>NC_091683.1:17966875-18277500 GCF_030179915.1 Drosophila takahashii
TATTCTCACTCCTTTTGTTGCTATTTTATTTGGCCTTTTTATTGCTTTGGCCGCGCAAAAGTTGAAATTAATATTTGTTTGCTTAAAAGTTTCTGGCGCTTTTTCGGCCAGCAGAAAATTTTGATTTATGTAATCCCCTTCTTCTTCTTTCTCCCAGGAAAAGTTAGTTTTGCTGAATTATGGCTGCAAAATAGTGGCCACTCGCCCCGTCTCGCTCGCACGCAAATATTGTCCAACGCCCCCTGCCACACCCCCAACATGCCACGCCCACCTCTTCACCTTCCGGCCAGAGGCGTGCTCAAGTGGTGCCGACCTGAACCCGAGTCCAAAAATAGCATCTATTGGTTATCGAGAGAGCAGCCTAAATTTACACAGGCCACTCGAAAAAAATGTGCAAGATCAAAGGAAATTCGCAGGGGGTTGTGTTTGCTAATGGCATAGTGGTTACTGGAGAAGTGGAACCCTTTTTGGTAATTAGGATCCAGGATTTAGATGGGGGGAGATTTCCACATACATTTTATGTTGCATACTTTTTAAATACCCAATTTCCTTTAATTTTTCACCCAAGTGGAGGGGTTTTGTTACCCATATACTTAAATGAAAAATCCCCTAAACTGAAAATATGAAAAAATATACTTTTAAAGATATTGAAATTAATTTTTAAATTGTTGTCTTGTTTTTTTTTTTTTGTAACCAAAAACCAGCTGCTTGCTATTAGCGTGTGAGCACTGTACATCTGCCGCTGTTTCAGGCAATTCAAGGCCGAATTTATTTGCACAATAAACATTAAAGGGCGCCGGGAAACCGCCAACCTCCAACCGCCAACCACCCACTTCCCGTCCCCTTCGTTTTGGCCGCAAACATGTTTGGCATATTTGATGGCATTTCCTTTAGGCATGCATGCGTGCCAGCAAACGATTGCAGACATCCTCGACATCCCAGTGTTTTATTTGCTCTCGTTATAATATTTCCACGTTATGTTTGCGCTCCTTACTCGGTTTTTCCCCCGCCTTCCTCCCCTTTGCCAGGCATGTTGCATACTTTTGTGCGCGGCTGGCGACAGGAAACTGGAGCAGCCGCCTCAAGTGGTCGTCGATGATGCCACCCCTCCAACTACCCACTAAAAAATGGGGGACAAAAAAGAAGAGCCCAGGATGCGTTTGTGTTTTTTTTCGGCATGTGTATGCCTTTTGAATTTTTAAATAGGACACATGAGAAGATAGAGGGCGCGAGACGGCGGCATTGACAGTTGGGCTTCGTTTTTAGTACCCATTGGGGATGGGTTTCGGCGGGTCTATGGGATAAGTCAAGGTCTTGATAAAAAAAACTATAAAATAAAAATAACATTCTGGATTTCTAGATACAAGAAATTGGTTGGTACCTTAAATATGATTAAAGAAAATATTATTCTTAACATTTTTGAAAAACTGAAATATTTTATAAAAATATCCCAAATATTATACAAATATTTCTAAAGCTTTTTAAAGGGCACCCTCGACTTCGAATCGCTATTTAGTTTGCCTCCATCTTTTGGGTCTTTGTGATTTGACTTCAAATCTTTTTTCGTGCACACTTCAAGGCGAACTCGAGTGGGGCTTTGAAATGCGAAAAATGGTGCAAGTGGGGGCGGAATTTTGACGATTGTCGCCGTCTGTGTCTGCGCGGTAATTGCTGCCATTTGCACGCTTCAGACTTTGCCATATTCTATTCCATATGCTATGTGCTATATGCCATACGTTCTGAAGAACCTAAGCCCGAACGAGTGCTCAAAATGTGTGCATACGTCTATTAACCATCAAATATTTGTGTCTGTGTTTAAGAGGATTTTTTCTGGTGTTTTTTGGTATTAATTTGAATTTTGAACCCACTTTCCTAATTAAACTGTGCTGTGTAAAAGGCGGACTCATTCATTCCGATGACCTTGGATGTAACCGATGATCATGATCGCTATAATCATTTAATTTACGAACTGCCTTTGGCTGGAGAAACAACTTATTGTTGTCTAAATTGGCACAAAGTGTTTGCGCTCATTCGGTTTGCACTTGAAAAAGTCAGCGACCCAGAAACCCAGTAGCAAGCCAAGTCTCGCCCCCACCCAAAAATTCTCCCACCCACAAAATACCAGCCAATGTTTAAACAAATGAGGTCATTACGAGAGCGACAGAGAGAGAGATGCAGGCAACTGGTGAAACGGCAAATGGCGAATAATGGCAGCAGCCAAGTGGCGACAAAGTAGTTAAAGTTTTTATCTCCCTGGAAAAACTATAAAATGGCAAATGAAAAGTTGATGAGCATTGAACAAGGCAAGCGGCAAGTGCAACATCCATTGCAATTGCCCCTGCAACTGGCAGTTGTTGAGCAACTGGAGTGGCAAACTGCTAAGTGAGTACTTGGCACTTGGATGCACACGCTTCTCCGAAAATCCTCCGAAAATAGGGGGAATATAAAGGGATAATACCAGCCCGGAAAAAGGAAAAAAAAAAACCAAGGAAAATAAAAGAAAACTCGTGGTGACATCCAACGCAGGCACGTTCGCGGAGTTTAAAAGATGCAACTGATTTGGGAAGTAACCAGTAATTAAACGGATTTATGGCTGGCTAAGAAAAGAGTTTCTGCTTTCGACAGACTGCTCAAAAGGAGAAAATGGGGTAATTAATTGCCTAGTAATTGTAAAACTTGGTCACCCTGGACTTTTGAATATTTATTAAAATGTTATGAAATTTTATCAGAATAAAAATAATCATAATTAATTTTAGGGGCTTCAAATTCAAAGAATTCCCAATAAGCGATTATGCGAGAATTCCACTTGCTCAAATCGCCGTCTTAGACTTTTCTCAATGGGCTCCCAGGTTCCAGGTTCCCCAAGCAATCCATCATAAGTAGCAGATCAAGCTCGTGACTTTTGGTGGCAGGCTGCCCGTAGAAAGTTTTTCAATCACTGCGAAGAATGAATCAGGTATCAGGCGAAAAGGACGAGGAAAACTAAAAATATGAGTGGTGGTGGCAATTCTCTGCGGTGGACAAACGTTTCATATTAAAAAGAAGTTTCCTGCGAAAACAGAAAAACGTCAACAACAAAATGCATTGCGGGGGAAATGCCTGGATATTAAGCGCTCGAAACCGAAAGTTACCAAAAGAGTCGAGTGGCAAGGCAAAAAGGCAAAAAAAAAAGTAAGAAAAAGAAAAAGGTACGCGAAAAAACATCAAAAATTGCATATAGAAGTTGAGCTTATTATGCGCGTAAAACTTTTGGCCGTCTCTCCGTCATCGCCGCTTGCTTTTAACTTACTTTGCGTATTAAGTAAACTTGGCTGATAAAGTTCCGACCAGGATGGGGAATAAAAAAATAAAATCCCCGAAGAAAAAGAACCGAACGAACGGAACCACGCGCAATGTGTGTGACCTCCGAAGAACCGAAAAGAGTGCGTTTTCACTGCTTCTTTTCATCAAGTCACCTCACTTATAAGTTGTGCAGTGCAAGAAATTCTCAGTGATTGGGGGTATAAAAATAATAAATAAGTTTGCGAGCCGAAACTAAAAACAGCTAGATTTTTAAATTTTTTTTTTTTAAAAACACCTTAAATTGCTTTTTAAAGCATAGTCCAGTGTTACCAGGCTACTATTTGTGTTTCGACCAGCGCAGTGTGACCATGCTACTAGCATACAAAATCAAATCTTGGCCAGCGAATCATATAAAATAGAATACTTAAACATTTTCCTCCTTCTTTTCCCATCTGATTAAAAAAAAGGATCTCTTCTTATTTCGTATTTCTTGGTCGCTACTCTCCTCTGGCGCTTTATTTTGCTTTTAAGTGCTTGAATATGTCTTGTTAAGTAAGCAGTTAGTTTTTTGGGCGCATGTTGTCCCTGTCCCTGTCCTTGTGAGGCACCACCGCCACCATCACCTGCCCCCTATCCCCACACCCCCTGGCATAAAATGTTTCGCAAAGTGTTTCCACCACCCCCTCAAGGCCTACGAATTTTCCTGGCTAGCAAGTTTCAACTCCAGCACCGCCTGCAAGCCAAAAGTTACAGCGTTCACTCTCAATTTTTTGTTGCTCCTCGCTTTCTTCAACATCCCTTTTTTTTTTGTTTTACTATTTTTTTTCTCGTGCCAAAAGTTTTGTTGCCTCTTATTTATTTTTCTTTTCTTGGTTGGCCCCTTTCTGGTTGTGCTGTTCCCTTTTTTTACTTTTCATTTGCGGCGCTAGAAACTTTAAACAAACCCGAAAAGTCAGCTTGGTTAGGGGCAAATGGGAGGATAGTTAGGGAAAGGCAAGAGGGCAAAGTAACGAGAGATGAGTCGGCATTCCCTGACATAAGTAAGCCTAAGAGTTTTTCCCCCAGAATCTTCCGGATTAGAGATGGCAATTCAGGGGGGAGCTGCGCTACCAAGAAAAACAAGAAGGGCTGACTTTCGATAAGTTCGAAACGGTAAAAGCAAGTGGTTAACCGGTTTCATGTTGGCAGGGATTTGGAGAAGGATTTAAAGCCACTTCAGGGATCGAGAAGTAATCCCCGACAGGCCGAGAAAGTTCACAGTGCAACTAATTGATGTGCATTTAAGCCGATGGAAAACGTGCATTTTGTTATCGATAATTTCGATTAATGTGGTTTCAATTTCCCTTTCCCGATTGCAGTTCAGTTCTCTGGCTAAGAACTCCCTATTATGGTATTCTTCTCGGCACTTCTTTCATTTGCGAAATCAATGCACGTAAAGTGAACAATTAAAGACCAATATGAAAAGAGATTCAGGCAATCGTTATCGATGGCCCTTGACCAAGTATTCTTCTCGCCTTTTCGCCCGCTCTCTTTATTATTTTCCCTATATTTTCCTCGCGTTTTCCCTTTGATTCTTGCGCTATTGCTTTTTCTCTGTGGCGCCGAACAAAAGTTCAATTGCATAAATTAACCAAAAGCACACACATATATACATTTCACATTCCACATTCCACGTTCTGCTGCCACCAGCCACACAGCATTTGCTTCTTCTCCATTATTGATGCATTCAATGACAATTCGTAGGATCTATGGGGAGATTGGATGGATGGGAATGGCAGTGGAAGCGGGAATGGAAATGGAAGTGGAAGTGGAAAGGGTTGAGGGGTTTCGCTCGCCAGTGAACTCATTAAAATGCCATTTAATTAATCATCGCAGAGACGACGGCAGCGAAGCCAACCAAATGCTATAATTCAACGCTCTCCTCTAATTGTTATTGGGGCTCCAGGGGGGAGGGCTGGGGGGTTTATATCGTGTATGGGTGGCTGCGCCCGTGGTCGATTGATTCATTCTCTGGTCTGCTTGTCCGTTTGTCCGCTTGTCCGTTTGTCCGTCCGCCTGTCCGCTCATTAAACATTGCCCATTGCAGCTGCAGCGTCATCAGCATTATTATCATCAACGCTGCATATCATCATCCTCATCAAACGGGGCTTATCATCAGCATAAATATACTGGCTGCCCCCATCAACAGTTACTCGGTTTTCGCTCCTTGGAGATGCGTTATGTATATTCTGATTTTTTTTATCTCTTAACCCAGAAACTCTCCTCTCTGGGCACTTGGATTAATATCTGGTTCCCTGCCCTTTACATAGCCTGCTATCCCTATCTTTCCCAGCATCTTGAACCATCGCCTTGCTTTCTATATATTTTACGGACATTGGGGCGCGGACGTGGACAATTCCAATTAGCTGAGCAAGTTTCTGCTCAATTGACTCTCGTCAAAGTGCACTGTGAGAAATTTTCAAAATGCATAATATATATTATTAAAAAAAAATAAATTAAAAATACTGATTTATAAATAGAAAATTTTTAATTTATTTGTTTTTTAACATTTGTATAATAACTTAAGCTTAGTCCGATTTCCCATCTATTTTTCTCAGTGCACACTGTAGGCTTAGCCCAAAGGCAGTCAACACTTTGCACTGGCCAGTTGGAGCGTCCGAGAGATGAAGCGAGCCATCAATCAGGTTATCAATCAAATCCCTTCCCTTTCCCCTTCCCATTCCCCCCGACCTGATGATCGATTTGTGCTAGACGATTTCTGGGCTACCTGCCCGCTATCCGCTATCCACTGCCCCGCCCCCTTTTCCGGACAGCTGGCGGGTTGCCTTTTCCCCGACTTTTCCCGGGGGAGGGGCTTTCGTCTCTCTAGCTGCAAATTATGCAGCCCGGCGGGGCCATCGATCAAAAATCCGTATGCAGGAGCAGCTGGGCCGGATTCCTATCTGCGGCTCATATTTTTTGCAGTCATCAATTTGGTCTTTGATTTGCCTCGCTTCTCTCTTACTTCTTTTCATTTTCATTTTCTGTTCTTTTTTTTTTTCGTATTTTGTTTGGCCGGTTTTAATTCTTGGCTGCAACGTTTGCATTTGGGATTTTAGGCCTCGAAAAAAGGGGGCGGTCAATAGTTGGTATACGCTCAATTGAGCCACTATGATGGATGGGTGGATTCGGGTGGTGGATTTGGATATATGTATGCATATTGCAGGGGCCAGAAGTCGGCTAAATATGACAGATGAGCCGTGCCCTCCTGATTTCGATTCTCGCTCTCGTGTGTCAATTTGCATTCAATCGGAAATTCAAATTGACTTAAAGCGGTGGCCAAGGTTTGCCCAGAGTCTATATTGCCTATATTATTAATGTGATAATAGATCGCCCTCAACTGACATCCCTTAAATGAGGGAAAGACTGGAATATTTTCGAAGTTCTATTGTATTAGATATTTCTTTTTGACATTCCATTTGTCCCTTTAAAATTGAATTTATATTTTGTAATCGAATAGACCATAAATGCACTTTTATTTACCATTTTAATCGGCCAATAAATCCATTCCTACACAAAACAGTGCATAAATGCTTTCAATTCCCACTGAATTCGAATCCGAATTCAAATTCAGATTAATGAAAGCGATTCGTTTGATTGATTCAACCGAGGTGGTATTCCCGGGGCCCCCATTTCATTTGCTTATCAGTTCGCTGGATGGTCAATAAAAACGAAATCGAGGACCATCAACAGCCAAATGGCCAAAACAATGAGCGGGGACATTGTAAGCATTAACATTAATGTCTTTTCATTTGCATTGACAAAGTTGCAGCCGGCTGGAAATGGGGATGCTGAATGGGGTTAAGTGTTTCAACTACAGAGACCAAACAAGAAATGACAAAAACACAGAATGGAGTGTAATAAAAGCGATTTTCTTACTGCCTCCGGGGCTATATTCTCAATTGCTCGGAATATATTGTGTACATAAAGCGTTTATATTCTCGGTCTTTGGGTCTATGACTTTCCCTGCCTCTTTTCCCATAGAGCTAAATTAACACCATCACACAAACTAATTGACTTCAATTAAAACAAATAATGCCAGTGCAGACTGCAATAGTTGAATGCTCAACGTTCAATGCTAGATGTTGAATGGCATCCGAACCGAAACGAGTAAATATTTCTGTTCTATTTATGCACACCCTGTAATCGAATAGGTTATGGGGTATATTTGTTGACAAGAAATGTATATAATTATTATTTTAATATTAAACTCGTTATAAAATGTCCAATCGATTGGCATTAAAACTTGGACTTTTTATTTTTTGTTTAAATTTCGCAAAAAATAATTTTTTTTTGACCGTGACAATGATAATATTGATCTAAATATGGATTGTCATACCTTTCTGAATTTTTATTCAATTTCCTATCGATTGGCATTTAAACCTGGACATTTTATTTTTTTTGACATTTTTCGTAAAAAATCATGATGTACCCCCTTATAAAAAAAAGTGAAAATTGGCGAAAATTGTATTTTTCCAAAATCACATGGAAAGTGTCATGGATTTATTTATTATTTTGTTATCTGTTCAAAACAGTTTGTATTTTTGGTGTAGGACCAATTTTGGCCAAGTTACAGCAAAAAAACAAACAGAAAAGATTCATATTTATATCAAAATCCCAGATCCCAATTTTTCCCAAAAAAAATAATTCCAGAGTCCAGATTTATTAATATTTATTATTATTAGAAATATTAAAAATATCCCAAGAAAGGAGAGAGCAGATAGTTATGTAAGTGTACTTTTATTTTATTTAAATTATTCTATACTTTCAGCAGTCGAAGCTCTCTTCACTTTTCGCTGCGAACTCGTAAAAATGTAAACATGTAAACAAAAACTTTTTACCCCATTCTATCGTTTATTGAACAATGGAAAGTACAAATGGTTGGAGATATGGAAACAAACAATGGTTGCTGCCCTCCATTCGTTTATTTAAAATTCATTTAATTTGGTGGCATAAGTTAATATATTTATGTGCGTGTATCTAAATGCAGGCCACAAATCATGTAAAATGCTAACCATATATATTGGCTCCTATCCTATTCGGATCTATGGAGATTACACGGGAAGAGTTCGGGAGCGAAGGTTGTGGGAATTCAATTGTCCATTATAATTAACAATGTGGTTTTCTTGCGCCCACTCGTTTCCATTTTGGGCGGCAAAGTGCGGAAATTGAAAAGTTAATGAACATTGAACATTGAAATTGAAGTCTCTCCGGCAAATGGAAAATTAGTTCAAGTCGGTAATGCCATTTGTTAGTTGCA
This sequence comes from Drosophila takahashii, assembly GCF_030179915.1. NCBI lineage: Eukaryota > Metazoa > Arthropoda > Insecta > Diptera > Drosophilidae > Drosophila > Drosophila takahashii. Next base: position 17,975,457 of record NC_091683.1, read on the forward strand.
GTTGACAAATTTATATGTCTAAATGCGAAACGAACAGTATAATCGATTGAATGCCATTTGTAGGGAAATAGTTTGTTTAATTGAATCGCAAATTGAAATTGATTGAGTAATGGAGGGCATGATGAATATTGCAGGGAAAGTAAATTGTGAAGAAATATTAGATTGTTGGAAATAGTTGAGGATAGCAATTGCTGAATTGATTGACTGAGTAAGTGTTATTGTTTAGAGCTGATATCGGTCTTGTTTGTTTCAATACATGTAAATTTGTAATGACATTTGGAAATTTCTGCAATATTTTCAATCACAATGAAATGTATAAAATAACCTCGCGCCAAAATTCTAGAATATTCGCTCAATATTAAAGGGTGGTGACCCCGACTTGCAGGCGCCCCAAAAACTAATGCGGTTTTGTGTTGCTTCTTCTGTGGACCGTGTGGGCGCATTAAATATTTAATTAAATTCGGCCAAAAAGCCACAGCAAGCGTCTAAGAAAGTAACCAAATGAAATGCCTTTTGCGGCTGCCATTGAAACGAAATGAAATGAGCGGGCGAGTTGGAGACCCCGACGTCTCTGGGAGACTCTGAAAGTCTGTAAGTCTGGAACTGGAACTCCGACATGGAGACCCCGACCGACGACCACGACATTCGACCCCGAACTCTCGAGAAGAAGCACTTGAAAATGCCACTGACAACCAAAGGAAATTTATAGCAAAAATTTATGTACTTATTGTTGCTGCTGCCGCTGCTGCTGTGGCAGTTGCAGTTGCAGTTGCCGCTGTTGCGTCTGATGTTGCTGCCGTTTTGCGGGTTGTGTGGGAACGACAGCCGCCGCATTTTGCAGGGCGTTTCAAAGGGGAAGGTCTACGCAAAATATTTGCATGCTGTTTATACTTTTATTGCAAATATCTCATTCGCCAGCCAGCTCGCTCTCCCTTTCCCTTTTCGCCTGACAGCAGCCCCCAAACAGACATGTGTCAAAGTTTGGGGCACTGGCTGCTGTCCGAGGGCCATTATTACACTGGGAATAAATGGCAGTGACATTTGGATAGGGGGAAAAAAGTTATGCAAATAATCATGCATTTAATAACCACAATAATTATATTTTTATTCCCATATTTATTATATTTTAAACATTTATTATATTTTAAAAATCATCATATATTGATAATAAAAATCATATACTTTTTTCCCCAACTTTTCCCTACTTTTCCCAGTGGATACGGTAGCACATATATATTTCCATGTTTTTAAACGTTGCCCCGCTCCGAGGCTCATAAATCACTTGGCAAAATGTGGTGCGTCTGGTCGGGGATTCGGATGCGGACTCGGGGTCTGGGCTCTGGGTCTCCACAGCAGTTCCATCTGCAGAGCAGCCCCAACTCCGATCCTTGGCAGCTAATTCCGCCTGATGCCTTTGCACCGAAGCGTGGAAAAGGAGGAGGGACTTTCGGTTATGCCTCATTTAAATGCGGCAACTCTGACACTTTTTCCTTACCAAAAAACAAAAAGAAGAAAAACTTTAATTGTAATAAATTTGCCACATACTTGCGTGCGACGGTCTGAAGTTTTACCTCCCCAGTGTAATGAAATGCTAAACAGACAACAGACACTTGTTGCCGCCCCCTCCTTAGCTTTTCGGGGGCCACGCCCATGGGCGCGCACACATGGCAGGCGGAAGGGGGGTGAATATTCATACTAGCGAAAACACAGGACACAAGACAGTTTTATGACACATTTTGGGTTGTCGGAATATATAGAGTCAAGTGCGGAATGAACAATTGGGTCTTCAACTTGAAGTTGGCAGTCATAATTGAAGCCAAGTTGACAAACAATTGAGTTCTACATGGGGAAATGGAATGGGATTATGGGGAATAAAACTGGAAATATTTAATTGCTTCTAATTGAAATGTTAAAATAAATACGGCAATAGCCCATCGAATATTTACAAAGATTTTAAGCAACACTTTTACTGGTCTAAGTATTTAATTAAAATCATTGAGACGTGACTTAAACAGATTTATGCCAGCTGACAAGAGTGGACCAAAATCCATGGTTAATTTTCCTAATCGGCTTATGGTCCTGGCTTAATTAATTATTTGCTGCCATTCACGAGGACAATGTGCCCGCTCTCCTCCATTCAGACATTCAGTCTATTGATTGTCTTTATCGCCGAGCAGCAGGTTAAATGGATTGATTCGAAGGACGATGATGGAGGCACTCGGGGTCCTCCGATTCCTTCGATTCTCCAGTACTCTAGTTACCAGCTTCCCAGCTCTCGAGTGAGTTGCCTTTCAATTGGGCGATTGAATAGCGCAGATAGCTGGCATTCGAGCCATTGAAGCCATAAGCAGCACATTATGCCGCACCTCTTATCATCGCAGGAAAATCTCGCACTCACTGGGAGTCCATTAATTGGGCCACACACACACACACCGTCAGGAAAAGCAGGAAAATGTCTCATACAAAAGCTTCCATCTGAATGCAGACGCTGCATGGCTTAATGGCATAAGCGCAGCAACCAAAGTGCTACTTAAGACGCCTCTGGATTCCTTTCGCCCTCCCCCTCCCCCTGCCCCGCTTACTAGATGCATAGATAACTCCCGGATAGCTTGGATAGCTCCTCCTGCCAATCCGGGCATTGAGTGAAAAGGATTTGCCACCGTGAACCGACAGATACTCCTCTTCGCAACTCTCCCCTCTCCACCGAATTCCCACTCTGACTTCGACGTGCCGGCGTCAATTGAGGAAACAAAGTGGGAGAGACCCGGGGAAGTCCCCTGTCTTGACATCCTCCCCTCCGAGGAACAGGACCCAGAACCACGTGTGTGTTCTCCAGAAAGCAGGATGCTGCACTGCGAGAAAAAGCAAAGATTTGCTTGGATACTACTTCATAATGGTAAACACTTTAAATATCGATATTATTCAATAAGCTCCCATTTCCGACACACTTAGCAACTATTTTCAAATATTGTATTTTTCAGATATTTGAAAATTTAAAATATCGATTAATTAAATCATTTTTTCCTCTTCGATATTTATCGATCATATTTAAGATCAAAAACTAAAATTAGGAAATATTTTTAAAATTTTAAATATCGGAAATTCCAATATAACAATCAATTAAATCATATTTTCCTTTTCGATATTTATCGATCACTTTTTGTAACAAAAACTAAAATTAGTAACTATTTAAAAAATTGTAAATAATAAGATATCGGAAATTGCAATTTAACTATCTATTAAATCATTTTTTCCCTTTCGATAATTATCGATCACCTTTTTTTCGAGTGCACTGACACTGCTTATCCCGCTCATGCATCGCTACTCTTGTGTTTCATTTTTTTTCCTTTCGCCCAGCTCGACACACTCGCTTCTTTTCAATCTTTTCTTTCAGCTCCCAGCTTGTATTTCATCAACAGTGCCTGCATAATTTCGCACTGCATTCATTCCGGTTCTTCCCCAGCTTTTCCAGCTTTTTTCCGCCCCTTTCGATAAGGATGTGCTCTGATGTGCTGTGAGTGCCCCATGCAGCGTGTGGCGCTATTAACACTTTTGTCATTATCGGGCAATGGGCTGCTTCTCCTGCAGTAGCAGCTTTCAGGATCTGCAGTTTCATTCGTGGAGTGGAAAGGGGAAACACACCATCATCATCACCATCACCATGCAATGCCATACCATACCATTCCATCCCCCGCTTAAACGTTGCGTTACGGTTAATGTTACTCAGGTGAGAGGTACGGAAAACGGAAGTCTCAACTTCCGTTTGTCGCTTTTCGTTTCTGCGCCCACCCACGATGATGAAGCCATTCGATATAAATGCTGGTGGCCAGCCCTTCAGGATCTCGGGATCCGGACCAGAAAATCCCGCCTCTCCCCTAAAAACACCCAACCCATTTGGCATTCATGTGCTCCTCTGGACGTGGCATGCGTATTCAAGTGTAAGCGAGTTGAAGTGTCATTCGGAATTTGGAGCACGGTTTTCCCCGACTGAATTCGGTGGACGGGGCAGGGGGTTTTGGGGATTGGTCCTCTGATTAGGGTTGCTGCACTGCCTCACAATGGCCATGGAATGTGACATGACGTGTACAAGTGCTGCCATCCCAACGGAAGTAGCGCGCACAGATACTTTTCAAAGGGAGTGGAGATACCGATGGAAAATTTAGGTTACTTCACAAGGGCCAAAGAAAATGGAGTCCTGGCGGTGAGGACAAAAAACGCTGATGCTGACGAGGATTCGATTATTTGAGTGGCAATTTAATAGCATTTAGTGGAAATGGTGCGAATTAAATTAGGGGTAAACGCTTATCGGTAATTAGGTCCATCTATCGTTTATCGAAATAATCGGTAGAATTTTCAATTGATTTTAAATCTATTTGTCTTGATCAAATCTTTTAAAATAAGTTATCGAAATAATCAAACAAATACTTGAAATTCTTCTGTACTGGAATATGTGTTAAATATGATAATTGAACTCAACGACTCCACCTATCGATAACATATTCAAATCAGGCCAAGCAAAAGCCTGCAATCGGACTTGGGGAGAACAAAATGCATTCGAATTTGCATCTGTTTGCCAACCACTGGCGATATGCAGATGCATATCGATATCCGATATACATACAAATGACCACTTCCGCGTACGCAGGGAAAATAAGTGAGAGTGAGCCAAATGAATTATTTATCGATTGTCTCTGCCCACCGCACTCTTCCGCTCCCGCTTAATTTCGTATGTAATCGGATTCTGGGCACGGCCATCGGACTTAAGACCCCCAAAAGCAGAAAGAGAACCAGAACCGTTCACGCACAATCGATAATTCATATGCATGGCGTATCTGCTCTTCGCTCGGAATCTGGTTTCCCAAATAGCTCAACAGTGGGAGAAAACACTTTTAATAGACTAGCTTAAAAAGGTAAAAACATTACATCGATCTTTATTTAAAACGTGGAAAAAATATTGGCTATTGTTTATCGAAATAATCGATTTTAAGAATTTTAGTAAAATTGGGAAATATTTTCGTATCCTTTTTGTGTTTAGTGTACTTCAGAGTCCCACAACATTTCCAACATGCTGTAATTCATTTTTGACTTTTTTACGTGCGGAATTATCTGCGCTTAAGATTTATGCAGCGAAATTGTGTGTCAATTTACTTCGTCGATTTCTCATGGACCTGCTGCTGCGCCGCCTTTCGTGCCATTTTCCCCTTAGTTTCCTCCCGATTTCCCCCGATTTTCCCCGCTTTCCCTCAGCGTCCCGCCCACACATGCAAAGTAGGGACGGGAAATTGCCGGCGTCGTTGTCGCAGCGGCCCAATGATGTGGAAAATGTGAATTTATATGTGAACAGCAGTGAGTACGCGGCGGCATAAGTAATAAAAAAAAATATATGGGACCGGGGGCGGTGGGCTGGGGAACCGACAGGAGTTCGCCCTGGTATCCTTGTCATTGATGCCAGTAAAGATAATTTTAACGATGTCGATAAACTTCAATTTCCATTGGCAGCCAAGAAGAATTCTCGGACCGGCCATTTATGAGGAACTTTTTCGTTTTGCTCAGCCTTTCTTCTTTTTTCTGGCCATTTTTCATCATTTTTCGAATGGCATTTAGCTGTGTAACAGTGCAACAGTGGGTAAATGCGAGGACAAGAGCGATGACGGGCAAAGGAGGTGTCACACCATCCTGATTGAGTCCCCGGGCGGTCCAGTCAACGTTTCGATAATAATAATTCCTTATTGCCTGGCCCACCGATTGGCAATTGGATTATTACGGGCATGACTGCGGTTGTCGCAGGACGAGGAATAATTCTCCGATTGAAAGCCCTGCGATCCTTGATCTCTTATGGTCGGTAAAAGAGGTCTTAACTTCAGTGCAAGTTGCTCTCTACACAGAGAATATAAATTGGGGTTTTTGATGTGAACAGATAAAATTAGAAATAATAAATCGATTTAATCGATAAATAATAAACTGAAATCTAGCGTCCACAAAGTATAAACTTCACTCTATATTGGTTACAAACTCTTGCCTACTGACACAAATTAAAACCTTTGAACATTTTTGCATTTTTCCATAACGCTTTGAATCCGCTTGCAAACAGGGGGGATTTTCTCAATTATTTTCCTTTTTCCGCACTTCCATTTTCGGCTTATCAATTGCATGCGAATTCAAAACGACAGTGGCAATTAAAAGTGAACCCAGTCGAGCTATGAAAAATCACGGCCAACAATTCGTTGGTGGTTTGCAATCAAATCAGATTCCACTTTGACCAGGACTCTGTAGAGAGGACGACAGAATAAAAAAAATATATAAAAGAATAAAAAATAAAAATCAAAAGAGGACTTCAACATTCCGTAGTTATTTAATGGGTGCCGTTTGCGTTGTCGTATTCAATTCATAACCACGTTCCAATTGGAATATGCATTTGTACATGAAAGCGTAAGTGCACTGTGAAAAAACTTTGATTTTTATCAGTAATTGAACTATGGCATTTACCATTATATTACGGATTTTAGCTATCTAATAATCTAATAATTTTGTAACATTAAATTTCAATATTTTAATATTCATCAATCGAAATTAAGAAGTTACAAATGCTTATTTTTTACTTTCAGTGCTCAATGCATATATGCTGAATGCACGTTTATCTGCCCACATAACTGTAAGCCTGTTGGCTATTTGCGATTTTTTATTATATGCACCACTTTTTGCGGTCAAATGATTTTTATTTCGATTTCAGTTTCAGCAACGGTGAAAATTGAAGGATCGCGGATTGCGAAGAGGAAACCGGAGTCAATGGCAGGGGAAGAAGTCTGACGATGATGCCGACAATATTTTCAATAGCTTTTCCCAGCTTCCCAGACTCATTTCGTTTTGATTTTATTATTTAGACTGGCCCATGGGTCTCGCACTCTCTGTTCTCTGTTCCTTTATTTTTGTTTACCCATCCCCCATATCTCTGGCTCACGATTCCTGCCCTCCTTTTATTTCTCTGCATTGCACATTTTTCATGTCACTAAAAAGGTTTCCTCGCTCCTCGATTCCCCCTGAACCAAAATGCCATTGCATGGATCGTCTGCTTCTGGATAACAATTTACCCTATTTTCTGGATTTTTTCGTTTTCAATAACTTTGGACCTTTTGCTTCGGCATTGTTCCCTATAATTGGTGAGTTGATTTTGAGGGAAATCAATTGAAGGCCTCACAAAAAACAAATACAATTTATTGTATTTATTAATTGTTTTTGTTAACACAACATTGTTGCCTATTTATTGGTGTTATTAATCAATTTACAGTCCTATATTTGCAGATATAAATATTTAATTCTCGCTTTAAAGCTCTCTTTAAAATAAAAAAATTAAATTCATTGCTTTTTCGCTCAAGTTGATATATTCTGAAAGAATTTTGATTTCTTATATTTATGAACCCCCTATGCATTAATGCATGTGATTGCAAAAAAGCCAAAGCATCTGCGAAATGGGGTAGGGTATTTTTGCTCATACTCCCCCTTTTTTTGCTGGCTGAATCTAACAGCATATAAATATTGGATATATTGAAAAAGCAGAGAAAACGGCCAGAGAAAAATAAAAGAAAAACAATGTGTATGGAAAAACATATTCCCATATATGCGCTCGTATCTGTCTGCTTCAGTTTGGGGAAGAAGGAGGGGCAGTTGGAGGGCAGGGACAGGGGTGGTGGTAACCCCCCTTTATGGCTCCCTCATCGCCACCGGCTGCCATTTAATAGCATGTGTCAAGTGCATTGAAAAAGTCTATTTACGTTGCAATTGCAACTGTGGCAGTGCCACTGTCAGTGGCAGGCACCACCCATCCCCCTTCCCACGCCCCTGGCAACACTTTGCACTACCCACCCTACGCCCCCAACCCTTTTCTTTATGCACGCCCAGCCATTCCGATTTCTGTTGATGATTTTGTATTTTTAGGATTTGCAGCCAGTAAAAATAGTTGCAACGCAAACATATAGATAGCCGAAAAACAAAGGAGCTCAAAAACAAAAACGCGAAGAAAATTAAATTTAATGGGAAAAATATTGTTTTTGCGGTTTGGCGAAAAATCATTTTATTTCGACGTGGAGGGAAATTTGTGGTCAAAGTGAAATTTATATTTCATAAACAATATATGGCTAGCTGCAGCAGCGATTGCAGGTGGCAGGTGGCGGGGTTGCTTGCATGGGTTTTATCGATAATCGGACAGGATTGCCAGGCACGCATATGAATAATGGCACTCAATCCCCTCTGCTCTCTGGCCCAAAACATTTCGCAGTCCATTTTCGAAGAAGGCCGAAGTGGGGAAATATAAATGGGGGCTAAGTAGGTGCCGGGAAATTTCTGCAGCTGGCAGCAATTTTGCACTCAAGTGAGTTTTCTTCCCCTACCCCTCGAAAACCAAGTGTGTTTACGAAATATTAAATTGAAAATCAATTAATTATACGAACTATGAGAACATTTTCCTCTTCATTTTCAGTTTCTCAAGTGGAAAAGTCAAGCGGTTGCGAGCACGTACCTGCCAGAAAAGAAAAAAAGAGAGAAAAAGAATTGGTTAAATTTATGATTAATCGAGTAAAAGTTATCAAAATCAAAATGAAAGCAAAGGCAAACGCACAAAAAGCTGATGATGATGTCATCGGCAAATGGCAAAATGGCGAAATGGCAAGGACGAACTTTCACTTTCGCCCCCTAATGTATGCTGTGATTTCGGTTTCGTTCTCCCTCTTTTTCGGCTGCCAGTAATTGACAGTCGTGATTCAGATGCAGTCGGGAGATAAAAACTTTGCGCGCATCCCATTTCCACCACGAAAAACAATCAAGACGTAAAAGTCACCCAAAGACCGAAAAACACCACCCAGCCAGCCAAAACACATACTCCACTACACTCTACCCTCAGTTTTGGGCGAGAACAATGTTCGTTATGAAAATTGAAAATTTATAGCCAAAAACCGAGAAAGGAAAGTTGCCTTGTGCTGTCACTTTCCCCCCGCTCATTTTCCCCATAATGTAACTGAAATTAAATTGTATTAAGCCAAAGTTTGCATTGCGCTTTCTTTCGTTTTATGGCCCACTTAATGCTGGCACATTTTAGGGCTTAATGATGAGATCATATCTTGGGCAGGGATTCTGGGATTTCATTGGTATTGTTTTAAGTTAAATTGTAGGTTTAAAAATCTAAAAAAAATAGGGCAAGAACCCTCTATTAAATATCGTAGGATCTACATTTGATGTGACCCCAAACGATTGCAACTGCTTATGAATTCATGCTTATTCAGTTCAAAGAGATGTCAACGCCATTTGCTCGATTTCCCCTCATTGATTCGAGATTCCGATGCGGAACTTGCCACTTGCAACACTGCAATGCCTCCATCCGGATCCTTGTGAGTCCCTCTGAAGGACCTCCTATAGCCCCCCTATACTTCCCATCGAGCTCTCTGTGTATCGACCCCTCTTGGCCGCCACTAAATGGGTCAACTTGTCTACTTTTGGCCGCACACACACCGAACGGCCAATTGTCACAGCGTTTGGGAACAGTTTTGTGGCAGAGTGGCAGGCAGGCAGCAGGAACACAGCCAGAAGCTCTTTTTGACGCCACTTTGGAGCCCACTTTACGCCTGCCTTTGCCCTGTTTTTTAGCCCTATACACTATAAAATTAATTTTACTATATGTTTGCAATGGTATTTCAAGTACTAGAAATGTGGAAATGTGAACAACAAAGTTAAAAGGCTTTAAATATTTTTTTTCCATAGGAATTACAAAAACCGTATTTAAAAACTGATATCTCAAGGTTTCCTCTTTTAATCATTCAACGATTTCTTTCATTCTTCCAGTGTGCAAATATCCAAGAACAAATATATATATATCTCGTTTAGATAGTTCCTTTCTTTCTGCTGACTTTGCATGTCAACTGACTGCAGCAGCTGAGGCTGCTCCTCCACTTGATTTTCCCCGACTGCGGAGGAGGAAAAGTCGGCAGCTCGTTTTAAGCGGAGCAATCAACTTGTCCGGAAAAACAGACAGTCAGACAATCAGACGAAAGGACCTACGGAGGAGGCCTTGACATTCAGGAAGAGACTCAATTATTTTCGGCGAATCCGCTCCCTTTGCTGGCGGAAGATTAAACTTAAATAATCAGCAGAAAAAGTTTTGGAGTCGTTGTTGCCAATTCTTCTTGCTTTTTTTGCACAACGTTCTACGTTCTCCACAAAAGAAGCCAAACGAGCTTTTAATTAGCCAACGGAGAAGGAAAAGAAGCCTTCGATGTGCTAATCAACTTGGGGGCTATGCAAAAAGAACTACAGAGATTAGGATTTAATGAGATAGACCACAAAAGAAATCCATCGGAATGGAGAAAAGCGGAAAACCTCAAGACATGCAGGCTGATTTTGCACTTTAGAGATGGCCACGTGATTTTAGCGTGCGTGACTGTACTTTCTCATAGATGGATTACCTATTTTACACCTCTTTTACTAAATACTCACAAACAGAACTGCTCCATATTTAAGCAGGAAGTTCTGGTGGCAGCTGCTCGTCATCGTCACAGAATTGAAGTCAATTGATGAGGTTGCCGTTGCATGTTGCATGTTGCATATTGCAACGTCCCTCCCCTTTCCCTGCCAGCCAAACAACAATGCCATCGAAAGAGACAGCCGAACAAATGAACATATGAACCTACTCCCCGCTAAAAAGAAGAAAAAAAGAAATAAAGACCAAAATCTCCCCATCCACAAGTCCTCAGATGTCACTTTGTCGGCACGTCTTTGAAGCAGGTTGTGCCTCCCCCTATTTTCCCGAACTCTGCGACTGCCTCAAGTGGGTGAAAGAAGTTTAATTAGGCGCCCAAGATGAAAGGGAGGAGAAAAAGGCGAAGGGGAAAGTTCAAGAAACAGGCAAAAAATAAAGTCATTGAATTAACAAGCAAATGAGCCTATCGATACGGTAAAAAGAAACCATCTATAAATATAGTTTCTTTATAATCAAAACCAGTAAAATATTCTTAAATGTTTTAACATTCCCAAACAAATATAAAAGCATTTCCCCAACATAAACATGTCAAAAATAATTTAAACCAAAGCTTTTAAATCCCGAAATTATGAACACCTAACATAAATGATTTTATACCTACGGAAATTTATGGCTATAAATATCTATCTCTAGGAATTATTATATCGAATATCCCACTAACGATCAAAATTTCGAATCTAGTCCATTTATTTCGGCTAATTGAAAAACAGTGACCGCAAATGCAAAGCCAAAATTTGACTGATTACAAAGTTGGAAATGGACATGAGATCGGATTACCAGTTTGAAGCTTGGCTTTTGTTTGCCAAACTGCAATGCAAAATGAAACATTTGTAAATTAATTATGCATCCAGACTGGGACGCAAATTAGCCGAGTCCCCGAGTGGTTGCAGCATCAGCAGATCTAATTGAGTTTTGAATTACCCGAAAAGGGATTTTGAGTTGGTTGCAACTTTTGTGACAAACGCGTATCCAGTTTTCCAGTATTGTTGGCCATTTTTGCCCAACACACACACATCACTCACATTTCAGGGCAAAAGTTTCCATGCAACTCGAATGGACTCGAATCGTATTATTTTAATAATGCCCTGACAGTTTGCCAAACTGTCAGCGGAAACCGGAAGCTGCAACTGCCAGAGTTGCCACACCTAACTGGGCCGCAGAAATGGCTCGCAGCGAAAAGCCGGCGAGCCCACACTACTGGGGGGCTATAAAGGAACGTTTACAAAGTCAGTGATTAAACTATTTATGACAGCTTTTTAAATGGCCCCTGGTTCGCGTCATTTCCACTCTCAGTGCGACCATAAAAGTTGTGCCCGCTGCCAGGGTTGCCAGCGCGGTCAGCGAAACTTGGCTGCAGCAACAACCCAACAAAAACCCACAAGGAGCAATAAACATTTTCTGGCTGGCAAGGAAATTAAGAAAATGAGCTCGAAATGGGGCAACAAAATAAAAGAAAAATAGGGAAACATAACAGGAAGGCAAACTAAAAAAAGTCAGCAGATCGCAAAGTGCGGTTGGCAACACTGTTGCTGCTGCTGCCACGCCCCCAAATGCCCCCAAAATGCCTTCACGTCTCAGACACATTGTTGCCGCTTTTCGCTGCGCTTTCGCTTTGGGTGCATCTGATTTTGATTTTGATTTCGAGGCCCTTTTCCCGCCATTGTTGTCGAGTACAGTTGTGCGCGGATAATGTAGTTCATAAATGAAAGGGTATGTTATTTAAGGGCTATATGAAAAATGTAAAACGAAATCTGAAGCGTATCACTACTCAAATATTATGAGGAATTTTCAGAATTCCTCTCACCAGTGTTGCCATGTGTTGTTACTCCGAATACCCAAAGGTGCTATTAATATCTGTTGAGCTTAATGCGAGACCTAAATGTGCTATTAACACGAAAAGCCCGGGCCGGGCACCCCGTTTTCCGTTCAGTGTAGTCGCGTGTGTGGCATTTTGCTGACATCAAGTTGCGTGACTCGGCGGTGAGCAATCGATGTTGGGATGTTGCAGGTTGCTCGCCAGCAGCAACATGCAACAATGACTTTGTGTGTGTGCCCATTCTTTTGTTTGAGAGTTTGTAACCGTTTTCTTTTCTTTTTTTTTATTATTTTTCCACTCGTCAGCGGCAGAGTTATTATCACAAATTGACCTCGTGCCGAAAATTGAAACGGAAAACTGCATCAATTTATGACCCAAATGTGACATTTACCCATCGAGTATCGAGTGGGGGAGGGAAATCGACTTGGTTTCGGCACTGAATGTCATCTGCATAAAATTGGCATTTTGCAAGCGTTATAGCTTGACCTTTGATCGCTTTAAATGTCCTCTGAATGTGACAGCGAATGCGAGGATGATGATTTCCAAAATCCCCCCAAGCTAATGGCAAAATCGATGGCAATCAGGTTTTAGTCACTAAAACACAACTAAAACGGCAAGATATTGAGATGGAGATAGAGATGGAGATACACTGCCCTCTCCTGGCAATTAAAAGGCAATTAGCTGGCAAATGCAATCCGGCAGATGCACAGTTTCAAAATGCATGAGATACTCGGTGGGGGAAGAACATTTCGTTTCGCCCAGAACAATCAAACTGAGGTATTCGAGTCGAATCGAATCAAATCGAGAATCTACCTGATGATCTTTTAATTAACACATAGCCAGTTGCTAGAAAGGATTGAAGGATTCAAGGCAATGCAATTGGGGAATTAACCCATTATTTAATGGTGGTTTATAATAATAGTTTCCTAGGAATTATTTTTCTATTTTATGGAGAATTTAAAAATCTGTGAAAATGAACTATATTATATTAAAGTAGTTTAATATTTAAGGCACATTTATTTTTGGCAATTCGAATGCTTAAGAATATTTTATGAGCGACTTATTTATGATTTTACAATTTTAGATCAAATATTTTCGTAGATATTCATATATCGATTTATAAACAGTACCTAATGGGTTAACCCGAACGAATCGCTTTGGCAAATCACAGGTTTTCCGTGTGGGAACTAGGCATTCAAATTGAGTTATTAAAGGCGAACGCATTTTCATCGGATTTGGAATTTTCATGGGATTTTCCCATGCCCCCAAAATGGGGCTGACGATGATGCAGCGGGGAAATCTGAGAAATGACTTATGTGTGTCGGCACATATATATCATTTGCGAGTATATATCTGTCCGCACTCGGCACTCTTACAGCTCGTATTTCGACAAATTGATTTCACACACAATTCAGCTTGGTCGGTCGGTTGGTTGGTCTGTCCATCACAGCATCTCGCATTCTACATTCTACAACAATTCTCCCATTTACTCCACCAACGAGCTTCGCATCATCAGCAAAAAGGCATCCACATCCACATCTCGTATCCAAATCCGAAAGCCAGCAAGAACAATTATAATGCTGATGTTGCTGCTGGCGTTTGCTTCTTTTATACCATTTAATATGCATATAAACAAAACGCAGACCGAAATGAAAACAGAAAACCGAAATGGGGGGCAGTGTATAGTCATTATGAGTTATATCCAAGTCATGGCTGCCCCATCTCCGTCCATCTGTGCCAGTTGTTGTGAGAAAGTTGTACAAATTTTGTTTCAAAAAGGAGGGGAGGGGGTTCCCGACATTTGATCGATGTGCCAAATGTTGCTCAACTCTCAGCAATTTCTGGTTAATTACGGCAAAGAAGCTGTTCTTCCAAGATCACATTTCCTAAGTAGCGAAAAAGTACTTGGGATCAGCAGAAAGTGTCAAGCTTAAATGGTGGGATTTCCAATTAAAAGAGAAGTTAGCCAGGAAACATAAACTTAAGCCCCAGACTCAAATTCAAATTCAATTAAGAAGTGCAAACAAAAATTCAATAACTTTTGACTTGTGAACGGTTTGTGAACAGAAACTTTGCCACAATTTTGTTTATAAGAATCTCTTCCAGACGCTCGAGTCGAAATTCCCAAAATCCCCTTAACCCGAGTCCCAAATCCCAAATCCCAAAAAACCAATCCAATCGGCCATCATAAACAAAGGCCAGAAGTGGATGCGAAACAATAGAGTTTTCGCCTTTGCGCAAATAAATTTCATCGTCTAAACAATGCCAGTTGATGTGTCAATTGTAGACGAAACTTTTCTGCAAAAGTGCAGGGAGAAACAGAACAAAATCAAAACGAAACGAAACGAATTGAAACGAAAACAATAATACTCCTTCGTTTCATTGGGCATCTCAATCTCGATTCTCAATCTATATATCCTCCTCATCTGTCCGTCCATCGACAGTTTTAATAACTTTTTTTTGGCCATGTTCTCGAGTTGTTTTGTTTGGACAGCGATGGGTTCCCTCTCTTTGGCTTTTGGTTTTGTTTGGCTAATGGGGAATGCCAAATGGCAAATGGCGTTGGCATGATGAACCAAAATATTTGATGTTTCCTTTTTGCGCTTAATGAAATTCTCTTGCGGTTTGTTTACAAATCAAATTTGACTAATGTGGTTTGATTGATTCGGAATCTGTTGTTGATGGTTTTTGTCTTGTTTCTTTTTCTTTTTTTTTTTGCTGGGGCCGTTGAAAGTTTGCGTCGAAATCTCTAAAATCCCCAAAGAAACGTTTGCAAATATCACTGTCATTTTTTTGCATATCCACACATCCTGTGTTGGATTTTTATTTCTACCTTGCAAAATGTTTTTTTACCCCGCAATTATACGAACAAACGGTGTGCGCAAACACAGATACAGATACAGATACTCCCACTTTGCATGCTGTGCAAACTTTTCAAGCGTATAGTTTCGGCCCCTTGCTCCCAAAAAAAAAAAAAGAAAAAGCTGAACACCACCCCTGTGTTTTTCGCATAGTTTGGCAATCCATTGGATGCGTCGAAAGCATTTAGATATTTTTACCCCTTTTTTTTTTAAATTTCCTCCAACTTTTTTTTGGCCAGCCAAAAATCGCAGTTAACATTTTTCTTGTTGCCTTCCGTGAGCACTTTTCGCTTGAATTGGCGATCCATTTATGGTTTTCTTTATCGGCGGAGTGTGGGCTTAAGATAGGTATCTCATGGATACGAAATCGTTTAATACTTTTTTATAAGAGATACTTTTATCATGATAAGAAATATAAGAAACTAAACGTTCATTTCTTTACAAACTGATAAAATTCCCTTTTAAATTAACAAACCGAAAAATCTATTCCCTCACCTTTTCGAAAACTTACAAATTGACTTACTAAACACCATTTATCCCCAAAAAAGATACAAGGCTATCTGAGAGATACAAATGTATCTAGCCACATACATCATTCTCCCATGGCTTTTCCCAGCCGGTTAATGAGGCAATAGGGTTCGTTAGACGCCCTCTTGATTAGTGGATCCCTTTTCCCTCAAAGGGAAAGGAAAAAACGAAGAGAGAGGAGGAAATTCCCAAGACCGGCGACTGGCGACTGGCGCCTGACCTTTCCCCAATTTCCGTCAATCAATAAGACAAACACGAAACTGAGCCGTTAAAAGCCAACAAAGCAGATTCTCTCACTGGCTTGACCCAAAAATCCATCAGTAGGCCCCAAAAATATCCACCGAGGCGTAGATACTTTTGGGCCAGAATCGAATTCAAGTGGCTCGTGGATACGCAACATTTATATTTTTGGCGACACGATGGGAAAATGGGAAATATTTTTAGCCCCCCGAACGAGAAAATCAATTCCAGAATGAGCCTCAGGCACTTTGAAGTCCAACGGATTGTGAATGGAGAGGCGAGAGATAGAGATATATATATCTATATATATATATAGATATATAGTGTCGTTGCCCCAGCTGCCTTAATTCATACCTAAAAAATCTGACTGAAGCTGATTTAAATGCTACACTTGTTGTTCTTGTTGTTCCTGCTGTTGTTGGGGCATAAACAAAACTATAAAAGTTCTGTTTTGGTTTTGCCGAGACGCCACAAAAATTGAGGGGGGCATCTGTGCGTTTGCGTTTGACCCGATTTATTTATAAAGAAGAATGCAAGGAGTTTGGGTCCTGGGTTTGGGGTCTCGGGGTCTGGGGATTTGGGTTCATGCCCAGATAGAATTAAATGCTGCCGGGGCCTAATTGCATTTGTTGCGTGTCACTGAGCAGCGGCCAAACTCCCAGGGGCGGGGCTTTCAATTAAAGGAGGCATAAGGGATATCAAATAAAATCAATTAGAAGAGAGCTGAGCTGAGCTGAGCTGAGCCCGGGGGCCTAGATTTGTGAAAAGTTGAGCTCAAGAGAACCCAATGCTTTTACTTTTAACTACTCAGATCATATAATAATAATAAGAATTTTAAAATAATTATGATAATAAAATTGCATTTACACTTTTACAAAATATGTTAGGATCTGGGCGCCAGGATTTTTTTAAATGTATTTTTAAATTACTATATTATTTTTAAAATTATTTACTCATCAAAAATATATATACTTTAATTGTAAATGGAATTCTAGCCAGCCTATCATGTTTTATGATTACTATATTTATTCCAGTATTATTTCCCTTCCACATTCATATTCTATTAATATTTTCCGGAATTGACCTTTCACTTCAGACAGCCGAAATATGTCCTCAAGATACATTCTCCCCTTCCCAAAAATCTTACAACCGAAATTCCCATTTCAATGTCAATGCAGCTGTTTGCCATTGACAAAAACAAGCCATCGACAACAACTGGAACATAATTGTGGCACACAAACTCACAGACACAAGAACGTGTCAAATTAATTGCCACTTTTAGTTGTTCGCACCTCGAAGGAGCTGGAATTTTCTGGAGCCAAGTCTTTTCTCTATATGGAACATATCATTTACCTATATTTTCCATAAATTCCCATTCATGTTTGACAGGCAATTTGAGGGCGTGGCAGTTGTGCTGTCGCCACATTTGCATTGTCACCTTTAATGAGTTTCTGCCGGCACATGGAGCATAAACAGGCCATAAAAACGCGACATATACACGCTGTTTTCCCCATTCACATATAGACATTCCCATTCCCCCGAAAAAAAGAAAAAAGAACCCAAACTTGGAGGTGTGAAATCATCAATCATGACTTACGACGAGCCGCTTTTTGTGCTGTTGTTGTGCGTGTGTTGCTTTTTCTTTGCCTTTTCTGATGGCCATTGACATTGACACTTACCTGGAAAGAGAAAAGTGGAAATGGTGGGAAAAAACATAATTAGTGAGTTGTTTTTCGTGTTTCACTCAAGTACTTATTAGGTATTTTGGTAGTTAAGACTTAAGACTTAAGATTAAAAGGTGTTATTTATGCAAACTAATTAAATTGATTTATTGAGAAAAGAATATTTCAAAATATTAAGAAGATTTCCCAAATTTCCACTAATATAATTCGATTTAAATTATGGTTTCCCTTCTGAGCCTCAGCTAAGTGGAGATTTCCTACATCCTGTTAATTGAATTGTTTATTATTTAGAGCCCAGATCTTAGATCTTAATTCCCTGGCATTGCTTTGAGGCAAACCGATTTGAAAATCCCCCGGAATAATCGTTGGACACGTGACAACGACCACTTGATGGCATTTGTAATCTCCTTCACCTAATCCACTTCATTTCCGCACTTTAAGGCGATGATGGAGGGTTGAGGATGGAAAATAGAAAATAGAATTGTAAACAACAATTATGGAACGTTTCGAATTGAATGACAAAGTGACAGGGTAGCCACCCCTAACAAAAAAGTTAACTAATTGAAAATACTCGAGCTGCTTGAATGCTCCTTTTTCTATCCCTCTCTCGTATCTGCGGAGATATTTCAGCTTAAATGAAGTGTTAACAGGCTGCCAAGAAAGGCTTTTCGGCCGCATAAATCACATTCGCAATTTGGCAAAGTGCATTGGCGGTTTTCTGCGCTCTGTCTTTCGGTTTTTGGGTTTTTTCGGGGGTGGATGGGCTTGAATTTTGATTTAAGGACTCGGGCAGGCAGCCAACCCCAAACTAAAATGTTGTCAAGCCGCGCACTCTGATTTATGTGACTGGAAAACAATAATAGTAAAAAAGAGGAAATCAAATTAATATGTTGGCTAACCCCAACCCCCCTATAGATAAGGTTTCTGGGGCGTAACGATGTTCGGAGCAATCGAAGAACTATGCCAGAATCACAGCGGGCCATAAATAAATAAATCCATAAATATCCAAGGAGACTGGGTAAAAGCTTTTCCATCCCACTCTATGCAACCCCCAAGATGTTGCGCCTTTAATTGACATATTATGTAAACAGGATAGTTAACATTGCTCATTTCATTTCGATTCATTTATTCGCAGCTGTATTTGTTCAGACGGTGTCGAAAAAGGGGCGGAAATTTTAGGGGGTGGGGAGTTGGGTCTCAAAGTGCTTCATTGTGTCCTCCATTTATTGCCATTGTATTCGAATTTCCTGAGTTCCTGAGTTATTGGAGTTAAAGCACTTAAAGTAGAATTCCAAGGAAAATGGCTTAATTATATTTGATCTTATCGGGGAGTTGAGATTTTTTCTATGCTTTTTGCAATTCAATTTGGTTACTTCTATTTTTCCAGCCCAAATTCATGGAAAAAGTCTAAGACAAAAAAAAAGTGTGTGTAATTAAGTTTTTGGAGAATGTTTTGTCAGTGGGCTGTCTGCGGAGCGATTGAAGCGTTTGATAAACTGCAGCTGCAGTTGAAAATTCATTGGGATGCGCTTCGCTATCTGCTATCTTCTATCTGCTCGAATAATTAAACCAAACAACCTAACAACTGCCAACTGTCGCCGAGGCAGGGAAACTTACACGAATTTCCATTAGATGATCAGGGGGTTTTGGGATTGGGACTGGGATCGATGTCGTCTCGAGTTTGCCACTGTTTCATGCTATTTTTGAACGCTAATTGTGGGGAGAGCATAACGATGAGATGCATTTGTAGCCGCTTTAAATGCCGTCTGGGGAGCAGCCGTCACTTGGCATAGTGTATGAGGAAAAGCGGGGGAAAACTGGGGAAAACCCCCCCAAGGAAAAGCAGCTTGCAGCATAATTGGCATCCCTAGAACAAAAGCCACTTGCGGTCCATATATCACATGGCAGATCTGTACAGTTAGGGGAAGTTGGGGAGCTGGGAAGTTGGGAGGTTGGGGAGTGTGGGAAAGGCAGATGGAATCCCATAATATCTGTTTGTTGTCATTGGCACTTTTTTTCAAACAGCTCCTAATGATGTGATCCTTGTGTTTTTTTGATTTCCTTAATGTTTTGTGGTGCGTTTCGTTCAATTAGTTTTATTATATCCAAGGAGCTGGCCTAATAAGATCCTCATGGGATCTGAACTTAAATTTATCGCCTCTGTTTGAACTTTTTAGAATCCATTAAAGAAGTGGACAGAATGTGGGAGCCCAGTTTTTCTCTCTTTGATTTATATGATATGATATGATATATGAGAATTTTTTACCCATTTATCATTTATATTATATACTTAATTTTTATACCCTTGCAGAGGGTATTATGATTTCAGTCAGAAGTTTGCAACGCAGTGAAGGAGACGTTTCCGACCCCATAAAGTATATATATTCTTGATCAGCATCACAAGACGAGTCGATCTAGCCATGTCCGTCTGTCCGTCTGTCCGTCTGTCCGTCCGTCTGTCCGTCTGTCCGTCTGTCCGTCTGTCCGTCTGTCTGTTTCTACGCAAACTAGTCTCTCAGTTTTTGAGCTATCGGGATGAAACTTTCCCAAAAGTCTTCTTTCTATTGCAGGTAGTATATATGTCGGAGCCGACCGGATCGGACAACTATATCTTATATCCATAGGAACAATCGGAAAAAAAAAACTTTAAAAAATTCTAGCTTCGGTGTTTTTTGAAATATTACCTTCTACTTTTGGGGATGTTATTTTTTAAATATATCTGAATTTCGAATTAATTAGTTAAAAAATCGGACTACTATATCATATAGCTGCCATAGGAACGATCGGAAAATTAATGGAAAAGTAATAGGAAATAAATTTTAACTTCTTTGGATTTTATTGTATTATCTTCTACTCTAGGATATGACTCTTTTTAAATATTTCCGAATTTCAATTTTAATTTAATCAAAATCGGACGACTATATCATATAGCTGCCATAGGAACGATCGGAAAATTAATGGAAAAGTAATAGGAAATAAATTCTAGCTTCTTTGGTTTTTATTGTATTATCCCCTACTCTAGGATATGACTCTTTTTAAATATTTTCGAATTTCAATTTTAATTTGATCAAAATCGGACGACTATATCATATAGCTGCCATAGGAACGATCGGAAAATTAATGAGAAATATTAGAAAATTGAACATTTTTGCGATTTGTAAATTAATAGGAATGATCTGCAAGGGTATATAAGCTTCGGCTGGCCGAAGCTAGCTTCCTTTCTTGTTTTATATAGACCACGTTTCCCTTTAGTTTTTACTTTCTCTCCCCCTTCAAAGTGAAACTTCCTGTGCAACCTTATACCCTATCAACTGTCGCCATATCCATACCAATATCGAATGCCTATCCAGTGTTTTCACGCATCAGTTGGCAGCGAAAACAAGTCAAACACCTGTTGGTTCTTTTCAGCGGGAACAACTTTAAACATTGCATGCCTCGCTGGCTGCATTAAGAGCGAATTGAATTAAATACACGGCAAACAAAAAGCAAAAAACAAAAAACCAAAAACGACGAATTAAAAAACATTCAAGTGTAAAAAAGTCAAAGAGGATGGAGGAATGGGGGAAAAAGAGCAAATATTTATGATTCATTGAGTGCAAAATGTCGTGCTCAGTTGTACGACTTCCGCCAAGGGGACTCCAAATAAAAAATGTATATAGGAAAAAATAGGTGACCATCAGTCGAGTGTCTTGACTCTGTTGTGTTGACAAATTGACAGTGGCGCAAAAAATAGAGAAACAGGCAAAGGAAGTCGTTTCAACATCATTAGGCACGGCCACGCCTCCTCTTTGCCAACGCCTCTTGGCGATCTCAAAAGTGAAAGGTCTCGGAGATCCGAGGGTTATAAATACAGGAGAATATGTATATAACTAAGGAATATAAAAATTAATGTAGCACTAATGGTCGACAAATAAAACTCCACCGTAATACCCTGCAACAACATAGTTTTAACCCATAGCACTGTCATCGTGCAACACACACATCTATTTTTGGACCGACTACAAGTTATTCGATGTCATTGGGATAGGAAATATTTTTAGCAAATGAACAACCAAATGGGGTGGAAACTGAGGGGATGGAATTATGATATATGTTTACTAAAAGTCGTTAGAATGAATGGCCCAGAAGTTATTAAGATGCGAATAGATGGGTTCCATAAACGAAAGGGATGATATGAAGGGAAAGTTTAAGAGGATCTCTATGGTACTAGAAAATATCATCCAAAATTGTTTCTATCCTTTTAATTCTTACACAGAAAAAAAAATTGATATGAAATTGCACTCAAGTTAACATTATTTCATATCAAATTTGGGCCGATATTAATTAATGCAAGATTGATATTTCGAACATATCAAGTTGATATTTTCGAGAATATCAAGTTGATATTTTCGAGAATATCAAGTTGATATTTTTAAATATCAATTCAATCTTAAGAAAGATTAGTGTTTAAAATAACATTTGAACTTTTTGGTCATCGAAATGATATTTTTTATATCAATTTTTGTCATCAAAATGATATTTTTATATCAATTTTGTTCATCAAAATGATATTATTTCGTGTATATTAGTACCCCCCAGTAAAACAGATATTTTTATTTTATATTAAAACAATTTAATTCTAATCATTTCACATTTTTTTGAGTCGGTGTACATATGTATAGGTGGGCCAGCAAAATCTTCAATATTTTATTATTTTAGTTTTGCCTGTGACACACACAACGTAAAACTGCGGCCGGCACACACACACACGCACATTCAGAACCGAAATGTCTTTAAATTGTGTGCTAACTCGACGGCAAAGTTAAAATCACCACAACTTTGTAATGTTTCGACTTAGCACTCAATAAAAAAATAAATTGATTTCATTTGACAATAAAAACACCTTGTTCTCGAATATTTTTGGTCTCAAAGTTGGGCCAGCTGTTTTTGCAGTGCTGCACAATCTCAGTGTTGTAAACTGTGGAACACTATTTCTCCCTTTCGAACTAAATTCGAAACGACATTTGATATTTTTTCATATCAAAGTCATACGATTTCATATAAATTGTAAATATACTTGTTTTAAATACCGAATTCAGTATTTTTTTTCAAAAATTAATATGAAATAAGATCAAAATAATATTTCTTCATGTTAGAATGATATGACGAAACTTGATCCTTAAAAAAGATCAAATTAACCAACAAATATCAATTTGATATTTTGTCATATTTTTTTCTGTGTAGCCCTGGAGCTATGTATTATCATTATACCATTTATATTTTCTTGCGTAAAATATAGAATTTCATAAATATTTGTAGGTTTCCCTGGCCGAAAAACAGTTGGCCCAAATGAAGCCATACCTCGCCAAGGACCCTCTGGACGGTTCCAATTCCCAGAAATGATCAACCGGGGAGAGGCACTCAACAGTAAACACTCGGCACGCGTGACTCCCATAAACTATCTGCGGATGGCGCAAAAAGCTGAATAATTAATAAATCTAGAAACAAATTAATGAGGCCGCAACACGCGCAACGCATCTAATATTTTCCAAGTCGTGGACTTCAGGGGGTTAAGTGGGCTTCGGGGGTTAAGGGGAGGGGGTGGTAAATGGCCCGGGCGCATGCCTGCAGTACGTTAAAATTTTCCGCCTATTTGTTTGCAACAAAACAGAATTAAAACAATCGTAAAAACAAAAATAACCAGCCGGGGCATGTGGCACTCCCCGTTAACCCACGGCTGCCCCTCTGTTAACCCACTGGTGCACACAATATTTCGCTGTCGTTAAAACGGCACGCGTCAGAAATCAAATGTCAAGCGACACAATAGAAACTAGAAGGGAATATTCACCCGAATGCAGAGAGACGAAGGCACTTGGTTATATCCTTGGCAGGATACAGGACACACCCCCCTAGGCACCTTTTAGCGGTGGCGAAATTTATTCGAGCCGATCGAAGGGAATATTCAATCGGCATCGGCATTGTGCAGCGGCAATTACGTTTATTAGCAATTGAACGGCGACAAGCGACAAGCGTCAACAATGTCGCACAATTGCATCCGGAATCGGGGGAACTAATAACCGAAAATCGAAGAACAAGCTGAATGGCAAATTGGATGGAGAATTATTTCCCAGAAAAAAATAATTTATTTTTATATTTATGAAAATATTTAAAAGAATTAAAATGACTAGTAAATTTGATAGAGAGTTACCATCCAACGAAAAATGTTTAAAATGGCTTAGAAAGAGTTACAAATTATTTCTTAGAAATATAATAATAATAATAAATTTTCTCTCTAGTGAAAGGATAATAGATAAGAAGCTAAAAGATTTCAAAGAATTTTCATAAAATATTCAAAAGAAATTTCCTAAAAGAAATTTATTTCACCTACGAAATAAAATGTGTTTTCTAGCTCTTAACTCAGAATTGATTTTTCATCAGACAGCTTAAGTTAGATGGCTTCACTTGCACAGCCTCAAATTCAAAATAAATGGGCAAAAACGACTTGCAGCCAAGAAAAGCTCCTTTGGCCAGGCATTCTCCTGTTTTTTCCCCGATTTTTGGGATTAATCAAACCAATCGGAAACAAACTCGATTCGGTTCACATTGCAGGCATTTTCAGGCCCAAAAACAATTTGAGGAAGTCTCTGTTTCTGCGCACACACATGACGATGGTTTTAATAGCCCCCCAGACCATAAACAAGAAATACAAAATACCAAATACAAAATAAGAAAAAACCTCTCGCTCAGTCCGATGAAAACTGAATCACAGGAATTTAATCATCAGTCAGTCCAAGTCCATCGTTGTTTTTGTTCGTCGGTTCGAGGAGTGTGCGGATATCTGTATATCTGTATCCGTGTGTAAGAGTGCTTTATGCGCTTTACTCAGAATTTGCTGCAGAGCTTAAAACATAAAGTCCAAAAGTGACGACAGGACAGGCGGCATTGGCAGCGTTTTCGCCGGAAAGTGGGAAATCCGAGGCTGGGCCTCTGCAACTTTGCAGATAAAACTCCCTGAGTTATGTGAGTGTGTCCAGAGATCTCTGAGTAAAAAAATGCAGTAATGGTTGTGGATACCCTGGAGTGTATACCTTAATATCTTCAGAGTTTGGGAGATCGTATTCCATAAATGTTATGGTCAGGAACATGATA
Source organism: Drosophila takahashii (assembly GCF_030179915.1). Taxonomy (NCBI): domain Eukaryota; kingdom Metazoa; phylum Arthropoda; class Insecta; order Diptera; family Drosophilidae; genus Drosophila; species Drosophila takahashii. The sequence goes on from NC_091683.1 coordinate 18,000,234, forward strand.
TAATAATATTAAAATTCCCTCTGAGTTTCAACTTTCTTAAAACAATCTTTCCTTTAAATAGTTTGCAAAATCAACAAAATAATGTTAATATCACATGTCCGGTTTCCAGTTTCTTGGAAAATGTCAAGAATCTAAAAAATGTTTCCAATTTATTTACTGCAAGTAAATCACACTTTTCTGCTTAAATTGATGCGTTTTATAAACCAAAGTTTCTTTGTTATATTTGGGATACAGTAAGCCGATCTTTTGATATTACCACCTGCAGAAAAAATGCAGTTCCTTTTTATTTTATTTTATGACAAGCAAAAGAACAAGGGTGAATCACTAGCAAAGTTTTCTTTCTTTCTGATAAAAAATTATAAAGCCCCCGAATCAAAGGGTATAAAAGGATGAGTGTGAAGAGGCAGAAGACGATGAACTTTAGCTGCAACAAAGCAATGTGAATGAACTTTTACTTTTAGCAGACATCAAATCACCCAGCATCGCTTTCTCCCTCTCCATCTCCATCTCTCTGGGCGAAAGGTAAAGGCCATCATTAATCTTGGCTGTCCACTGGTTCCCTATCCCAATCCCTGGACCTCGTAATCCCCGTTAGCCATATCTGGGTTTGCTGACTCAGTTGCCCACTGCTGAGCTGCAACATTCTTGGGTTATTAATGGGTTAAGCTAATTATTGACAAAGAGCTCTTTGCTCGGGGGGCTTCAAGCTCTGACTGTGAGTTCTGTATTTTGTACTCCGAGTTCCAAATTCCCGGCGACTGACTAATGTCCGAGAATCCCAGTCCGAGTGCATTATCCATCCTCCTCCTGCAGCTCAACACAACGATAACAATCAATTTAAAATTCTTTCCAATACATTTGCTGCTCAAATTATGCATGACAAATGCTTAAAAGTTCATGACTAAAATGCAAACACAAGGAAGGGCGCCGAAAAGGGGGGTTGTTGGCCAGTTGGCTAGTTGATTGTTGTTATTTTGGTCGCTTCGTTTCGTTTCTTCGCTCCTTTTGTTGGCCGCATTGCGAATGCGCATGTGAAAAATTGCCATAAAATTATGAAAATTTACGCTAAACTATGCCCAGCGCAAAAGGGTGGTGAAAACGGGGGGCAAAAGGGGGATCTCAAGCCCCCCAGCCAACTTGGCGTCGGCTAAAAAGTTTTCGTAACTTTGGGAATGGGATAATGATGAGAATGAAGCCGCCACACGGCTCAGTCAAGAGGTTTCAACCGGGGCAGGAGCAGAAAAGTACAAGTAAGGGGTTAGCTTATGAAAGCGAGGAGTTCCAGTCAAAGAACCAAGTCGCGGAACTACACTCAAAATAAAATTAACCCTAAAGTCAAGGAAATCGCCCTACTTTTGTCTTCAAGACAAGCTCGCCCTAAATTTTAGGGTCACAATTTTCTATATTTTTGATTTTTTTTGACGTCATATTTCTAAATTTTAGGGTAGTTTTACTAAATTTAAGGGCAAAAATTTCTAAAAAGTAGGAAATTTTCCTAAAAAATAGAAATGAAAAACAAAACAAAAAAACATGTTCAATCATGTTTTTTTTTCTATATACGTATATATTATGTACTCCTTCCTATATACATATGCAGGCGTTGTGTGTCTTGTATATTGTGAATGTTAAAGGTTATGTATTTATTATTATGTATTTGCGCTTGGATTTCTTATCTAACCAAAGCCAAATGTGGTTGTAAATGTGGACTACGGGACTGCGGAAGATTGGGAATGTAGAAATTATGATTAGTTAATATTTTATGTTCATGAAAAAAACTTACAATTTTTACTTGTCCGTCGTGAGAATCGAACCCGGGTCTCCCGCGCGAGGAGCGAATGGCCTACATACTGGGCCATTGTAGCACTTAAACTTGCTGTGGCAAACCGAGCATTGTATGTAAAGGGTGAAGCGGACAACACATTTGAATACTAATTGCATAATTTTGACCATTCGCGTTTTACTTATTTACATACGTATATACATATGTATATATTTATGCTAACGCAATTTATATTATGTGTAGTATATAGTAAATAGCTGAATATAAACCTAATTATTTTTAGTTTACTGCTTGCCATCAATAAAAAAAGGAATAAAAAAAAAGTAAAAAAATAAATAAAAATAAAATAAAATAAATAAAAAAAAATAAAATAACATTAAAAAAAAAGGTTAAAAAATTTTGCTCTGGGACTCGAACTCGCGTCGATTCGATTGCTAACCAAGTGCTTTAACGGTCTGCGCCACGAGTACAGCCGGCCGGCAGCTGACAAGTTCTGGCATTGAACATTTTGGTGTGCCAGAGCATGTGAAAACAACTATTTCTATTTTTTAGAAAAACTTTCTACTTTTTAGGAAATGTTTCTATTATTTAGGGTTAGCTTAATTTTAGGGTTAGGGCACTCATTTTTAGAAAAGGCGTTGCCAAAATATTTCATTCTTTTGTTTGCCTTTCTATTTTTCAGAAAATAATTTCTAATTTTAAGGGTATTTTTCCTAGATTTTAGGGTGATCTTAGTTCATGGTAACCATTTTCTACATTTTAGAAAAACTTCCTGGATTTAAGGAAAACTTTCTTGACTTAAGAAAAATTTCCTTAGATTTAGAAATAACTTTCTTGTATTTAGAAAAAAGAAATTTTAATGGCGATTTTCTAAAATTTAGGGTTAAATTTATTTTGAGTGTAGTTTATAAACAGCAAGCCCTTTGAGAACTTTTCCTCTACATAGTTAATTTGGTGTCCAAAACTGTTTTCCATCTAACTTATGACTTGGGTTGCTTTAAAAACCATACTATCTTAAACTGCCTTTCTATTGATTACAATGATATACCAATTGTATACAATTTAGTTTTCAGTGATCTAGTTGTGAGAAGTGCAACGCGAGGATGGGTAAAATTATCCGCGAACCGAAAAAAAGGAAAAGAAACAATTTGGTTGCCCAGGTGAAGTACCTGAGTACCTTTTCCAATCCCACTCGGAATCCCAATCCCAAACCCAATCCCATTTCTGTTCCATCGCAACCCATTTCAGAGGAACCGAAGGGGAACATGGGTGGCAGTCCAGGGGCGTAGGGGTAAACGTTGATAATGACGCGGGGAGCCACTGAGCACATCATATGAATGTCAGTGAGAGGCACTGGCAATGGGTGAGAAAAATTGAGGGGCACAGAGAAAGAAAATTGGGAATTTTTCTCTTCAGAATAAATAAAATAATTTATTACAAATTGTTATTTTTACAGAAATTTTTAAATTAGTTCAAAGGAACCGTTATATTTAACTGGGATTTATTTATATACAATATTTATTTTCGTTAATTTATTTTTTGGTTTTCTAGTTCTTACCCCTTTCGCCCAGTGTAATCAGAGGGCAGAGTGCAGGCAGCGTTGCTGGCAGAGGTTTATTTGGTTAAATGCTGAAAATTGCCAAAAGCAGCGCAAAGTGGCGGCGTGCAAGGGGGGAGAAAAGGGGGCAAAAGGGGGCAGTGGAGGAGGAAACCAAGGGGAATTGCCTTATGCTTGCACTTTTTGCCGCTTTTCGTTGTTTTGTGCACATCTTGATGAGCTGCCGCTGATAGTTGAGGCTTAATGGTGGGAAAAAACAAAAAACAAAGCGGCAAGGCAAGATAAGTGCTGCAAATGGGAGGATGGAATGGGTTTTTCAAGATGGGATGGGTACGGAATCGGGATTGCGACTGCGACTGGGAGGACGAGAGAGGCTGCCAAGGGCGCAAGGTGGATGGGCAGAATGGTGGGTGTTCGTGGGAGTGGAAGTCACTCAATTTGCAGTGTGGGAAATTTAATGAGTGGTGGCAAGGGGGGCAGGGAATGCGATGCGATGGCAAGGATCAAGGGTATGCAAAGTGGAGCACGACTCTCTGGCAAAAACCAAACGAAGACAATTTGACCCCCGACCAAAACCAAAAATCAAGTACAGTGGGGATCTCGCAAATAAGACGGAGCAGCAAAATTTCCACACAAAGATAAATACTAAAATTAAATTAAACTTTATTAAATACAATAATAATTTAATTTGTGATTTCTTTTTTGTATTTTATATTTTAAAACATTTTCTTGGCCCACAGACACACCCACTTTGGCCATCTCTCCCTTGAACGGACAGTACACTTGAAAAATGCGAAATAGAAACGAATTGATTAAACGACCAGGCAACAGAACAAAGCCAAAAGCGAGACAATAAAGGGTGCGGCTTTCGGCGGAGGGAGGAAACAAAAGAAAGGACCCAAACGGACATACGGACAGACGAACGGACAGGAGAAGTTGGGACCTGGCCATGCACTTTGCATTACCAATTAGAAGAACCCGACGAGCGGACGAGCACAGAAGGTAACAAAAATTGACAATTGACGCCGCAATCAGGCAGGCAAACACACATGGGCGGCGAGAAGAGGGAAGAGGGGTTGCGGGGCTGGGGTGTCTCTCATTGTTATGCAATTGCAATGGGGCAAGTCAATTAAAAACATTCCATTCCATTCCAGCAACAACCCTCAGGTTCGTCTGGCCACCGATGACCGTTTGGATTACGGCCAAAGGCGGATATCAATGACCTAACCTCACTTCCCTTAGTTGCCTTATTTCCCCATGCGACCATGTGTCCCTTGTATCTCTATCTCCCTTTCTTCCCGATAAACCCACCTCCCTATTCGTTTCTCATTCGAGCAAGACATAATCCAATTAGCAATTAGTTGTGTATGCCGGGGCGTCATCGGGTTACCTGAGCACCTCCCAGATGGCTCGGTTCCGATAGGATGGTAAAACAGGTAGGCAGTAAGGAATGGGTCCCAAATCGAATGGGCTGCCAATCGGTTATAACTCAATTTCGGCTGGTTATTAGGCCCTGCACGTCTCGGGACGTCGTTTCCTGTTTTTCAAAGTCTGAGTTTTGAGATCTCGATCTCTTGGCAACTTTTAAATAATTCAATAGCGTCAGGTGGCATTGGCAAAACACTTCATTTTCCATTGAAAAATTTGGGAATTTAAGTTTGAAATTCCGTATTTAATATTTTTAAATTTATGATTTGATTTTCTTAAAAACTTGAACTTAAGTCCCCCGATTGGGCGCAATGCGGGTGGTGGTGGACCTGGGCCCCATGTGGTATAAACATTTTTTTTGTGTTTCATCTGGATTTTAATTTAAAATTCATTCATCATACTTGAAGATGGAAAAACCCAAGTGGGGAAAAGCGAGGGTCGTCGGTGGCTTAACAACAATCCTTCATTTGTATTTTCTGTGCATTCTTTGTTTTCTGGGCTGCCGTTTTTGTTTAATATCTACCATATACCATATAGGAATGTATCTTGTCTTGCTCAGGCTCATTGTTTAAGCTTCATTGGGATTATGCGGGCTTAACCCCTCACTTTTTTGTTTATGTATTTCTTTTCTTTTTGGTCCAACTCTCTCTTACCCACACTCACTGCATTCCGTAGCAAGTAAAAGCAACTTAATGTCTTGCCATATTTTTCACACTAATTCAATTCTTTTATTTTTTCCCTTTTAAAGTGAAGTTTTCTTGTATTTTACGCTGTGATAATTATACTTGTAATTATGAATACCTCGTTGTCTTAGGTTAACTATTATTTTTAATTCGATACAAATAAAGATTAAAGCGTCAAAACTTTTCTCTTAATTTTTTACTTCTGTGCATTTTTTCAGACAACAACAATGCCTGCTAATTATGTTGAAGTTTTTCGGGTTCAGGCCTGCATTGAAAAATCAAGCACCCATAAAGATCTGTGCAGAGATTGGCTCCTGTATACAGTATACATCTATATATAGAGAGATATAGCACAGCACAGCTCATTATCATTTCTGCAATCCACTTGAATCCTTTTGTTTTGCTGTCCCATCCGAAATGTTTTGTTTTATTAATTAAAGCGAAATGCAAGGCTTTCCGGGCATTACTGGATTAAAATTAAAACAAGGGAAAATCGCGAAGAATGGTGAAGAGAGGGAGAGGGGTGGATATAGACGGTGAGTGAGTGAGTGAGAGGCAAACAAGAAGCGGCAACAATTCTTTTCTACGCACGGCCAGACTTTGCAACATAATTGGAATTTCCTTTTTCCTGCCCATTCCCATTACTACCCCTCTCTTTCGCTCCCAGTCTACCCCTCTCTCTCTCTTCCGTATGCTCCATCTTTGTCTTGTCAAGTGGCACAAAAGACAAGAAAAGAAAGAACTCAAGAGTTGCCCGCTTGACCATAAGCTGTCCCATTCAGGCAACAACTTGAGCAGCAACCTGACGTTCCCCACACCCCTCTCTTTCTATGGCCATCCACCCGTCTCTTTCTACTCGATTTAAAGGTGGATGCAGAGGGGGGGGCGTGGATGCTGGGCGTGAGAGACTCACTAAGAAGTCAAAAAGATATGAGTCAGAGAATTCTGAGAATGTCCTCAGTTCGAGGAAGAGGCATAAAGTCGAGTTCATGGGCTTGGGTTATAAACTCAAGACCCTCTCTGAATTCCCAGCTTCCTCCTCGTATTCCACAGTGATTTAAGTCGGCAAATGAACAGTGTATGCAAAAACATGCAAGCTGCTCTTAAAGGGAGCTTAAAGATTATTTCTCAAAACCCCTACTCATAAATATTACTATTTTTTTTATTTTTGCTTTCTTCAAAATGCAAATTTAGGAAACCGAACAAGTTTATAAAACACAGAATACTAAGCTATATTTTATGACCTCGTTTGCTAAATATATTATTATTGGCATTCCATGGGAAATACTCATCGTGAATCTGCTAATAAAAATGTGACCATGCTAACTGGTTTAAGGTGAGAGACATGTGCAAAATTTATTGGGATGTGTAGCCAAATATTGCAAACAAATCGAAAAAGGCAGCTCAACTTCGGTTTACCTTAAATTATTTTCTAGCCTTCCTTATATTTCGGTTCTTCTTTGACAGACTAGTAAAAAGAGTAGAGCTCTCAAGATTCTCCTGGCCCCTCTCTATCCCCTTGGCTATTCCATTCATCTAGGGGGCCCTCATCCATTAATAGTATGACGAACTGTCTAACTGACAGTTTTCCCAGGCGCAATGGCCGAAGTGAAAGCAGCTCCCAATTAAGCCAGTTTCGGGCTTAGCTAATTAGGACTGTCCACCCTTTTTTCTACTTTAGAACCCCCTCCCCGCCGCTCGCTTTTCTCAGACCATTTTCTCCTGCTTTTCTTCAAAGTGTTTTTCTCACACAAAAAATATATAGAACAAGCTCCCGTTTAGAGTGCGGCAAACAAAAAAATGCGCGCCGTCAACAACATAAAAAGTTTTAAGTTTACTGCTCGAAAATTAGAGCACAAAACTGACCACAAAAGCGGAAGAGGGGGGATTTGGGCGATTTTCTCACTTTCTACAAAAGACTTCTTCCCGAAAGAAAAATGTCTAAATACTATCCAAAAACATGATCAACTACCGTTGGCTGAGTCATCCTGCGATGACTTTACCAATTTTTATCTCCCGGTTTATTTTACTCCGCTCCTAAATCTCTTTTGTGGTGAAAAGTAGGAGAAAGGAGGAGGTTCGAAAGGGGAGAAGAAATGGCGTTAATTAAATTTGACTTTCTGCGGTATTAGAACATTTTAAAGGCCTCGCTTGGGGTCGTCTGCCAGCTTTTGTGGTCCAAACCGGATGCGGTAATTGCTGGGAAGTCGACTTGGGATTCTTCTCGACTCTACAGTTGGCCCAAGAAGTTTGCGACCCTATAAAGTGTATGAAATATGTATCTTCCCAGTCGATGAATATGTCTTTCGATTTGTTGCAAGTCTGGTTTAGTGTGCCGTTCTTTGTTCTTCATTTCTAGCCTATTATTTAGCCATTAATTAATAATTATATAGTCAGTTTTTGCACGTTTGGACATCGGTTCTTTGCTTTGTTCCGTTTATTCTATAGAAACTGGTTTTGTTTTTAGGCTTAATTAGCCGATTATCTCTGAGGAATTCTGTTTTCGAGATACTTGAATAGTTTGAACTCAGGAACTGTTATCTTATTACCTTATAGAATCTCATAGCAACCGAGTCTTATTCAACATGCGACTCTTGCGCAATAATTTCTAGTTGTCTAGGCGATTGTTTGCCCAATTTTTACGGCCCCAAAGTCAGGTGCTGGAGTTTTAGGAGTATCTGCGTCTGTAATTCCCTCATGTTCACTGAAAAATTTACGATATTTGACCAGCTACGATATAGTCTGTTCTGTTGTGTTCTGAGGTAAACTAAATATTGACTCTAGAATTTCGGAAGATTGCGATAAGGAAAAAGATGATTTTAGTTTTCCTGGGATGTTGTTTTTATTATTTCGGGTCTCTATTTGCGGAGTGTTCGTTTCAGGGTCGCCTATGGCATCAGGTAACCCAAGTGCAAGTGCTCAGGTAATTTGTCTGCCTAGAGATCTCAAGGGATCTCGTGGAAAAACAAAAATATGATATGACCCTGTCGACTGATAAGCGGATTTTAGCTAAGTCAGACCCAAGTTGAAATGCCTTTGTCAGACACAATTAAGGGTTTATTGGTTACAGTGTGGTATATTAGCTAATGATCTGTACATTTCCAGAGTGATAGTTAAGATCTTAGTGGAAAAGTTATATAGTTTTATTTCTATCACTTAATGGAAACGCATAATTTTCGAAATGGAATCTGGATTATAAACCATCAGCTTTATTGTTTCTTTTCTTTCAGTTTTTTCAAAGGAGTTCATAAAGTCTCTATTTTATAAACAAGACGGTTTCAACTTCAGGCGATAAATGTTCAACTTTCAGCACAATCTGTGCCTTTGGCTCCCGTTTCTAATTATAATACCAAAAGGAAAAGCATATCTCGGGGACTTGGGGAGCGTTTTCATCCGTTACTCACCTATTAAAGAGCAGCTGCAGAGGAGCAGCGCCAAAAAGACGCCGACCGAATTCAGCGGCAGCGATTTTCGCAGTTCACCCATTTTTATCGCTTTTTTTTTGCAGTATTAGTAGTAGTTTTCCCCGCTCGCAAATTGATTGCTCTCTTTTCAGCTTCTTTGGTTTGGTTTACGGTTGCACACGAAAAAAATGTTTAAAAAATTGTAGTCTCTTTTCGTTCCTTGCGATTGCACAAATTATTTATTTTTTTTGGTTAACACTTTTCGTCTTTTGGTGTTTTTGTTTAGCTGTTTTGGTGTGTGAATCTGTAAAATATATAAAAGAATATTTTAGAAAAATGAATTAGTAAATTATATTAAAACGGTTTCAATATAGAACCTCATTTTTTTGAGTGCATTTTTTTTAAATATCGTCTTCAAAGATATTTTGATCTTTTTTTCCCAAATTTAAAGTCATCTTAAGTTGGAGCTTGAGAAGTTCATCTGCATTTGATATTTGTCATAACTTTAGCATTTCTGATTCAAATGGCAAATGTTGGCATTTATGGGCGAGAAGAAGAGGAAAACGCGTCGCACACGAATGCCTTTCGGTGGAGCGAGTGGGACAGCAACAGTGTTATATGTTATATGTATCTTTTGCATTCTAAAGTTGGCGGCACCCAAGGAAAAATAAAAGAAGAAAATAAAACCTGCTGCGCCACCGACTTCGCACATGTTGGCCAGTTTTTGTAACGGAAATTGCGGGGCTCTCAGCAGTCAAAACACGTAGTGCGGGAAATATTATATAGGGCGACTGCAGACAGAGGAGGGGGGCTTGGAATAAGGTAAGAGAAGAACGGAGGACCTGAATGCTTAAATACGAGTCCCTCATTCTTAATAATATTTTCAATAAATTTGTGTTCTTCGTAGATCGTTATCTACTGGTTTAAAGAGAGGAATATGTATTTCTTATCGCTACGAACTTATTTGTTTTCGCCTCTCCGATAAATCGTGACTAAAGCTACCTCTCTCTCTCTCTCTCGCTCTGTTTCTACTTCTCTCTTTTGGTTTCTCTCAGTGAAGTTGCACCTATGCTTAATGTCCTTGAGTTGCAACAAGTTCTAAAGTACAGTTATCATTCGCTAAAGTGATACCTCTGTTATAAATGATCATATTATATCTTCTGGAATGTGTATTATCACCTTCGGAACGTGACTTTGAAATAATGACTAATAATTAGGGTAATATAAACCCCCTTTAAATTTAAAATATATAGCTCATATAGGTGTACTACTTATACAAAAAAAATCTAGTCAAAAGAGTCAAATTTTAAGTTAATGTCATAATCGTATTTTCAAAGAATTAGCATACGAGCGACGGAAAACTGTAGCTGCTTCTTGGCGAGCTTGTCTTGCCACTAATCCCGCCCACTTCCCACAGCGCGATTTTCCCACCGCCCCCTCATTTGTCTTACGGTTATTATAGTTACTGGGTAATCGATATTTAGGGCAGGCCTTGACTTTTTTACCAGAAAAGAAAGCCCCGTATGTGTGTCTGCGGCACGCGAAATATTCCTGGGAATTTGTTTAGAATTTGTTACACCAGCGCTCCTTTTGTCTCGCTTTTGGCAAATTGAGACATCCTAACAAAATACTAGGGAAGCAGTCTTAAAATATTCATAAAGTTTCGAAAACGCTAATTATAATGGGAAACTTGGCTAAAAGGGGGAAGTACCGCAGCGGAAGTACGCCAAAATGCCGAAATGATGGCGGGAGAATTTTTGGGAATCTGTTCAAGTTGCGCAAAAGTTTAGAAGTTTTCCACTTGATATTCGTGAATTATTAATGCTGATGTCAAATGATTTGATTTTGACTTTCGACTGGGAGCGAACATTTTTAATTACATTTTCGGTTGATTGGATAAGATGGCTCAAAATTAATAATAACATGAAAAAAAAAACTTCTTCAAAAACTTTAAAACATTTTTTGTAGTCCGTATTTAAATGTTACTTTGTCAAATTTGAGACAACCCAATAAAGAAATTAATGAAAGCACAACTGCCAACTTGTATCTTTTTAAAACTTTAGTTATGAAACTGCCAGAAGTGAGGCTTAAGAACTTTTGGAATAAGCACGGCGCCAGTGGAAGAAATGAATTCTCCAACTTTGACTTTAGCCTGGCTTGTTAACAGTTTAAACAAATATTTTTAATCACGTTAGAGAACTTTTGTCAGAAGCCGCAGCAAACGAAATTAACTTTAGTTTTGGTACAAAACAAAAAGGCGATTTTGGCAGACAAAGGGATATTTGGGTTTTGAAATTTCAGGGTCTTTTGCTGTGGCCTTTTTCCCCTTTTTTTTTTGTTAACATATCGGGTTAGTTGTGGCCAGGTTTTTCTCATTTATGTTTATATTTTTTTCTCATTTTTTCCCAGCTGCACTGCAAGTGTGAGTCAATTTCCAGCGCTCACTGTTGGCAGCGAAGCGGGCCCAAAAACCTGTTTTTCATTTTAACTTCTCTTGCTCTTCAGGTGATGTTTTTTATTTTATGATACGTTATATGCACTTTTCCAACTCGATTTTAGAGGGAGTTTTCAAAGGGTTTTCATGGACTCTTTTCATGGAGTTTGTTCATTGAAAACGGAATAACTTTTGCACGTGACTCATTGGAATCTTAAACAAAAACAACAGAGAGCGGTAGCGAGAGAGGAATATCTTTGTATTTTTTTGTCACACGCTAAAAAAAAGTTTAGAAAAAAAATAGTGTTCAAGAATGCCGCCAGTTTATTTTTGGTTTTTAGGGAGCTGTCTTGGTATGTTTTTAGTTTTCCATTCATTTTCCATTTCCCGTGTTCTATACAAGTTTTGCGTGCGATAAGCATTCGCTATTATTATTATTTATTATTACCAATTTCTCATTGTTTAACTGGCACACTAACACACACGCACGCGACGCGCCACGACCGTTAACACAGACAGTGAAGAGAGCGCGAGAGAGTGGGAGAACTGAGTTCTGTCTTCCAATCCAGTGGCTATTTTTATTTTTCAGGCGGAAAAGTTGCAACTCGACGCGTTGGCCGTCGAAACGTAACTGAACGCGACGCGACGCCAGAGCCAGATACAAGATACAAAATACTGCAAATACAAAAATACTGAAACAACCCTGCAACATCTTTTGGTATTTCAACATGTTGCGCGCAACATCCAGCAATTTTGATGCAACATAACAGCTTTTTTATGTGTAAATATGTAAAAAAATATTTTCAATCAGAATTTTAAAAGCTAAAATTATAAAAGATATAAGATATAAGTTCCTTTAAAAATATACAATTATGATTATGAGTATTTTTAATAAGTAATATGGGCATTTTTAGGATGTCGGACGTGACGAGTATATATTTTGTACTTTTTATTTTATGTTATAAAGTTGAAGTAAAAAAACTGTCACGTCCGACATCCAGAAAATGCATATATTCATTTGGATAATTTATTTATTATAAGAGCTAGCCTAAACACACAACATTTTGTATTTTTGTGAATGTGTTTTAGAGTGTATTTATCTATAAAACTAAAAAAGAGATAACAGTTAACCACATTTAAAAAGTTTGATTCAATTAAACCCAAAGTCATAATGAAATAATCCACAAAGTATGTGTGGCAATGCACATGTAAATAAAATATATTTTCAGTGCAGAGGGAAAGAGATGGACAGCGTCTACCGTTAGACGACGAAGAACTCAACTCTTTTCTTCTCGTGTGTCAGCAAGGTCAAATGACGATGGGGCGGAGAAACTGGGCGGCGGCACTTAAGCCGCATTTCGTCACTTTTACGAGTGACTGGTGTCGAGTTTTTGACACGTTTTTGTTGCCCAATCTTCGGAGGGGCTTGTAAAAAACGTTTAGAACGGAGCATTAAAAATGTAACTACTTTATTCGGGGGCACAGAAAAAAAGGTTTAGTATGGGTATATAAATTACGCAAATTTTGTTATCAAGAAGAGAACGAATTGAAGTTCAGATACGCTAATGTGGAAATGTTGGATTATAATTTAGATAACAAAAAAAATTGTAGCCAGCCAGGTTTTAGAAATAAATAAAATAAGTGAATTATGGACTCGAAGAAGAAGTGAGCTATAGAGCAAAAATACAAAATATATGCAAAACTGTCACGTCCGACATCCTGAAAATGTCCATATTTTTTTTTTTGTACAAATGTCTTATTTTTCAGGAATTCTTTTTACTTCCTGGGAAAATCTGTGAGAAAAAGCGAACGGATTTTCCGGCTGGCAACTTTTCGGCGACGGCAACAGCCACTTGTTGCCCATGCAACATTTAGATTCGATTCGAGTTCGAACAAAACTTCTTTGCTTTTTCTGTTTAATTGCCGCGCTGTCAATTAACCTCCGCCCACTTTCGCAGTTTCAAAACCGTGGAAAAATCGGGACGAGGGGTGCGATTTTGCCGGTTAAGTGGAAACAAAAAAGAACAACAAAATCGCAGTTACGTTTGAATGCGTTCTGTGCAATTTACTAAATGAAATTGCGTATCTGACAGATGCATAGATGCCAATGCGATGTATTCTGCAGTTATCATTGTTGTTTTGTTTTCGTGTGTCGTGTGTGTGACGGAGCAATTTATCACCCCATACAGATACAGATACAGAGGGATATCCATATATCTATATACCGCCGACAAACCCCCCTCTTCCCCTCAAATCGCCAATAAGTGATTTATAGGATTGTTATTTTGTCGTTGATGTCGCACTTTCGCTGCGCTTTATTTATTGCCCTGCGTTCTGCCACCCACAAAAACCCGATTCCGCCGATTCCGCCGATTCGACCGATTCGCCCGATTTGAAGTGCGTTAATTTTATTTCCATTTTTCCGCCGCACTGCCGCACGAATTTTCCGAATTTTCCACAGATGGAAATTGAATTGATCGGCGGACTGTGGACGGTTGACTGTGAACTGTGGGAAATGTGGTGACAATCGTTCTTCATGCTTAATTTGCTAATGCGTCCGACCTTTGACCCATCGGCTGGTGATGTGAAAGTTGCAGTAACCAAATTCACAAAGAATTGATTGCAACACTAAAATATATGAATTATTTGTAAAATTTAATATACTATTTTTTTACGAATTTTAAAAATCTTTATAGTCTAGAAAATAAATATTTATAAAATACCTTTTATTATTAATAGTGAAAAAACCTCTCAGAACTAACAAAATAATAATAAATTTACTTAGATTCCTCTAAGGCCTTTATAAAGAACGACTTCCCCTCGAGCACTGCAATTATTTAACAATTATGGGAATAAGACGAGTTGATCGAGCCCACTTGAAATGGTTTCGCCTGACCTGTGACCCCGATATCCGAATCCGAATCCGATGATCTGCTACCTGTTTTGATGGCTTTGGCCAGACAAATGAAGACGTCGATTTAGGAGCCCTGTGGGATGTACATTTTTATATGGGTGGTCTTCGAATTAATCTCCAGCGATCTCGGCAATTCTGTTCCAATTTGTAGCCCGGATCGAGTTCGTTTTAGTTTCTTCTCTGGTGAACACCTGCATTTTGGTGGTGCATCAAGAATATGTTCTCAAATGACGGTAACCGCAGCCCGAAATCGAAATCATTAGAAAATGGCTAATAACTCTATAAGCAATTAGATCCGTGGAGCTGCCTCTGCCAGAATTTCTGACAGGTTTTGTCCGCACCGAAAACCGAAAACTCAATCCGCATCTTGGCCAGAAACTTTAGACGAGAATCATTAGTGCAGAGAAACGACAGGCATTCAGAGGGCGAAATGATGAATTATGGTTTCCGAATCGAACGCACAAAGCACAGCACACAGAACAGAACTCAGATACAGATACATTTGAGAAGTGTACTGTTGCACTAACGTATGTATATGAACGTAGGTGCCAACGTTGGATGCACAATAATTAATTGATATTTAAGCATTCGCCTTATGAGTTCATTTGCCAGGACTCTGACGGCACAAATCAAAGTCCGAAAGGAAAGAAAGGAAATTTAATGGATTTATACCTTAAAGTTAGCTGAGATTGAGATGGTTGTCTTCTTCAGGATATTGTTCGATTTTTTTCTGGTGAAATATATGCTATTAATTACACTGTGCAGCATTTTTGGTGCTTTTTAAATTTACCTCGATGGATGCTATATTTTTGGATTCGTTACGAATTCCCAAGTTAAACTGCGTTTTCCAAAGAGTTCCCCGACGCAAGGATTCTTAGCAAAAGGACCTCAAAGTTCGAAAAATGCTGAAATTGGCCAACTTTGCGGAGCTCTCAGAGGCAAATGGATGCATGGTTTGATTCGATGTTAAAGTTTTTTAAAAGATACACCCTTTATCTTTTAAACCCCATACTTAAAAAATTTTTAAGATTTTTTTTAAGGCAGAAACAAATTCTAAAAAACATAGTCAAAAAACATAAAAGTATACAGCTGCGGTCAAAATGGTAGTAGTGTTGCCGCCCTGTGTATTTAAAAGTTTGTTGTTGTAATTGATCTTTTCCTGGTAATATTGTATTGATTATAATTTTACTATTAGACTAATTGGATAAGAAAAAATTACAACATCAAACTTTTAAAAACACAAGGCGGCGACACTGCTACTATTTAGACCGCAGCAGTATGTTTTTCAGTTTTTTGACTATGTTTTTTGGAATTTATTTCTGCCTTAAAAAAAATCCTAAAATTATTTTATGTATGGGGTTTGAAAGATAAATGGTGTATCTTTTAAAAAACTTTAACTTCGAACCAAGCCATGCATCCATTTGCCTCTGAGAGCTCCGCAAAGTTGGCCAATTTCAGCATTTTTCCAACTTTGAGGTCCTTTTGCTAAGAATCCTTGCGTCGGGGAACTCTTTGGAAAACGCAGTTTAACTTGGGAATTCGTAACGAATCCAAAAATATAGCATTCATCGAGGTTAATTTTTGATGCTGCATAGTGTTATTAATTAAGATATTACTTGCCAAGGTATGTATCATTTTATTTCATGATGAATTTCCTGTTGTTTTTTTCAAGAGTCTATTATCTTTAAGCACTGGTCTGCCGCAAATGAGCTATTGAGTATCCATGGCCAAAATGTCCATGGAAACCCCTTTCAACTAGTCGAGTGGGCCCAAAGAACCCTTCTGTTATTATTATACCATTAAATGGACCCCACATAACCCTTGAGCTCCGAACCAAAAACAAGTTAATGAGGCCTCTTTGGTCCTTGGAAAATAGTCTCATTAAACCATCCGGACAATAAATGGACATGAAATATTTTCACAGTTGACCTTTAATGAGCTGAACTCCCCTCCTTTCCGAAATACCCAACTTCCGTCCGAAGCAACCGCAAAAATCCAAATCCGAAAAACTATGCTAGGTATTCGATTTCGCACAGTCGACCCTTATTTTGTCAGCACCCCCCAAGCCGAGTTTTATTTCTATTTTGCTCGGACCTCGGACTGTGGATTGTTTATTTGTTTGTTGACCTTTTAGCTCTTGGCGCGTGACTGTGACCATTTGTCCCCTTTTGTTGCGCACGCGTGCCCAGATATTCCTATTTGTCCCATCCCCCGACCCCCTGAAATATTTCAGGGTGATATAACCCGCCCCTTTGTTTTAAAAACATTTCGTCCCCTTGCCATTTTCGGTTTTCAATTAAATTGCCAAAAATTATTGCTAGTGGGTGTGTGTGTGAAGAAAATGTAAGAGGGGATGGGGGAGGGGGTGCAAAATGGACAGGATGGACAGGATCGGGGTCACCATTGGGTAACGGTAATTGCGACCATTTCATTTCCTGTTGCGTCTCTTACGATTTGATTTAATTGAACGAACTTTTCTCGGGTATTTTACAGTTTTTCAAGAAAAAGAGGGTTGAGAAAATATTCATTTAGTTGGTGGTCAGTGGACAAAAGGGTGGGTATACACAAAACAAGAGTGACTTTTAAAATCAAGCGGAAGGGCAGTTACAATAACCAATATAAATAAAAGA
Source organism: Drosophila takahashii (assembly GCF_030179915.1). NCBI lineage: Eukaryota > Metazoa > Arthropoda > Insecta > Diptera > Drosophilidae > Drosophila > Drosophila takahashii. The sequence continues at coordinate 18,017,065 of NC_091683.1, forward strand.
AACAAATGTTAAAAACGGAAATGCTAGAGTTTATGCGAAGAAATCTAATCGTATCGTATTATTATCGTATTTTTTATCATTGTGAAAATCTGTAAAAATTTACAAAAATATTTATATCTCTGTTTAAGAGGTATAAAATAAATATCCTAATAAATTCTGAACATTATAATTGCTCTATTCGGTTTTGGGGGCGTAAACGAACAGCCACCGCTGAATTTTGCTGAATTTCTCCCCCAGCAATTTTGCGGGCAAATGGTGAAAAGTGCTCCTGAAATCACCTGGCGACCGTCAATCTGAGCCAGAACGTCGTCGGCCTAATGCCTCGAAATTGTGCATTCAAAACAGGCCAAAAGCAGGGGGCACGAATTCGAAACCCGGCAATTCGGGCAACAATGGCCAGAGGGGTGTGGCAAGGACAATTAGCGTCGGCCGCAGCTAATTATGATCCCGACGCCGCGGGTGGTGGACATATATGTATGTGCTCTATGTACCAAATAGGTGAGTCTGGAACCCGCAAACTCTGAAACTCATTTGCGGTTCAATGCACGGTGAGACCCAATTTCACTTTCCCTCGTCGCGTTGACATTTTCCGGATAGATTGTGAAACCCTTAATTAACTTTCGAGGGCAAATAAGGACCCCGGATATGTCCGCTAATCCGGACAGACTTTCGTTTCGCCTGCAATGTGAGCAGGACATCCGAGACGCCACCAAAGGACCAAACAAACAAAACAAAACAATACAAAACAAAGACCATGCGGCCCATTCCCACTGCCAGTCTCCTGGTTTTTTGTTTCTCAGTCGCCATGTCGCGTGCTCCCCATCATCCACATATCCTCTTTAGTTTAGTGTTCCTTTCCCCACAAAAAAATTAGTAAATTTCCCTTTGACAAAATCTACTTAAAAAGGAACAACATTTTAAGCTTGAATTATCTTTTGGTCTAATAAATAAGTTTATATCATATTATATTATATCAATAAATGGGTAAAAATTTTAATTTTATGATTATTTTCTACCTATTGGTTTTATATTTTGAGCTTATATTATTTTTTTTTGGTAAATATTAAATCAAATTTTTTACCATTCTTATCATTTAATTGGTATAAATTGTAATTTTGTTTTTTTAGGCTTCCAAAAAATTATTTATTTTCTATTTCTTAATTTTATTGTTTAATGTCCTTTACTAAAATCGTCTTAGGTATCCTTTTCTATACATGGATTTTTCCAAATATATATTCTTTTATTTACCAAAGACGTTGACTCAGTTCTATTGCTCGACCAACCACACTCTTACGATTTCCTAGGCAATCAATCAAAAAACCGATTCTGGGCAATTATCCAGCCTGTGGTATTCCCAATTGAACGATTATTTTTCTCAGTACAGCGGGCAAGTTGAGGAGGGGAATAACATTCGAATTTTACACCTACTCAGGTGAAATGGGAGGGCAATCGGCGCGTATCCTGACCACAGACATCCTGCCGTACGCCCGCACCTGAGACCAGAGTCCTGCGTTTCGAATGCCGAGCTGCGAGTCCTTCGGCTGTTCGGCTCCTTTGTCCTTTGGCTGGGCACTCATTATGCCATGTGGTCAAACACAAAGTATGTCTGCATGTGGTGCGGTGGTCCAACAATGTTACTTTGAAGCTATAGCACATATATATATTGTCATGTATATACCCATATACCCATAGGCGGTATGCGAACGGAGAAAAAAATGTAACAAAATAATTCCCATGCCAACATTTCCGGGAGCTGTGCAAATTTAGGGCTTCGCACCCGTGCGAGAAATGTGTGGATAATGCGTTGCCATTTAACGCATTACTGAGTCCTGCTCATCGCAGAAAAAAATGGGAAAGAATCCAGGATACTCAGCGTGTACAAATGCTTAAATTAAAAATATAAATTTGATTTTTGTTTTGAAGATTTTGTATAACATAGTATTAATTTAAATTAACTCAAATTTTTCCACAGTTTATTTTTAAAAATGTAACAGATCTTATTCCTTATAGACAGATTTACCCCTTGAGTTACAGGGTATGAAAATATCGTCTGCGGCTTTGGCTTTTTTTGAGCCATAATTATTAGCTTTCGGTCGGCTAAGGCGTCGCTTCGTCTGGTTGTCTCTGAAGGATGCTTTGTTGTGGTCAATGGGATGGGCTTTCATCTCTTTTTACTCCTTGGGCGGCAGGACAATGGTAAATTCAAGGTTTATGTGGCATGAGAGCGTCAGCTCTGAGGAATTTTCCCCCATCAAACTCATGGCTAAATGTTAAAGAGGTTTTGTAAAAAAATCCAATAAATTTTAAATTATATTTAAGGTATAAATAGTTATTTATTCCAGCCCCGACTGAAAATCGTTCCCAGAAATATCAAAAATCGCCTGCAGACTCGTTTAGTCTTAAATTTCTAATGGTCAATTAATTGGGCAGTTTTAATTAGATCATAGCTAATTGTTTACTTTACTGCCCATCAGCGGAAAGTACCAGCATAGTTTTATTATCTCGGCTAGTTGCTGCTATCTGACCAAGAATTACCAGTGCAAGTTTTCGGAAACCAGAGATCCGTGCCGTAAAATGAGAACAAGAACCGTGTGAAAGTAATCGGATCGCTTTTGGGGAACCATAGGAACCTGCGTTACCATTATTTCCAACCATCCAATTTCCAACCGCTAATCTAGGCGGGGAGTTCTGCGCGCTGTTCTATTATCGATGAAAGCGTGGCCTTTATTTCGAAATTCGGTTTAAGGTTTCGGTTTTGGGTTTTGGGTTTTGGGATTGGAGATCCGGGTAGAACGTTCAGGAAATGTCAATATTTGTCATTACCGCGTGGCATTTTCTAGCGAATTTCTTCGACGCTTTGTCTACGGGTATTTTACTTTTTTTCTTTCCCGTTTTTGGTTTTTCGTTTTTCGGGGTTTGGTTTCGTCGGCTTTTCCTTTGTGTCCGCGGCGGCCATAAAACCAACAAAGGCGAAACAAAGGCCGCCGTGCGCCGAGTGATTATGTAAGACGCAGTTGCACATCACGTCGGGCTCATATTTGCCAACACCACACATTGCAGGCGGAAATCCACGGGCAGCGGCGACGAGGAATCCAAGTCCAGGCAACCAGAACCAGAACCAAAATCGAAAACCAAAGCCAGGAACTGAAAACCAGACGCGGCTTTGTTTGAATTGGGCTCTTCCGCTTCCGATAATCGGATATCGACAGATATATTCAAATGGGGCGACCAGAAACCCAACAAATGATCGAAGTCAAGCAGTTTAGTCATCTTAATCTACCTTTTTAGGGACGCTAAAGGATGGGATTATAGGATAATGATTTTCATTTTGTTTACTTTTTAGGGACGCTAAAGGATGGGATTATAGGATAATGATTTTTATTTTGTTTACTTTTAATGCACATCTCTAATTAAAATAAGTATTTTAAAAGTAACACTATAGTATGGTATTAACACTAAATAATATAAAATCTGAACTCTGTAGTATATGTACATTTTATACTAAACATTATAAAGTTTATATTTTGTAGCTTAAATCCTAAACCGCAAGTTTATTTTTAGCACTCTCGAAAGTACTAGTCTAATAATTATAGTAATAATAATATCTATATTTTAAACTTGTAGATTTATTAGTTCTATTTATATTAAAAAGTTTGTTTTTATGTGTTATGCATAAAATACATTTACAGCTGCCATAAAACATTAAGAATACCTTATAAATATTTTAGGGCTCCCAACAAATTTGTAAAATATTCTTTAAAAATATTAATAATCATCAAGTTGACAATGTTCTCTGCTGTCAAAATAAGGAGCCTGCCAAACTCACTTACGTCAATTAATTTCACTTTTCCAGCGGAACGAATCGCACGAAATTTAATTTCTTTTCAAGTTTGTAAGCAGCCAAGGCAATTTTTAATTTGCAAAATATTAAAAATTAATTGAAGGTGAACTGCTGACCACAAGAAGATGCAGAAGGAAGCAAGGGATATCTTTCCCGATGATGGGTTTGATGTGTATCTAGAGGTCGCCCGCCTGATGCAAGACGTTGAACTGATTTTCGTGGGCGAAGTGGAGGAATCGATATTTGAAGACATCGCATTCGAGGAACCCTACGATGGGAACTCAAGTTCTTCGGAAGGGAGCAGCGACGAGGAGTAATTGTGCTACCATGGACGTCAAGAATTTCCTAAATTTGGCTGGCTATCAGCCAATGTCGTCCAATAAAGTTCTGTAGCATATTGTGTCCTGTCGTCATCCGTCATGATCTGTTTTCGGGATCGTTTATTGTCCCTGAGCTCATCGCTCACTTGTGCTCTAAGCGGATTAGGTTTCACCCAGAAACGTGTTCGGGACAATGGGCGAAAAAGGAATAAAACAAAGGGAAATGAGTACGTACAAAAAAGGGAAGCACGGCAACCCTCGAACAATGAACCATGTGGCAAGTGGATTGGCAGCTTGTAATCCGCCACCCCGCCCCTAAAATATTCCCGTATATCCTCGGGCCCGATCGAGAAATGCACTTGCTACATGGTTATTGCATCATCGCCTTATTGCCCTAATGCGATTAGCATTCATTTTTAATCGTGCCCCCTTGGAATTGGGTTTTTCGCCTAAGTCTTTCGATGGTCTTCTCGCTTTTTCGCCGTTTAAGGCCTATGCACAGTAAAAAAATACAAAATTATGGGATTTGTATTATTTAGCAAGTAAAGTTTAATTAGGAAATTTTCTAATATTTATAATATTTTTTTTAATTATTTTTTTTTATTTTATTATTTAGTCTAATCTAAAAAAGTTTAAGAAATAGGAAAAACGTTGCTATTTCTGCGGCACTTTCCGTTTATTTATAAAACGGAATACATATTATTTATTGTTTCTTGCCATGTACATAACATTTCCCTGGCTGCTCATTACGCAACTCTTTGGGAGGGTGTTCCCTTTGTGAAGTGGACCATTGTCAGTGCCCTAGACCAGAAAAGCAAACTGTCTCGAGAGCGAGTGACTTGAGACTGACGAAATTGCAAGTACAGTCACCACTATTGTCCACCCCAATGGTAACCCCAATGCCAACCCCTCGTGGAACAAAGGAGCCGAATGCTTCGCCCTGGAGTGGGTCAACGTGGAGCGTGCTCAGCCTGTGAAATTGCAAGCCAGAACAACACTTTCATCGATAATCACGAGGGTCACTCGGTGGGTCAAGTGTCGCCGCAGCGCGTGGCAACCCCTTCGAAAAAGGGGGAGAGCCCATGGGGAAGATCCCGAGAATGAGAATTCAACGAAGTTTAAAGGGGGAAATTGGTGACCGTTATAGATGCAAATCAATAAACGAGAATGAGGGATGGCGCTATTTAAATGCAATAATGAACTTGATTGAATTTAAAAAATTGTATCTAATTTAAAAGGCTGATAGTAAAATAAAAATAAAATATTTTTAAATATTGTAAAAGATTTTTAACAATTTTAGTTCCATGCTGCGCTAGACCAAGCATGTCAAACTGTTTTTACAATAATTATTAATGTATTATATTTTAAAAGTGCAAATCAATATTAATTAATTAATTAAATTAAAAAAAAATTAAATCGTAAATGCCCAAAAGTATTCTTCTCTATACAGTATTCTCGGCAGCAGCTCGAAAGCAGGCAACAAAAAGACAAACAGATTCCATTTAGATATTCGCTTTCGTTTGGTTTCCATTTATAGTTTGTAGTTCCATCTGCAATATCGCCTCCATCTGTTTCCGTTTGCATTCGTGGTGTTTGCTTTTAACTAACGTGACACAGCCGCATTCAAATCAGCTTAATTAAATTGTAATTGGATATGTTTTTTCGCCTAGAAACTGACACAAACAAACAAAATCCAGTGGGCTGTGGGTGGAAATGGGAATGGAAACGGGAATGAAAATGGGAATGGTGGTTGATGGCTGATGGTTGATAAGCTCATCGCGTGGATTGTCTTTAAAGCTGCGGACAGGCGTCTCCATCCGTCCAGCCATCCCGTCTATATGTGCACAAATACCGCCCGCTAGCCCAACCCTTAGTTCACCCACCAGCAGTGATGTCGATGCTTATGAAAAGTAGCTAGAAATAGTTAAAAATGTTGAAAAGTCAGTTCAAAAATCGTAGAGCTCTTGGAAAAAGTAGTAAAGCATAAGAAAAATCCAAGAAGGATCTTCTAAGTTACAGTGAAATGCCAATAAATGACTTTAAGTAAGGTTAATAATTTTTAAAATAAATTAAGAATATTCCAATACTAAGAAATAATAATAACTTGAATCAATTTAAGAAAATAACTTTTTTAGAATTTAACAATATAATCTGTACAAAAATATTCAAAATTTCCAGCAATTTTATAAATTTAAATAATATATATAAATTGTCCTAGTTGCCAGCACTTTTGGCAGAGGCTGTTGCTTCTTGTTTATGCAACGAAACTAATTTAAAGTGCTTCACGCGGCGGTCGCTTAATCCGCTGCCATGGTGAGCGTGTGCCTCCCCATCTCTTTCCCACCATCTCCCCTCTCCCTACCACTCGCGCTCTGTGTGTGATAACTTCGTTAAGTTGTTGACACGCATATATAAATATATATATAGGGGGGTAAATAATAATAACAATATAGTCAGTAATTAAATGACACTGGCACGTGGCGCGATGAAGCCAACAACAAAGTTCACAGGATAGCCGAAGGAAAAACCCACAGCCACACACACGCAGACACCTCGCCCACACATACACACAGACAGACAGACCCCCAAAGCTATGGACAAATCAATTAATATATCAGCACTTTTTAGGGTCACCAAGTGGAAGCCAATCAAATTCTACTATATTACTTCTCTGTATACGCTTACATATTTCTACAAATTATTTAAAATTTGTCATTTAATGTGTTATAAATATTTAAATAAATTACTTTTTTAGGTTCAATTAAATAAAATCCATAATAGAATACAAACCAATATTTACCAAAATGTTAATAAAATATTCTAAATAATTCAAACCCAAAAGCGTATTGAAAAGTATTTCTCTCCTTCCAGTTTTGCTTACAAATGTACCACTAAGTCATGTTCGATTTTCCAGGAATGATAAGCGTCCGATTGCCAAACTGTCTTGTCTTTGTGTTCCTTTACCCCTTTCTTTTTTTGTTGGACTTCCCATTGATATCGTATTGGAGATTATTTCGGCCATTTGATTAGAAAATCAAGCACGCAACAGTCAAGCATATTTGCGGCTTCCTTTCATTTGCCAATTATGACCACTGGAAATAGAAGCAGAAACAAAAACTGTAGATTCAGATGCAGAATTAAATCATTGAATGGGAAAATGGGGAATTCCCCTGTCGATGCTGCGGCGCATCGTTGACATCATTCACATTCAACTGTTTCTGTTTGCGCAACAAATTCAGTAAATCTTTGCACGAATTAAATTTCATTTGTTTACGACTCAATGGAAAGCCACAAAGCTCCTGCCAATAGGCTTTCGCTGTCAGTTTAAGTTGGCCTTTTCCACCCGCCAGACAGACAGACAGACAGACGGATAAATATATGTATATATACTGGTTGAGATACAAATTTATAGCTTGTATTTTTGGCACAATTAAGATTTGCGCACATAAACGCCCAACTTGTGTTGGCATTAAGTGCTTTGCTCGAAAACTTTTAATTGAAATAATTTGTTAAGGCCTCTGGGGCCCGAAAAGAGACTTCAACTTTTGAACAGAAATGCGAAACATTTTCTTTATGGCCATACATACCTATATGTACTGTATGTACGGACAAGTACATGAACGTAAATATTTTTCCAATCTCCCCGGGCATTTTGACTTACAGGCCAAACAACAATGCTCCTTTTTTGAATTACATATATTTTCTGGTAAGCTCCAAAGGTGAAACAATGCCCGAAGGGTTTATGAATTCATCATTATCACAAATTGATTTTATTTTGGATTGTTTTTTAATATAAGAGTGATTTTGGGGTTAGCTACTGATGAACTAGACCATATTTCATATTTTTATTCCATCTACACTATGTAGCCCTTGTCGTTGCTGAACTTATAACAGAAACGCTTAAAGCAAATCCTGGTTCTAATGGTTGTGGGCTTGGCAGTGGTGGTCGATAGGGTAGTATTTGTATTAGCTGTTGTGGAATTGGATGTGGATGTGGAAGTGGATGTGGATGCGGAAGTGGAGCTGTCCGAAACGCTTGATGTGGAGTTGGTTGAAGATTGCGAAACCTCGGTTGTCACCTCAGTGGAGTTTCCAGGCGCCAGGGAAGTGGTCTCCAAACTAGTGTCATTCGAAGGGGCAGTTGTGGTTGTCGCATTACTTATTTCCAGTTCCAAAAAATTCAACAAAGAATCCATAAACTTCTGTATGGAGCTGCGATCCTCGGCGGTAAAGGTTTGTGCCTCGGAAACTCGCAAAAAACCAGCACTTGCCATCAGGAAAATGATTATAAGTTTCAGGGCTGCCATTTAGTTCGAACTTCGAGTTCACTTTAGTTCTAAGCGCTCTTTAAACTGCACACATTTTCTGGCTGTTTTTCGGCCTTTATACTATTAGGTATCGCCATGCGGAAATTTTTGGCCAGCTGTGGTTACGTGCCAACGCACCCCAAAAAATGCGATAGCTCTTTCACTTTGGACCATCTGGGTCACTCGGCTAATCTAACATTCAAGCTGTGGTGGGTGACATTCTATGCGGCATCCCAAGATATTTGCTAATATTAATCATCAGTGCTTTTGTGGCTTTTCGAGTGAATGAAAAGAGACTGCGATGAATGAACGCATAGTAAACACGGTTAAATCGCAAGAATATGAAGAGTAGAAGAACTTGGAAGATTTGGTGTATCTCTAAAAGTTACTTGGCAGTTTTGATGCTTTAAAATAACTATGATAAATATGATTTTTAGATATATATATTTTTTAAAGAAATCTTAAGTGTTTTTGTTGAATTATGATCAAAATTATTAATAATTAGGTGCTTGAGGAATGGCTAATTTTATCGTTTCTAAATTAAATAAATAAATATAATCATATACATAATATAGAACCAAATTTTACAACGAAGACCAAACTGACTTGAGGATGAATTGGAATAATGTAAATGCTAACCGATCTTAACTTAAAGACTTCCAAACTAAAGTCGATCGTAATCTGGGGAACGCAGTGCTTTAAACCAGATTTCCTCAAAACTGCACCCACTCATCAAAGCCAAGAGATAAGCAGATCTCTTCGGAACATGCTGAAAGAATTCTCCGAGCATATCGACCAAATATACCTATAACTAGATGTCGGGGAGGCACGTTTTACAGCATGCCAGTGAGATTATCTCGCTGGGCTTGAATGGCGATAAGCGAGTGCGGAGTGCGGAGTCGTATAAAAGCGGTCGGCTGGGCGGCGAAATCTATCAATCATCGACAAGTCAAGCTAGTGACAAGTCAAGAAGCATAGAGATGTGGCGCCTACATTTGTTCCTACTCCTCTCCACCTGTTTTCTGGTGCCCCACGATGCCAAGCCTACGAAGCGATCGCCGCTGGAGTTTTCCTCGACCACATTGGCCTCGCTGCTCCTGGAGACGCAAACTAGCGAGTCGAGCACTGGAACCACCGATCAGCTGATCACAAGCACCGAGTCGACGTCACCGAGAACGCCGTCGCGAGTCACCAATATCGGACGTTTGGCCTCCAAGGATCTGGCCGATCTGCTCTTGGCCAGCATGCAGGCACGTGGCGCCAAGCTGACTTCCTTCCAGGAGTCAACCATGAAATCGCTGCGCAGCGAGGAGAGCAAGGACATCAAAGGCAACAACGTGTTCCTGCAGGTGGGCATGGATGTGATCATTGACATTCTGATCGGAGCTCGGGACAATGCCACGTGTGGAAGGATCATCCGGGATATCGATCAGTCGCAGGACAGGAATAGCCTAACCTTGACCCTCAAGTCCTTTTTGGCCCTGTGCTTCTTCAATGGCATCGAGTGCGCCAAGGAGGAGGTGGGCCAGGTGATCAAGAGCACCCACTCGCGTCAGCGCCACCAGTCGAAGGATCAGGACCAGGATCATCACCAGCAGACGGAGGGCTCCGGTCTGCGTACCGCCCGTCGGGTGGGCGTGGCCAAGGACGATCGCAACACGGTGCTGAAGTTCCTGCAGGCACGCAACATCAACGAGCTGAGCGCCATCCTGAATACACTGCTGCAGGTGTGCGGAGCTTCGGGCGGAGAGGCGCACAAGATCATCCGGAATTTGCGAGAGAGTGAGTATGCAGAAAAGTGACGAGTAAATATAACGAGGTGATTTATAACGAGTTACGAAATTAGAGTCAGTAACGAGTAATGAATATTAAGTAGCGAGTAACGAGTAAGAAGAAATTTGAATCAGTTAACGAGTAATATTATCGAGTGATAACTAACGAGAGTGCAGTGAATATCAATTTAACGAGTAACATTTTTTAATGGACTGATAACCATTATATCGAATTTCCTTATCCTTTCAGTGGGTCCCGACAGCGTCAGTCTGCTGCAGGTGAATGCTTTTAGCATGCTTTCCGTATCGCTGCTCGACAGTTTGTCCACCATTGCCGGGGGCAAGACTAGTGGCCTGTGCTCCGCCGCCCCCGAAAGTTGGATCGTCCGCCTGCTGGCCATGGGCGTAGACAAAGTGGTCCTAATGGGTCTGATGACTGCCCTCGATCGCACAATTGCCACCTCGACCGCCACAACCGCCGAAATGGCTAATGCCGCAGCCCTAAATACCCTGAATGGAGGCGACCTCACCGATCCCAAGACCCAAGTGGCCCAAGAGTCGGTGGCCACCGCAAAGCGAGCCGTGGGTAACGATTTCGATTGTAAGTTTATTCCATTTTTTCCAATTTCGGGTTTATTTAAGTGATTTTTTCTACTTACAGTGGCACCTTCAGTCGTAGAGACTGGTACTGCAAACACTGTTAATGATGCTATTAATGCCAATATTCCCGTCGGAGCTGATCTTCCCATTCTAAGTGAGATTGATGGCAATGGATTCACTGGCAACGTTCTGAATCGTGAGTGTTTCGTTTAACAATATTGTTTGTCCTTCGTAGTAATACCGTTTTCTGTTTTGCAGAGGGATCTGATGTGGTGGTCGAAGGACAAGCAAACACTTTCAATCGCTTACTGGGTGCCAAAGCTCCCGTTTTAGCGAGTGTGCCGGTAATTTCTAGGATCAACACTGGAAGTAGCTCTTCGGGAACTCCATCTAGTTCATCTGGCTCCCCAAGTTCGGGATCTTCTGGTTCGTCAAGCTCGGGATCTTCTGGTTCCCCAAGTTCAGGATCTAGCTCTTCGGGAAGTTCATCGGGGGCTGGTAACGATTTCAACTGTGAGTTCTCTCTAATTTGTCCACATCAACGGATTTATTAATTTTTTCCTTTTTTAGTGGCGCCCTCTGTTGTGGAAAGTGGCACTGGAAACACGATTAATGATGCCATCAACGCCAATATTCCCGTCGGAGCTTTTGCCCCCGTTCTAAGTGATCTCGAGGGAAATGGTTTCACCGGCAACGTTCTCAATCGTGAGTACTGGCATAATCTTGGTATTTTTCTATTCTTATTTTTATATTACTTTTTTCTTTTGCAGAGGGATCTGATGTGGTTGTCAAGGGAACGGGAAACACTTTTAACCGCCTGGTGGGAGCACGAGTTCCAGTTTTGGCGAGTGTTCCTGTTTTGTCGAGGTCAAACAGCGGAAGTGGAAGTACATCGTCTAGCTCCCCATCTAGTTCCTCTTCTTCCTCGAGTCCGTCTACCAGTTCGGGATCTTCTGGCTCAACGAGTACGGGATCGAGTGGTTCTTCCAGTTCGGGATCCACTGGCTCCTCTGGTAGCTCTTCATCTTCCTCTGGCACTCCCAGTTCTTCCAGCTCATCTGTAATCGGCAACAATGTGAATGGTAAGCTTATAATTGGTTTTTTAATATTACATATCTAATATTTATTATTTCTTACCTCCAGTTAAAGGCGATACCATTACCGGCAATAAGAACTTCCTTTTCAAGTTACTGGATCTTGGACTGCCAATATCTCTCGCCGCTCCGGTTCTTAGTATCATTAATCAGGGCTCGACGACAACGGGCTCTTCCAGTGGTTCTTCAGGTGGTTCCTCGAGTGGTTCTTCAAGTGGTTCTTCAGGTGGTTCTTCAAGTGGTTCTTCGAGTGGTTCATCGAGTGGTTCTTCGAGTGGTTCCTCCAACGGATCCTCCCCAGGAGCCTCAGTGGGAAACAATGCCAACAGTAAGCACTCTAGTTATTTTGACTCCATGAAAGTTTCTTACTAAGTTGAATTAATTTATTTTCTAGTTGATCCGAATGTTGATATCGTGGGTGATCAAAACGAGGTTACCAAAGTGGTTGATGCCAACGTTGATGCCTTGGCCAATGTCCCCGTTCTTAGCCAAATAACCGGAACGAGCTTTGCCAATAATCTGAATCGTAAGTAATCTCATTCTGATCCTGATTCTGATCTTGTACTAATTCTTCTCTCTTTACTTTTTAGAAAAGCCCAACATTCGCATTAGAGGTAGTCATAATAAGGTCACCAAGGTCGTAGACGCCAATGTTCCAGTTTTGGCGGCTGTTTCGGCCATCAGCAATTTAAGCGGTCAGTCCTCAAGTGGGGGATCATCTAGTGGGGGATCTTCTAGCGGTGGAAGCTCCTCTCCATCCTCCGGAGCTCTGGGTGGATTAAGTGGTCTCACTGGAGGATCAGGATCAGATAACCTTCTTAGCGGTGTTCTTGGAACCGTGACTGGAACTGTCGGCGGAGTGGTTGGCGGTGTTGTTCCGGTAGTGGGACCCGTTCTCGGTGGTGTTGTGGGTGCAGTAAGTCCCGTTCTCGGTGGTGTGGTGGGTGCAGTGGAGCCCGTTCTTGGTACAGTTACCAACACAGTTGGTGGCCTCCTCGGCGGCGTAACTGGTTCTTCCGGTTCTGGATCCTCCAGTCCCCTGGGCGGAGTTACCAGCATTTTGGGAGGCGGCTCTGGATCCTCCAGCCCTCTCGGTGGTGTTACCAGCATTTTGGGAGGCGGCTCCTCTGGCTCCTCCTCCTCCGTAATTGGAAACAGTGCCACTAGTGGAGCCGACACCGTGATCAAGGGAGACAATAACAACTTCGTTCGGTTGGTGGATGTCAGTGGATTCGTTCTGGCCGACATTCCCATCCTGAGCAGCATAACCAATCTTTTGGGTTCCACTGGACTGATTGGCAACTCGGCGAATAGTAAGTAATCATCTTTTTAGAGAGAACCCCTTGAACTAAAGAGTATTTGTTAACTTTGCAGAGGGTCCCAAGACGGTGGTTATCGGCAATAATAATCGCATAGTGAAGCTGATCAACGTGGACCTGTGGGTGTTGGCCTTCCTCGATGTTCTCAATATAATCCGCGGAAGTGGAGGCGTTTGCAACCAGCTGAACTGTAAGTGCAGATCATTTAGAGGTTATCCGATCTCTTGTTAATAAATATATATTATTTTTCTTTAGCTGGACCCAATACTGAGATCATTGGCGATAACAACGATGTGGTTCAGTTGGTTGATGTGGATCTGAGTGTGCTGCTTGTGGTGGATCTATTGAGCCACTTGATCACCACTGTGGCCAATGACTGCGGCACCACCACCACAACAACCACCACTACAGAAACACCTCCGACGGTTCAACCCCCGACGGTTCAACCTCCGACGGCTCAGCCCCCAACGCTTCAGCCCCCTACTGTTCAGCCACCCACTGCTGAGCCTCCCACGGAACAACCGCCCACCTATGGGCCACCCACAAACGAACCACCCACGAATCAGCCACCCACCAATCAGCCTCCCACCAATCAGCCTCCCACCAACCAGCCTCCCACCAATCAGCCACCCACCAATCACCCTCCCACCAATGAGCCACCCACCAACCGGCCTCCTACCAATCAACCACCCACCAACAGGCCACCCACCGATCAGCCACCCACCAACCGCCCACCGTCGCCCAGTCCCAACAACTGCTATCGCAGATATTGCCGCAAGTGGCGCACTCGGCCCAGCTATTTGTGCTACAAGAACTGCGGTGGAGCCTACACCTACAAGCCCTAAGACGCTGACCTTGCACCACCCGACCAACGAGCACAACCACCGGAAGCAGGAGAACCAGCGGAACCGGAACCGAAACCGGAACCGGAACCACCGGCTGTACAGCTACTCAATCTTGTTATGCGTGGCACTGCCAGCTTCACTGCCCCTGGGCATTTATTTATTTTTTATACTCTCTAAGCAAAAGTTGTTTAATTTATTTGAAATATATAGAAATTGAATCGAAAACTTAAGAGCTTATTTGAAATCGGTTAAAGATCGGTGGATTAATATTAAATTGAGTAATAATAAATACTAGAGAAAGATAAGATGGTATAAGTTTAAAGTTATCAAAGTTCCTTGAAATATGCAGCATATTTTTTCACTCCTTTTTAAATAATTTCATTTCCATCCTCGTATATTGGTAAACTAATATTTACAAATGATTTAGTATATTTCTACAATTTACAGTCTAAACCATCCAATTACCAATTATTCGTTTACATCCACGCCATTTTATTCATACACCGAAAGCAATTACATTCAACCCCAACCGCTCATGAAAAAAGTTTAAACGAAAAACAAAAAGTTACGCTTTATAAATAAAAGATAACATTATTAACAAAGCCACCCGCAGACGGGCACCGCATCAAAATACCTGAAGATCTGAAGTTAGACAAATGGTCGTCAAGCGTTGGAAATTGGGGAATTTTCCTGTGGGGGGAAAAGCCATCCGGAACGTGCCTCACGCCGCATGAAATCATAATGAAAGCAATAAAAGCATCAGCAACAACCAGAAACAGAATCCAGAACTCAGAACACAGAACACAGAACCGAGAAAACAGTAGCAAAACCATTCAAGAGCGATGTCGGCGCTTGAGGTGCGAGTGTCTCACCTCATAATTGATGACCTAAGTAATTTGTTATGGCTATGAAACGTGTGGCAAACACAAAAAACACTGCCGCAGCACGACAACTGCGGAAGAGCGAAATATTGAAGCAATTATAAAATGTTCACAAAAAAAAATAAAACAGAAAACCGCCTACGGGGTTGAGACAAAAGTTTTCCTTTTTAGGAGAAGGGGCGATGCTAATGATAACCATCAGCATCAGTGGGTCGTCGGGTGTTAAATATTATGCAACACCTCGGGGACGCAATTGGGTTGCCAAAGCGACGGCAGCCCAATGATTGTCGCCACCTGAGGAGGCCCAAGGAAGGAAATGGCCATTCGGGGAAATCCGAATCTTTTGCCCGAAAGTGGTTAACAAACTTAAAAGACCTTAAAAGATTGCTGGGCCATAAATCCGCTGAAAGTCATGAATAAATAACCGGCAAAACTTCGTCTTATTTTTATTCAGCAATGAAATTCCTAATATTTATTGGTCAATTATTTATTTTCTTGAATTTGGAAACGTTTTAATTAAGTTCGACTTATGGACTTAAAAATTAAATAGAAACTCAAATCCAATCTAAATCGGATATCAGCAAGTCAAGTTATAAGAAGCGCAGTTTTAGGTCACCTTTCGTCGGAGACCTAATAATATGTATCAGAAAAATGTATTATAAATTAATCAATAACTTCTTAGATAATTGCAGTAAACACTTTTTCAAATGCGATATTAGGGATCCAATTGGCCGAGTTATGGGCTGTAACAGTGCAGTTTTGGGTCACCTTTCAGCTTTTCCTAATATATATATTTGAAATAAGAGTCTCTAGTGGCTGTCTCCTCATCCTTTCACTTCTTTTTGCCGAGCTGAACACAGGAAGTATAAACTTTCCATCACTTGTTGCCAGTTCGTGATGGTGGCGAAAGTTTGCCTCCCCTTTCCGGAGAATTTAGTGCGGGAAAGCGAGACAATCGATATCCAGCACAGGGCATTGGGCATTGAAAATGCACCAGACTTTTAGGCGCAGACATGTTTTATGTACTTGTCAGTCGTCAGCGGGACTGAGACAGACACTTTCGAGTCGAGTTGTAACACAGAGCTACAAGTTCCGCACAACAGTTGCGCCCAGGCCCATTCTCGACTCACTTTACTTTACTTTCGCTCTGGATTATTCTTCTTTCCGCCGTTGCCTTTTATTATTGTACATAATTTGCACGTGCTGCGAATATCTAAAATTTACGACCAGCATAGAGAGACACCGAGAGCGAAAGTGCACAGGTTGGCTGTCTGCGGAGAAATCGGAACGGGGGATTTCGGTTTCGGATGGGGATGGGCCTTAGGTGGGGTGGGTGGAAAAACGAGATACTAGCACGGGGGGTTGGTGTTGTCGTGTACATTATTTTGCTTTCAAGCGTTGAAATAAAAGGAAAAGTCGCCGAGCTTTAAATGAGTAGCAGTAGTAGCAGGTCACAGAGAGAGAAAAGTAATAAATTTAATTTAAGCTGTAGAAATATCATTCATTCTTATAAGTAAATTCCTTATATAATATTGAGAGATCTCTTTTTAATTTTTTGTTTAATTTCTTTTAATTATTTATGTCTTTAATATATTTTTAAATTAACAAATATTTTTCTTTAAGAAAATACTTCTTAGGCTCGGTGCTTTTTGTAGTGGCATGGTCACACTAGTCATTGTTTAGTTTAGTCATTTTAGCATGGTCACACTGACCATTTTCTTTCGTTATTTTCTCTCAGTGCAGCCACCGTCCACTGGGTCGACCCCGCCCCCTTTTCGCTGACTCTAGGTGAGTGAAATCTTCCACAAGCTGCCCCTCGGGATCCCTTTGGCCTGTCTGTCTCTGTCTCTGTCTCCGTCCCTGTTCCCCACACACCCCCACTTTATTTCTAACTCTGTCTGTCTGTCTGGCTGACTGGCTTGCTTACTTTTACACGTTTTATGTCGAAAATAAATGTGAACTAATGCATTTTTATTAATATATACAAGCGTGCTGGGAATTCCAAGCTAGGAAATGATGTCGGCTGGGGATATATAGACACACCACGCCCACACCCGCCGTGCGAAAGCCACCGCCCGCTGACGATGATTAAGCGTAAAAACCGCAAATGTTTTTTAAATGCAGTGCAAATGCTTGCGGGTCATGCCCGGTGCTCTTCTTTTTAGCTTCTTGCGGGGAGCAGAGGAGAGTTTTCTTTTTAGCCAGCTAAGTGAGTAGTTTGTTGAATCGTGTTGAAATATTTAGCACAACGCGTACGTGCCGACATTGTGTGGTCGCTTTCATCTGCAATTGGATTTCGGATTTGCAGTACAGAACAAACAGTAGCGAAAAATTGGAAAATAAAACTGTGTCAAAATATACGTACGTATCCCAATCCCCAACCGCCAAGGCTCGCATGTTTGGGTGTAAATGGATATTTTGTCTTAAAAGGAAGTGCGAAATGGCGATTACCCAGATCATAATAAGTATCGCCATTTCAAGTCAAATGCTTAAAAACTTGATTTTGTGAAATTTTTAATGCATTTTAATAGGTGAGTTTGAAGCTTTAATAAAAAGCAACCTGTTTTGAGGTTTGGTCACACCGAGGCATTTGCTATTTCTGCTTAAGTATGACCAAGTGCGTCATTGCAACATAAATAAATGTTATAGTTTTGCTTTATGAATAAGATATGAAATTTATTATGAAATCTTCAATTACACAACAAAAAGATTTCGTAAATTCGAAATTCTAAGACCTCCATCTGCAAATGGGCCTTTATTTGAGAATCTTGGCGCCGTTATACAGAGGTTATCGCCCTTTGGCCAGAATTATCCACTCTATTTCAATGCGTCCACTGGCAAATGAAATGAAAAAGCCAACAAAGTGGCAATGAGGAGGGTGTTTTCCGGGGGGGTGGGGCATGGGGACTGCGAGGACGGCACTTTGCATACTAAGAAGTATACCAACGAGTGGGCGGAATAAATAGGAAAAGCAAATAGCGCGCCGCTCTATTGACATTTTAGGGTTTCATTGTAAAGCAATTTAAATTATTGTGTATATTTTCTATTTCACTCAGCTTCCATTTCTTTTCTTCGCCTTTACTTGGTCCTCTCCTTTTGTGCCCCATGTATACTATATATTATATTTGGGTGTGCGTGTGTACTTTTTCAGGGGTAAGAAACATTTTCAACTTAAGCATTCAGGACATCGTGTCCGCGACTTGTGTCCTGTTCCATTCTATTCTCTGGATCCTTTCGGCTGGATTTTATTTTGTGCAAATTTTTCAAATGTTATCCTTAATTTAGTTTATAAGTAGATGCCAGGCACGTTCCAGGCAAATGACATTTTATTTGTGGATTTTTATAGACTTTCCTTATGCGAACACTCGCTCATCCCCCAGAAACGCCCAAATTTTTGTGCGTGGCAGCGGGAAAACCAAAAAATAGGTCGTAATTTGTGTTTTTGTTGTGAGTTTCAATTTTTTTCTGTCCTGCCATTGCTATGCATTTTTTTTGTTGGTCGGAGGGGCCGGAGCACATGTGTCTTTGATGAGTCAGGCGGGATGTGCCGGGCGATAAGAAATGGGCGTGGTCACTGGCCCCTTTTTTTGGGGGGTGATAAGCTGTTGGATCAATTTACACCATTGGCGTTCTGGAAAGTTATAAATTCTTGAAAAATATACAAAATTATCCGATCAACCCATTTTGACCTTTTTTATGCAACCATGGTCACATTTGGCCTTTGTCATTTTCTCAATAGCATATGGCCACACATATATGAGGTTTTTGCAAGGAATTTATTTTGTGGGTCACCGTGAATTCTTTCCCTGAATATCTGAGCTACACATCAAAATAAATCTAATGAAATCCAGCAGGATGAAAACTAAGAGCCATGGCAAAGCGGAAAAAATGCAACAATGGTAGAGCATTCTAGTGGAGTGGGGCTTGCGTTGGTTCAAGGTTTCGGGTGAAAGGTGTAAGGTGAAGGCTGACGTGTGCCCCACAAAATTGCTCTTCTTCGCTTTCCTGCTATTCACACACTCGTACGGGTTGGAACATAAATTGCGCACAATAAAGCAAAAATTAAAAAGCGTAAACAGAAATTGCTTGCTTTTCCTCATCCCAAAAAAGAGAAAAAACCTTCTTTTTCACTTTTCCTTACATTTTACCTCGTGCCTTCATTTTTTCCCTCCGCTTCGAGCTGTCAGTGGCGGGATTCCATTTTGACTGCTCCCCTGTCAGAAGGTGAAAACAATATGAAAGCCAAAGAAAGCATGGCATTTCCTTATGAAAACATTCCTCCCCTCGGGCAGAGCAAAGTTTTTATTACCTGTGTGTCTTAAATAATACTTGAATTGCATTATAATTAAATGCTGAGACTTCTAAATTTATTTGATTAATATACATCATTTGAATAAAATATGGTAGAATTTGATTCTTCAAAATTTCAAATGCAACACAATAAATAAGCCAAAAACATAGGCTCAATAAAATTGTAATTTATTGTTATTCAGGGGAAACAAGAACTGAACTTTTGAATATTAAAGCGCGGCTGCCTTTTGAATAGGGAAAAAGCGGGAAAAATAGAAAAGTCAGAAAGGAAAAAAGAAAAAAGGTGGGGATGATGTCGTTTATTGGGGGGCGGAATACAATGGGGCCAAAGAGGAAGATAGACACACACCTTTATTATTATTTTTACACTTAACTTCCGGTTTACGCCTATTACTTCACCCGCCGCCCCAGCGAGCAACCCCTGGATCAAATTACAAAATACAACCCCTGCCCACCCAAAGCTCCTTTCTCATCCCGGATGAAGTTATTGTCCCCTGACATTGTGTTGTTACTTTTCCTCTTTTTTCCACGACCGGTATATGCTTTGTGCCACGCATTTTCACGTGTTCGTTCCGCATAGTTCCGTTTGATACGCCACAAAGGTGTCGCCGTCTCCGTGTCTGTGTGAGTGTGAGTTCCCCGGCGGAATCCGACTTGGGAGAGGATGTCCTTCGGTGGCAGGATGTAAGCGGAAGCCGCCGATTACGCACAAGGATGCAGCAGCAGCAGCCCGGCAGGGATATAAGCAGGGCAATATAAAGGCCCAGAATGATATTATGTAAGATCTAGTTGGGCTTTAATCACAATTATTTTGATATTTAATTATAGGTGTCTAAAAGCATGCATCAACATTTTTTTAACCCAAAAAATCTGCAATTTTTTTGGAGTTACAGCACAAAAAAAAGACAAATTCACATTTTTACAAAACCCAGAACGCAATTTTCCACAAGAAAATAATTTGTTTTTTGACCGTAACAATTGATCCAAACATGGATTGTCATACCTTTCTGAACTCGTTGTTAAATTTCCAATCTATTTGCATTTTAACCTGGACATTTTAGTTATTTTTAATTTTTTCGCAAAAAATCATGGGGTACCCCCTTATAAAAAAATTAAAAATTGGCTAAAATTTTATTTTTCCAAAATCACACGGAAAGTATTATGGATTTATAGCTAATTTTGTTATCTGTTCAAAACAGTATGTATTTTTGGTGTAGGACCATTTTTGGCTAAGTTACAGCAAAAAACCCAAAAGAAAAAATTCAAATTTTTGTCAAAAACTGAAATCCCGAATTTCCAAAAAAAAACAAAACCCGTTTTTTCGCTATAACAAAGCAAATACTGATTCAAAGTATGGATTGTCATACCTTTCTGAACTCGTTATTAAATTTCCTAACGATTGGCATTTAAACCTTGACAATTTAGTTATTTTTAATTTTTCGCAAAAAATTATGGGGTACCCCCTTAAAAAAATAAAAAATTGGCGAAAATTTTTTTTTTTCAAAATCACACGGAAAGTGTTATGGATTTATCGATAATTTTGTTATCTGTTCAAAACAGTGTGTATTTTTGGTGTAGGGCCATTTTTGGCCAAGTTACACCAAAAAAACCAAAAGAAAAAATTCGAATTTTTGTCGAAAACTGAGGTTGACTGGGTTCTTTAGCCTTTAATATATTCATAACCGATTTCCAACCTCTTTAGCACCCAAAACCAGAACCCATATCGAATTATAACCGGTCTTCCGTTGAGGACAAGATACAGCTGTGGAAATGGGATACATCCGATACAAAGTCAAGGCCTTTCACAGCGCTTAACTAAGCGTCAGATTCGTTTTTGATTTTGACTTTTTTTTTTTTTTGGATTTTTTAGGGCATCCGGTGTTTTGAGACTAGACGATGTGGGTTGGTTTCTGGAAGAAGGTGAGGGGGATTGGGCGGTATTGCAGGAGATATGTGAAAGAGAAGCGGCTGTCAGCTTTGATTGATGCGCTGGAAACTTCGCGTGAAATTGCACACCGAAAACACCAAAAACCAGAAACGGCAGCGGTGGTAGCTGCAAAAAGGAGGAAAAAACCACTGGGAAGTAGTGCGGCAAAAACAAAGCGGAAGGAAGCACTCAGTGCACGCAACATACACTCAAAAAAATAGTTTATTAAAAATATTACCCATGTTTTATTAATAAATTTCTTAAAAAACACAATAAATAAAATTATTTATTTAATAATATTTATATTTACTTAATTTTAATTTTTTTTGTATACTCTTGAAATAAAATTATATATGTAATATCTAGGTACCCAATTTTGAAATTTTTTTAATACTCTTATGTTACTAAAAAATTATAAATTATAATCTATTATAGAATTTTTTATCCTATTTTTTAAACGAAAACTTCTGTAAAAATCAATTATTTTGTATATTTTAATATATTTGTAAAAATTATTTGCAATGCATCATGTGCACACACACACTTGTCTCATCTATGTATAAATGTGTGTGTGCTAGGCCCTGTATTTGTGTAGAGCGGCATGCTTGGCTGGGCACCTGGATATCTAGGATATCTGGGAAATCGGGGAGCTGGGCCTGAAATGGGGTGATCAGTCCTCGAGTGACGCGCTTTAAAATGGGGAAATTAAAATTCCAATAATAGCATCGCTCCTAACGGAACCCCAGGTGCTTAGCTATCGCAACAGAGCCACCTTATCCCACCTTCTCCGACCATTTCGCCCCTCCCCGATTTTGCCACCATCCATAGATATATCTCTCGCGGCAAAAGAGCCTCTAAGTCTGGGCCCGTTTGCCTAGCTGCGGCTCTGTGTATGCGATAAAAATAAATTAAGCCACAAATTGCAATTTAATTTAAGGTTTTCCTTAGCCTCAATCCACCCACAAAAGCGGAAAGAGAAGTTGCGACACTTTTTCGTGGCATATTAAAATAACTTGCCACATATTTCGGTGTCGCCACGTTCGCCGTGTTGGGCGGCTGGAGGGGGGCGGCTAGGAGGGGGCGTGGTGGTTGGGCTGCCAAATTTATGGCATTGCAATTGCAAATATAATTAAAATTTTCCAACTCTCTCTCGCTCGCTGTATCTCGGTTTTTGCCTTCGTTTCACTCGCACATCGGTTACTTGTGTTTGCTTTTTGGAAATTATTTTTAGCGCCTGTCATCTTTGGGTTTAGCTAATTGAAGCTTAGCGGCGACTTAACAATTTAATTGGAATTGGAATTGGCATGGCCAGAGGGACGGAAATATAACCCACTGCTGAATGTTAAATTACCGATTTAAATCAATACTTCATGGGGGTGTAGTGGGTTGCGATGAAAGCTAAGGGAGTGGAGCGAAAATGATAATATTGAATGGCTTGCTTTAAGTGTTAACTAATCAATTACCTAAAAACGAATTATAATTAATTTAATTTAAATTTAAATTTAATAAAAGTTAATGCTAGAAATGTGGAGGTATTATACTAAAGATAATTAAAAGTATTTATATATTTAGGTAGGGGTGTATTATCGTTATTATCCATACTATCGGAAATTAGAGAAAATAAACCGAAAGATTCGAAATTTGTGTGATAACCCTAGGCAAAAGTAGTGATAAACAGGATAAGAAATACTGTAAATGTAGATATAAGTTTCGAGAAAGATGTGAAAGTAAATTTAGTCGCATAATTTCCCTGATTGTTATACAAATATACCTGAAAACTGAGGGCAAAGCCCAGCGAGGCACTTGACTACGCATACGTGACTAAATATCGCATCGGGCCCCCTGAATAGTTGATATAATTTACTTAGAGACCTGCTCTCATTTTATGGCCACGTGTTGCTGCATGTTGCATCACTTTTATGTGCGGATCCCGTAACTTTTAGCCCCCAATAAAGCCGCCGGGTAACAAAAAAGAAGAGGAAAAAGAGAAGAGAACAGAATAGAAGCCACCCCTCATGGCTTTCGTCTGAGACAAGCTTTTATAGTTGATTAAGGCATATCAAATGTCAAATGTCACTAAAGTCGACGGCAATGTCTGTTGTAAAAACTAAACAAAACCCATTGCGGGTTGTGCGATTCCAGCGGGGGGCGGTGGAAATTTAGCTTTATGGTGCGGTTCAGGTATATCTATACCCCCACTGAAACCCACCGCCCTTTCTGAATTCAGTTTGGCAATAAAAGAAAAACAAGCTGAAAAATAAAGGAAATAAGGAGTATGCGAGCATGCAGCTTATGTGGCGGATATCGCTTTGTTAGCGAACCCCCCCTCGGAAAACTCTACTCTCCGTCTGTTTGTCTGTCTGTCTGGCAGCTCAATTGCCAACCAGCTCCAGTTCCAAGCCAACTCCTTGGTCCCTCGAACCGGAAGCGGAAATTGAAGCATAAAATTGCCAAGTTTGCCGCAACACCGAAGCATCGAAACTCCCAAATGCTGGAGTAATGGCGGAAACGCGAAAATGTTGTCGATTATCTTTGGAGATGGATCTGAAACTCAGTTGGAATTCGGTGAAAATAAATTATGAAAGAAACGTTAAGTGAAGCCAAGACCCGATTACTTGGAGATACTAAGATATAATCTATTTTTTATCCCTCGAGTTTCTTTATTTACAACAAGAAATTTAAATTTAATATATAAAGGCAAAACCCTGTGTACTTACTTGTATTTTTGTTGTAACATTTGTTAGTTTAAATAACGTCAGATATTTTTCTTTAAACATTTATTATTATTTATGTACTGGTATTTATAACTTTAAGCTCCGAATAATACCCATACTAGGGAAAGCACAAGCGGATAGAAGCAGTCGTCCAGCCAATCTGTCAGAACAGAACAATCTGTCAGGTAAATTATCCGTTCGATTTGAAGCTCACCTGGGGGTCTTGAATGTGCGTTGGGGTAATGTTAATGTTTCGGCTCCTGGCCGTAAGCCCCAAACTCTCGAAACCGTTTTGGTGGTGACTTCTACAAACGATAATTAATGAAATCTGACATCAACTGGGGTAATGGCTGGCTACCCGACTGACCGAAAATGGGAGATTGGTGAGGTGGCCACGATGGACAAGGGTGACTACACAGAGAAGAAATGTTGATTATTATCAAAAGTTACTCTTTTTTATAATTTTAAGTTCTTTAGCACTTCATTTTAGCATTTAATTTGATATATTTTCAAAAACTCGCAATTAGTGTGGACTTATTCATTTAAAAACACTCAGTGTGACCATGCCAGCGATAAGATGTCGTTTAAACGTATGAAAGTTCATTGGAAGCCGTGATAATTTACTATATGATAGATTTCCATGATATACACCATTTATTTTTCTGTGTAGACATGTACTCGTAGATCTGGAGAGGGGATTCCCGAACGGTAGGGCTGGGGGGCCTGTTCGAGTGTATCGATGAGTGAGACAGCGACGTTGAATGCCCTTAATGAGAAATCGTTTTAATTGAGTTTGCATGTTTATGGCTGCCTTTTCACTTGAGCATCGCCTGCACTTTTTGCGTGGCTGAGTGTGTGGCCACCCCGTCCATCCAGCAATCACTTTAAAAGCCAAACCTTTGAGAGGGGTTTTTCACAGGGATGGGATGGTATTGGGTATTGTGTTGGGGATTGGGGACTTTTGGGGCCCAAGCCCGACGAGGTCAGCCACATATTGTCATGTACAATGGCATCGTTTGTGGGCTGGAACGGAACAGAAGATGTAACCACATGCTGCTGCTCCTGATGAGGGTCAATTGTCCATTAGTGTGTGTGTGTGTGTTTATGTCCTTGCTGCCACCCCGGTGGTGGGTGGGGCATCTTGGCGGGGCAACATATGTGGCAGGCACAACTTTTGACATCCCACCGCCAAAGATCCACTTTTGGGGTGGCTGCCTGCTGCTGTTGCCTTTGCTGCCGCTGTTGCTGCATCTGTGGCATAATTATTTGTTGATTATGTAAATTCGGAACTCCATTGATAGTAGCTTAGCCCAGTGACTAGAATTCGCTTTCGAGCGGGAGGACAAAGACAAAGGCGTGATCCCGGAATGCCAAGTCCCAAGTGACTTGCCAAAGTCTGCTAACGCGCTTTGTTCGGTGGTCCAATATGTGTGTAAACAAGTTAAACTGAGTGTTTTGGTGTTCTGCGGGATTTATAAATAATATAAATATTTCTAGCTATTCATTTAATAAGTATTGTATTATGTATTCTATAAAACTTAATGTATTCTGCGGAATTTATTTGAGATGTATATCCATATTTCTTACTTTACTTTAAAAGCAAAAATACATTTTGCATTACAATAAAAATATGAAAATAAATATTATTATTATTGTTTATTGCGAGATAAAATTTCCATATGTAATATTTATAATTAAGACAATATTCTAAAGAAGGCAATAAATTAATAAATATAATATTAAGTATACGCCGGTTCGACATACAGTTTTCAAAGAATACTTTTGGGAGTTTTCTCCGAGAAATGAAATGGCCCCATGGATAGAGTATGGCCAAAACTGGAACGCTTGCATATAAATGCAGCTAAGCGGAGACTTTTGGTGTCAGCATTTATATTTATCCCTGCGGGACAAAAAGGACGAGGGGGTGGGGGTGGCAAGGGGGCTAAGAGCGGCTGTTTGTGCAACAAAGCAAATTGCTGTAATCCATTTTCCGGGCGCATCAGCTGCTGTTTCTACTACTGCTGCTGCTGCAGCATTTCCCTTTCGCCCGCCGCCGGCCATCAAATGAAATGGATTTTTATTAGATTTTGCTTGTAAAGAAGATTTAAATTTATTTCGTTTTTGTTGGCTCCGCTTGTTTATTCCCGGAAAAAACAGTTGTTCCTTGCTCTGCGCTTCTCCTACTTGTTGTTCTTATTTATTTGTTTCTTATTTCATGCTTTCCGTATTTGGTATCTTTCGCTCAGTTTGTTTACTCCTTTCACTGCTTTTTTGGGGAAGATTAATGACGGTCGCCGTTTGGAGAAGAAAGTTTTCCAGAGCGGGTGGCAAAATCAAGGGTTTAACTATTCCCTTGTCGTGAAACAAAAGTTTTCTTCCTACCTTCTTGCATTTTAATCATTTTTTATTTGCTCTTCTGTTTTTATATTTTTGTTTTTTTTTTTGGTAATTTTTAAAAACAATAAAAGCATAAGTTTACGGAATACTTTATGTATCATACTTATATTTCATTGCATCTTTAATACCAAAAGTTACACACACTTTATTTAATTATATTACCCTTCCATTTGACTTATTGCAGACGCTGCTTATAATTCCCAGCCCGTTGGTCCGTGCCCATTACTCAGACTGCATTCTAATTCTATTCGCTGTGGGCTATACTAATCCCAGGACGTCATGGATTGGCCGAGGCGGACGACACTCGACGACTGCAATTACAACATGTTAAGCATGGATTTCAATCGGTATTCTGATATTCGGGTTCGGGCCATGTCAGCACAAACAAAATGCGGGGGCTTTCGGGTTCGAGTTCGGGGTGAAGCTGGCGCCCTGTCAGGACTATAAAATGTGCAACTAATACGATTACCAGACGAGACGGGACAAGTGGAGTTGGAGTCTGGAGTCTGGGCGGCCGACTTCGTGAGTTGCAGCTTTAATGTGGCAGCCTGCTGGTGGAAAATGGTAGAAAATGGGGACTCTTGGGTGGAAAACAGGGTGGGTTGGGGTTGGCTTAGCCAAATATATTTTAAATTATGATAAATTGACTTTCGGCTAAGGAAGTTGACTTGGCAACATCAATGCTGGCGCAACTTTCAGCTAAAAGTTCAAGACAACACGGTGGGAAAATGTAAGGTAATGTAATGTAGGGGTAACCAAATTGGGAAAAAAAAAATTATAAACTTAAAATTATATTTAAAATTAAAAAATAGAAAAATAAATTTTTTTTTTCAATTTAAACTTATTATATTATATTTAGAATGTAATTATTTGATTTCAAAGAAGCATTTAAAGGTTATTTGTATTTTTTAAGAAACCTAGTCATTATGGATCATAACTTTTTGATTCCTTTCCTTTTATCATAATTTTTTCTCAGTGTAGCTTTGCTTTTCAGTGTGTGCTGCTGGTTTGGGTGGCTCTTCTTGTTTGTCGTTTGCTCGCCGGCCTGCTCTTCAGCCTGCTTGTCATCTTATTATGCAGAGTCTGGCAAAGCGTGACAATGAGACAATGTCGTCAGCATCCACCCCGCATCCGCACCCGCATCCGCATTCACGTCCACATCCGCATCCACATCCACATCCGCATCCGCAAGTGCATTAACCGGAGACTCAAGGCAGCGCGTGCTAGTTGAATTTATTGCGCCGCTCTCCAACTCCCACCATCTCAACTGGATTCTCTGTCCGAGAGCAATTTGCAGTTTTACGCTTACTTAAATTGTGTCTAAAATGACAAGGGGTTGCTACCGAAAAAAAGAACCATATAAAAGGGGTAACAACAGAGCATTACGAAACATAGAAGGCCAGAACCCAGAATCACCCATTCCCCCAGGAGGCGTACAATTTTTATTGTTATGTGTTTCGCTTTTTTTTATTTTTGGAAAAGCAACACCCTACTTTTGTTGTTACCATTTTAAGCGTTATGTTTATGTCGGCTGGCTGTGGGCCCCACAATCGATATTAATATGCGGGGGGCTTAGAAATTGAAAATTATGACGGTGCTGAGTGGATTTGTTGCGCGGCCTCTGCGAGTTGCTATTTACTCGAATAACTCCACCAGTTTGTCCCATAAATCACACTTTCGGGTATACTGTATTCAGCTGTTAGTTGACTGATAAAATGGGAAGAAGGAGGGGACTCCATAAGCCCCACGCCATGAGAAATATTAATCAATAAATGTATAGACATAAATATTAAATATATTAATACCAAAGCTAAACTAAACCTTATAACTCTGTGGGAAATATTGTTCTATAAATATATCAAATTAAATATTAACCTTATAAACACTCCTTAAATATAATATAATAAATATTAAAAACATTCATACCATAAAAATCGGAGTACCATACAAAATAACTTAATAAAAACTTGCAAATCTTTCTTGAATTGTGTTAAACATTTCTGTAATCGATCTGCTTTAAGCTGCGAGGCTTATGTAATTCAAAAGTGTCCCAGATTTCCTGTTTTTTGGAACTCACCCCGCCGGCAATAAAACATAATTCGCTTAAAGCCTTAATAATAAGAGGTTTGTGGGTTTGGATTGCCAAAGTGGTTCTATGGATCCGATAAGGAATGCGTTCCTGCCTCGTCAGTCGATTGACATGATTTGCATTTGAGAATCTTGTGGAAATTAAAAAGGGAAAACAAAAAGGGAGACGACCGCAGCTATCGGTCGTTTGGATCTCATGTAAGCCGGCACATATAGGATATATGGGATATATGTATACGGTCCATCCCCAATGCGAAAGGGAAATGCCACCCCCGAATGCAGTGCCCCCGTTGGCATTTTTTGTGTTATTCGAGACAAAGTCTGCGGCCTGTTACGTAATTTGATAAGAATGCGGACCAGATAGTCATCATCCCCATGGCGACGCAGTCCTTGTATGTGGAGTCCTGGATATATGTGGATATATTGTATGGGGATGGCTTTTACTTTCAACTCGATTTGCATAATTTTATTTGTTTTCACTTGCCGCTCAAACGGACTCTTTTCCTTTCCTTCTTGTTGCTCTGGCGAATTTCAATTGAATTTTGACATTAGTGTCGAGTGGCCCTTTTTTCTCGAGAATTTGTCACGCTGGCTAAGAGAATAGAAATCTATATGCCTGACAAATAGCCGAGATTTGCCATTTTATAGAGGGTTTTTCGGGGGGGCTTTCACGGTCTTACCTGACCAGCCAGCCATGGCAGGTTGGATTTTTTGGATTTTTGTGGGGAGCGCCGGAAGAATGACTCACTTCATGCGTAAATTCGAGTGGACATTTGAAGAGTTTCCTTTTGTTGGCCACCTGCCAAATCCGCCTGCTAATTGCCTCAACTTTTGTCCAGAAAAACACCGGGATTCGGTGCTTTTTCGGGGAGGGTTTCTACGGTTTGCTAGTGCCAGGATATCGGGGAGTTGTGGGTGACACGAAATGCGCAACATTGAAGCATCCGCCAAAGGAATTTCCTGCTGACATTTTTTAATTTTACACTTGACTGACTGAATGGCGCGGGGGGATATGGTGGACCCCGGGATATAGCCCCTTCCCCTTCCCCCCGGGATTAAATCAGATTATACGAGGGGTTTCGGGTGGCAGCCGAGAGTATCAGCTCAAATATAAATATTTTTCTCATATTTGTGCGGCTAAAAAAAAACACAGAAAAATGCATACAAAATCCATTTTCCATCAATGCTTATTGGCCCGGTTATTGGCGATAGTGTCTGAAAGTGGAATCAAAGGGTTTCCAGAAGGGCTTTGGCCATCAATCGAAAATAATATATCATTATTCAGCGAGCAGAAACTTCAATATGTCGCTGCAAATTAAAAGCGATTAAGTGAAATAGCTATAATTAATGTGTATTCAAAAGTTTAAAGGGTAATCACTCTTTTTAAAATAATTTTTGAAAAATTATAGTAATAACTTTGAATATATTTTGTAGGCCAGCACAAAGCAAAGCTGAATTATTCTATAATTTCAACTTGCCAAAATAGGTTTTCTCTCTCCTGTTCATTATAATTATCGTCGGTAATTCCACAACAATCATTTTCATTTCACTGATTACAATACCGACTTTCGACTTTGTTATGGAGAACAGCTTCTGCTCTTGAGATGACCCCTCATTGCGAAGGGTCCGAAGTCCAAAGTCTGAAGTCTGGAATCTATGCAAATGGCTCTTCCTTTCGCTCTCATTTCGATAATTATGCAGTGATCTGAGCCAAAATCCCATCCCTTTCTCAGCCTGTTGCCAACAGTACATATATTTGAACAGTGTGCCCAGTGAAAATCCAGTGAAATCCAGGGAAAATCACCCACCCACCATTCACCACCCACTCAAGTCTACTGCTCCATCAGCATGTTTCGCAGTCGGTCTCGTGCACTCATTGAATGTTATGAAGTCATTTGCATATTTGTTGTTTATGTTGAAAACAAGATTTCGTTATTAACTTTGCTTAATTTGTTTGCCAACGAAAATGTAAATGGAAAGCGAATGGTAGAAAGCGGGGGGAAAAGCGGGGGAAAGTGCGGAAAGCGAAAGCGAATTGAGCCATCGAGGCGAGAGCCCCGAGAAGCCGAAAAAATCCTGTTGACCGAAGCGGTTTCTTTGGCTCAATGGATTCCGAATTGGTTTGCCCCGCTCCCTTATTTACACCGATAATATTTTGGGTAATTTAGGATTTTAGATTACTAAGTACAAACAAAAATAAAAAATGATATTTTCATTTTATTCATTCTTTAAACTGTTTTAAAAAAAATCATATATTTTATCTTTTTTAATGCGAAAAAAATGTTAGGATAAAATTATTAATAATGTAAATAGATATTTTTTATTTAGCTCTATTATTAAACTTTTTCTCAGTGTATTTAAGGGTCCTTATTAATTGCAATTTGGATTGTGCATCCCTTAACCCTCCATCTCCAAACATTTCCAACCACAACCCCGACCCTTTGCAAACCCAAACCCAAACCGAAACCGAGTCCCCAACCAAATCGCAATTCTGAAAACTCCTCGAGAAACAACGGGGCAACAAAGAGCCAAAAAGGAAGCCATAAATAATGCCAAGTACTGTCTGCTCTCTCCGAATTGTCCGTCTGGAATCCAAAGTCCGGACTTTGGACGGGAAATTTGTGTTCCATTTAATTGCTGGCGGAATGGGAATGGGGTTCCAAAGGGCAAAGGGGCAAAGGGATGAGGGGACGATAAGATTGCGCCGAGATGGAATGAAATGCTTAAGTGGAAATTTTAGTTTGCATAAATTATGCGGCAAACGTGCAGACTGACCCCAAATGAAGATGTTTTGTGGCTGGTGGACTTTGCAAGGATATTTTACAAGGATATTCTTGACTTGCAGTCATTTTTCTATTTACTACAATTTTTAACTAATTTAATAGCCAAGTTGTGGACTTAAGTTTGGTTTACTCTCTTTTGAAAGTTAAAAGTGTTACCAAGTTTACAGGTGGAAAATATCTTGCTGAATAGCATGTAGCTTTTTATCGATTGTCTGTTTTTGGCCAAAACATCCGCAACTTCCCCTTCTTTTTTCTGTCTGTCTGTCTGTCTGAGGACTGTCTCGCCGCCGCCTGTCTGTTCCCATTTGCCCCTTGAGTTGGGTCGAAAGCATCCTCCATCTATCCATCCTCCACTTCACTCCTACAACTTTCCCTTTTTGCGCCCCCACTTGGCACATCCGCTTACATCCTCTCACACATCCGCACCCTCACATCCGAACATCGGATGTTGCTTTGTTTGGCCAACTAAATGGCGTTTCCGTGGCGATTTCCACCTGCTTTAATCCGCGCCTCTTGTGATTGGATTAGAATCGGTTGCAGGAAATGCTGGAAAGTGCGCTTCGAACCATCATCATCGTCATAACTATCGTCTTCATAAACTGGAAACCAATTTCCGTTCATCCAAGGCAATAAAACTTTGCCTTCAGCTGCAGGCCTCTCAACTTTCAACTTTCATTCGACTCCGCAGATGGAAAGATGGGAAAAAAGTGCAGAAAAAGGCCTGAGATAATAGCCGCCAAGTATGCATTGGCAAAAACCCTGGTCCGGCAACCCTGAAAA
Source organism: Drosophila takahashii (assembly GCF_030179915.1). Taxonomy (NCBI): domain Eukaryota; kingdom Metazoa; phylum Arthropoda; class Insecta; order Diptera; family Drosophilidae; genus Drosophila; species Drosophila takahashii. The sequence continues at coordinate 18,049,044 of NC_091683.1, forward strand.
CTTCTCCACACCATCCCCATTCCGATTCCCATTCCGTCTTGACCAAGGCAAAAAGTTGATATCATTGCACTTGGAGTCGTAGCCCAAAAATGGAAGCAAAAACTTGCAGCATATATTGTGGAAAGCCAAGAAAGACATCAGCAACTGCGGCAATATGGAAAAACGAAAACAAAAATACAGTTGGTATTTGCTAAGCAGGATATAAAATATCATGATATGATTTAAGAAGCCAAAAGTTATTACTTATTTATTTGTATTATTTTCCAAATTCTTTACAATATTATTTAATTTGATTAAGTGATCTAAAATTGCACTGCTATGACTGCAACCTGAATTTCTTTTTGTACATGTGGCCAAGACAAGTTCAAGTTAGAGAAGTTCAACTGTGAGGTGAAGGGAAAAACTTTGCGGACTGGGACGAAAGTAAAAACGAAGCCTCCGCAGAGCTCTGACAGTCCAATGTCAAAACTTTTTTGATTATCTTAATTGCGATTACGGGACGGGACGTAAAGTAGGAGGAAAAAGACCCCCAAAAAAAGCCACCCGATGCGTGCATAACCCCAAAACGTAGACAGTCAGACAGACAGACAAATGGTTGGGCAAATACAATATATATACAATCGGGCGGGGAGTTGGGAGTTTTCGGGGTCGCTCTTGGGGGCGGGGCCAAGTGTCTGCTTCATCCGCAGAGCTGAAATTAACAAGATTGACCCCCTCGTCGCTGAACTGTAACTGTGGCAGGCAATGAAAGAAATTGGGCCATCAAAGGGAGTGGGGAACCCCCGGCCAAAAAGAAAACTTTTCGGCCAAAGGATAAACAAAGTTTGCTCTTCTTTTTGTCCACTGCAATTACAAGAACTGACCGCTGAAGTCCGGAGCCAAGTCAGTTCCCAGAGGAGTGCCAGTGCCACCCGATAATCGCAATTCGAAAATAATAATAATAGTTTCTCCCCTCCGAACTCCGAACTCCCAACTCTCCATTCAATGATTATCTATGGGACAGGGAGAACTCTCCGAAGAAAACCCAACGATAAATCCAGTAAATCGATAGATCCAATGCTTGGCTACCCAAGTGAAAGTCGATTCAATAATCACAATTCAAGATACGCAAGCTATTTTTAGACAAAAATCTTTATTCAGATTTTTAGTAAGAGATAATAACGAGTTCAAAAAGGTATGACAACCTATATTTAAATCATTATTTCCATTATAACGGTCAAAACCCTAATTATTTTTTTGTGAAAAATTGCAATCTGATTTTTTGGCAACAATTTGAATTTTTTTCTTTTGGTTTTTTTGCTATAACTTGGCCAAAAATGGTCCAACACCAAAAATACGTACTGTTTGAACAGATAACAATATAATAAATAAATCCATGACACTTTTCTGGTGATCTTAATCTGAGTGGAGGGTAATATACACCCCGTGGATCCGCGCATTTTATCATATAAATAGATGCCAAGGGAACAATCAGAAAATAATCGGGAAAAAATGCTTGGCTATATTTTAGAATTTAGAATTAAATTTAACAAAAATGATCTTCCGTTAAATCCCCGAAAATATGCAGAAAGTGTGTGTGGAATCGATTGACCGAGTGGCGCCGGAAAGTACGCAATGGATTTTTAATTGCACTCGATGCCACGACTCAATGGGCAAATCAACATTCACAAAATTTCCGAGGTGAATCGGCCCGTGCAAACACGCACACACACACTGCCGTTGCACACAGATGCAAGCACACTCATACCACAAAAGGTGAGTGCTTACAAACCATGAAATGCTTTTGGCCCGAAAATGAAAATGTTTGCTGCCTCAGCATCTGGAAGCGAAAAACAAACAAAACCCGGAATTATTATTATGATTACCATTAGCTGCTGGTAAGGAGGATGTATGCGTATGGATACTCGGCAATTTTTCAGTTCCCCATAACCCAAATTTTCCATTCCATTGACAGCTGGAAAAGCATTTTCGTGTCTCTGTGCAGCGAATATGCCAAATATATGTACGAATGGATGGTATGACAGATATGCGGCTTTTCGATTGGGTAAAATTGGTGGAATATAAGTACATATATTGGGAGAATATTCGTGGTTAGTAATGCGCCATTTTAGAACTATCGCTTAAAAGTGCGGGAAACAATGGGTTGAATTGAAAACAAATAAATGATAAATAACAAATCAAAAACTTTGAATGAAAATGGTGGATAAATGTGTATATTCAATAAATGCAAAAACAATTAACTACGGAAAAAAATGTAAACAAAAATGATGCCCGAGCTTGCTAAAATTCAACATGCACACAAAACGAAAGCGAAAGTGCTCACTGCAGCAAATTTTCGACTTTTTCCCCTCTTTAGTGCAGTGAAAAGCAAAAACTTACGTGTTAACTTGCACAAATGTTTACTCAATGGCATGTTTACAATTTCAATCTGTGCTCGTTTGTATGTACATCGTACATATAAGAGTTGAAATTAAAACGTTTCAAATACAAAATGCTTTCAAATGGAATTGAGTAGAATTAATGGAAACGCTCCATGTGAATAGCTGGAGAGGATGGCTATTAATAAAACATGGCAGCCTCAATTAGATCGATAGAGGAGCTTAAATTGGTGGCAAGTATTCCTTATCAAGTGGCGCCCGAGCAGGATTTTTTTATCAACTGGCGCCCGAGCAGGAATTTTGCGATCTACTCTCACCTGCGATGACGGGATAAACCACTAAAGACACTCGATCCCCCTCCTTCTCCCATCCCAAATGGCGAATCTCCCCTTATGCAAATAATGGGCGCAATGTGTCACTGAGCCACCAGCTGACAGTTTGGATGAAGTGTCGCTGACAGGACGCGGATCCGGATGCGGATGTGGATGCGGATGCGATATGGATATGGAAGCTCGAGCCTGTTTTGGTATGCGGCATGATGGATCAAAGCCACACACACACACACACCTTACACCTTATACTACACCTCACACCCAAGTGCGAACATAAAATGTATAAAATATTGGCTGTCTACACGAATCCTAGACAAGAAACCAAACCGAAACCGAACTGAACTGAAGCGGGGAATTCAATTTATATGCAAATGATATGCGAGGCGGACTGAGGACTGGCAACAAACCCAATACCAAAAACCGAACCTGAACCTGAAACCAAACTCAAAAAGCCGATGCGAGGCCGTTCGTTCAGCTATGTGAATTTTAATTATATTTATTAAAAATGTAATTATGTAAAAAAGAAAGAAAGAGAGCGACACGACACGACAACGATGACGGGCGGGGAAAATGCAATAAATAAATATCCGTCCATCCATCCATCCATCCATCCGAGCATCCAAGCATCCAACCATCCGAGCCAATTAGCTGGGTCCTTTCAGGTAAAGTAGCGAGTGCCCTCCGCCGAATCGTCCCTCACATCGTAAATTGTGGGCTGCGAATAGGTGGGTCTGCGTTCGTAGTACTTTCGGCGGGGCTTCTCAGTGACTTCCTCGGACGATTCCGATTCCTCGTACTCCTCGGCGGTCACCTCCTCGGAATAATAGTTGGCGGTCGCCGCTGGCTCCTGATAGCCGTAGCCATAGCAAGGCTTCACTGTGGTCTTCCTGGACTTGCTCTTTTTGCCCGACTTTTTCGAGAGCTTGCCCTCGAAGAAGGCCAGCTCCTTCTCCTTTTTGGCCTCGAAGAAGGACAACTCCTTCTCCTTCTTCTCCTCCCACCACTGCTTGAACTTCTCCCACTCGTCCTCCTTCTTCTCCAGCTTGGCCTCCTCCTTTTCGGTGAACAAATTGAGGAAATCCAGCTTCTTGAGCAGCTCCTTCTGCTTCTTGGCCTCCAGTTTCGCATCCAGCTTGGGCAAAAACCATCCGTGGGCCGTCTGTAGAGCTGTGGGTTTTTTGTTTTTTTTTTACCCCAAAATATGATAGAGTTATGAGCTATTGTTCCATTTACGGTTCCTTGTTAGAACTCACCCAAACAGGCCATCGCCAGCAGCATTAGTTGTTGTCCGAATCCCAGCATTGTCTCTTGGCTTTCGGTTCTTTGGGTCTTGGAGTCCAAAGTCTTGTTCGGTTTCTGTTTGCTCATAAGCAGATGGTCTGGCTACTTATAACCCGAAAATCCGAGCCACTGCATCTGGGAGCACGTGCTGCCCGCCTCTCTCCTATGCGATAAGCACGTGCATTTCGGGCGAGCAATCTATCAAGCTCGCGGCATATTTGGGCCTTCTGTGATACTGGGTTCAATGCTCTGCCTGCACTGAGAGAAATAATGCTTTAGAAAAATAATAAACTTAAGAATACAATTTTCACAATTTTCTTTAGGATGGAATTTAAATTAAAATAACTTCCCAAACTAGTTGGGAATTATAAAGGATGTGCTTAAGCTCTGCCAGAACTAAAATTAAGATTTAAATTAAGAAAAAAATTTTCACAACGATTATAGTTTCTAGACCAAAGCGTTTAGGTCTAAAAATATCAGTGGTTTGGTTTCTTGGTTTACAGCCTATACTAGTTGGGAATTATAAGGCATATAGGTACCATTTTTTAGTCGCATGGCTTATATTAAAAGAAAAAACCCCAAGATGGTGCAACTTTTTGTCCGGTGTATCTCCCCTGGTCATCTGTCACTCTGATTAGTGCGGCAGTTATTTGGCAAAGACTTTCGGGGGACTTTGGCAATGTTGGCCAAGATTTTAATGCGCTGGCTAGCGACTTGCGAAAAGCAGGCGCTGCTAATTGACTCGACCATTATCTGGGTGGTTGGTAGGTTGGTGTTGCCCGGCTCGTTTCTGCTGATGTGTTGAAAGTGGAAGTTAAATTGTATTTGTTTAGTGCGCCTCATGCACACGGAAACCAGTAAAACCAGAGCAACCAGAGAGGGGGAGCCAGCGGCGGAGCCTTTGACTCTGCAATGTGTATATTTGTGTTGGGCAAACAGTTTGCCAAATTAATTGCACACCAACTGTTTATTTGCCTGTTTGTCCGTTTGTGTTTTATGAGTTTCCCCCCTGTTTTCCTTTCACGTTGCGAGTTGAGTCTCGGAATCGGAATCGGAGTTCCTGTTACCATTTCGCCTGCCCCATTTGCCTCCTCGAGCTCGCCACGTTAATGAGGCTCACCAGATTGGAATGTATTGCTGTTGGAGTTGTCAGAGCTTTTTGCCACACAAAATAATTATCTCCATCGGTTGAATGGAGACTTTCTCCTTGGGAATATATATGCTGCACCAAAAGGGGAAAGACAATTGAGTGTGCACAAAGGTTTTGAGTTACAAAAATAATTGCCCAGCATTGCTTAGGGAAATTTCCAATCAGTTCTCTAAACAAAATTTACTAAAATAAACCGTTAACCGTAATTATGATGCAATCTGAGATGTATGTCTTTATTTTAAAGTAGTAACTATGAGATATCGAGACGATTCTCATTAAATCAATTATCTCAGAAATTGATGGATGTAGAACAAATTTAGTAATGATGTAAATCATTATATTATTAAATAATTCAAATACGTTTCTTGCTCTTTGTTCTTAGCACCAACATTAATAAGATTCCCTTACACAATTATTTTCTGTAATGTGAAAGATCGCATTTTGTGAAGAATATTTTTATTAAAAATGAATTGATTAACTAAACTAACTAAAGTGGGAATCCAGTTATTGGTCTCAGTCTCCTGGGGAATAATGCAAGCGATCGGTTACTTGGGGATTCTGTTATTGGCGATATTGCCGAGATCAAGGGCCAATTGCGGAAATGGTTCTAGCACAGTGTTCGAGTTCAGGACCAGATCGTCGTAGTCCTCGCTGAAATCATCAAAGCCACCCAGCGTCGTCCTGGCGGTTGTTGTAGTTGTGGTGGTGGTGCTCCTAGATGTCAGTGGTGCCAGGGTGGTGGTGCGGCGACGGGGTCTCCTGCCTCTGCGCCCCTTGCGACCCTTTCGCTGTTTTCGCTGGGCCTTGCCAATCTCGTTCGATCGGCCATAAATATTCGGGTAGGGCTCAACGGTGTAAACGGTGTAAGCAGGTGGTGTTGTGCTACTCGTTGTTGTTGAAGTGGTGGTGGTGCTCTCAGCTATTGTGGTTGAAGTGGTGGTGCTATCAGCGATTGTGGTTGAAGCTTCGGTGCTGGTTGTTGATGCTAGAGTTGTTGATGATGTGGATTGTGGAGTTGTGGAAGTTTGTGATGTTGTTGTTGTGGATTGTGGTGTTGTTGTTGAGCTTTGGATGCTTGTTGATGTAGATTGTGGTGTTGTCGTTGTAGTTTGTGAAGTTGTAGATGTAGATTGTGTTGTTGTGGTTGAAGCTTGAACTGGTGTTGTGGTAAATGTGGCTGCTGTTGTAGTTTGGGCTGTGGATTGCGGTGTTGTTGTTGTTGAAATTTGAGCGGTTGTTGTTGAGGATTGCGCTGTCGTTGGTGTTTGTGTGCTTGTTGTTGTGGATAATGGTGTTGCTATGGTTGTGGTGGATTGTGGAGTTGTGGTTGAGGCCTGAGTAGTTGTTGTAGAGATTTGGGGCGTTGTTGATATGGATGCCGAAGTACTAGTGCTAGCAACAGGAGCTGTTGTTGTAGGCTGTTGTGTTGTTGTTGAAGCTAGTGTCGTTGTTGTTGAAGCTAGGGTCGTTGTTGTGGGAGCTTGTGTGGTTGTTGTAGGAGTGTTTGTTGTTGTAGTTTGGGTGCTTGTGCTTGTGTCTGCCAAAACGGTTGTGGTCGGCTGTGTGGTTGTTGATGATTCTGTGGATGTTGTAATGGCCGCTTGCGTTGTTGTAGAACTTGCTAATGTGGTGCTTGTAGGCACAGTTGTTGTTTCTGTCGTTGATATTGCAGAGGTCGTTGTTGAAGGCGATGTGGCTTCTGTAGTCGTCGAAGTAGATGCTGTACTAGTGGAGGAATCCGTGGCATTTGATGCCGCTTCAGCAGCTGCAATTATTTCGCTGATATTAATCGTAATGGTCTCGTTCAGGCTGGTTCCATTCGCCGACTGAAGCTGGTTGTTGGAACTGGTGATCGTGGCCTGAAATGAGGACTCCTGGCCCACTGTTAGGCAGACTAAAATGAGCGAGAAATTAGCATCGAAGTGGAAGTCATGTGAGCCACCACTAATTACCTAATGTTGTCACCACAACGAAGGCAATTAAATGTTTACGTGACGGCAGCATCGTCGACGTGCTGCGCTCCTTTCCTTTCCGTTTCCTTAATTAGCCCTGAATGGAAGCCTTTAGTCGGTGGTGTTGCCGCTTTGCTGTTTAGCTTCTCTGACTGGGCGTACTGCTCTATAAATTTGGCTAATTGAACTGATTTTCTGAGTGCTCAGATGGTCCAGTTTTATATCGATGGCCACTAGCACCACGTCCGGAAACGTGTGCTCTGTACGTGCGATTGCCGATTAACTTATCGCGTCTTCAGCCGATTCCAATCTCGATGCGCCAGCTGTTGCCACTCACTCTCACTCTCGTTCTCATTGCCCGGCTTCAATCACCACTCTTTTCTTCTCCTTTCCTTCCATTGAAGACGTCTTTCGATTCTGAATCTGAATTCCGATGCCGGAAGTGACTTACACTTGTTGAACTCTTTAAAATATGTACTACGAGCAGAAGCATACCAACCGGATGCATTGCACTTGCATTCGATTAACAACCGGGCACGTAATCTTGGACAACTTCCAGAGCAGTTGGTCAAAACACAACAAAGAGATACCAGCTTCTGGAGGCAATGCGAATTAATGTTCTTTAATTAAGTTAATGCAATTTTTAAAACTACATTAAACAGAATTTTTAAACTTTTTATTACTTTTTATTTATAACAAATATTTAAAAACTTATTAAAATTTTGTATGAAAATAAAAAACCTTTGCAAATATTATTTCGTTTTATAAAGCGAAAATAAAAATCTTTACATTTTTTAATGCACCAAACTCATTGGATATAACCCGTTTTACTATCGATGTAATACCTTTATTTACAACCCAAATAGTTTAACTTATTTCAGTTAATTATGAGAAATAAAAAGTGATTCAATAAAAAACATGAAAAATCGAACGCGATATAAGCAGACATTACGGCATCCGATTAGCTCTGATAACAAGCAACGAATGCAATGAAAATGGGTTAATTGTTGGTGTTACAAAATAAAAAACGCAGAATTTTAATTATGTATTTGCATGTCATTCAACGCCCCCTCTTCGAAAGCTTACAATTGTAATTATTTAGCTGGAACGTGACGAGATGCGAATGGCGAATTATTATGAAAACAATTCGCTGAAATAGAATGCAAATAACAAGTGAAATCGAATTATGGGATGAGCACTATGAGAAAAGGTTCATAAAGGGCTGAACTAAATATTACATTTTAAGAATTTTTACACTGTGAGAAAAAGTGTAAAATCTGTAAAAAAAAATAATTAAAATTTAAAATGAAATGCTAAACTTCCAATAGTATTACACTCATAGAAATTTTTACCTAAATACTAGAAAAGTCGCCCTAAAACCGAGGTCGCCCTAAAACTAAGGAAAATTTTCTTATTATACGGGTGGCTAGCCCTAAATATACGAAAAATCGCCATGGAAAATATTTTTTAGGGTTAGTTTTTTCAAAAAGGCAAATTTTCCCTGTTTTTTAGGGCGAATTTTTATGAGTCCCCTCCAAAAGTAATTCCTTTTTTTTAGGGCGAAATCGCCCTAAAACGTTGAACAAAATAGCAAAAAAAATGTTCTGAAATTGCCCTAAAACCAAGGAAGAGTCAAACGAAATTTTAAGACGCAATTAATGGATACATATGTAATACATGTGTGTATGTGTGTGTGGTTGACAGGTCAAAACAAGTGAATGTGTGTGTGTATTAGGGCGGACCTTTTTCTATGAATTTTGATGCTGAGCGCATTTGACTTTAGAGAAGTCCACCCTTTTTCTTCTTCTTTGCTACTTTTCGTCCGTTGCAGTGGCAAGGGTGGGGGTAGAAAGAGTTGCATTGTCTAGACTTTGTCATAATTTTTCGGGCGCTTGGAAGTGAATGACGTGTTTTTGAGTAACTATTTGTTTGTGAGAAAGTAAAAAAATGGAAACGGTATTAAAAGACTTGGGAGGCGATTCTTTCTCTGTTTTCTGTTGAGTACATACATATATAATTGTGCAATTTGGATATTAATAGCTAATTGAATTTACATATCTGTAACAGAGGAAAATGCAGCTGAAACTTAAAAGATTTGACTGGAAGCAGAGTTTTGGAAGTGTGGCAGAACAAAGTAAGAACATTAATAAGAGTATACATATATGTATGTGTATATGTAAATAATGCTTGAGGCAAAAAGATGATGCAACAGAATACACACATGTGTACAGATGTATATATTTACCAGAAATCTGTGTTTATGCACCGGACAAACCGCATTCACAAGTGCATATGCCTAAATAACCCCAAAATTTCTATTGCGTCATTTCGTCAGTAACCGAAATTTGCTTTTGTTGCTTCTTTTTTTCCAGAAGTAGCAGCAAACGCAATCGCAGGCTAAATGAAAATTCTGACTGTTAGTAGTGCATTTTTATATTAATTTCTAACAATTTTTTTTCTTGTTTTAGATTGAGAACGCAAACCACTTTTCGCACTTTTTAAAAGCGAAAGTAAGGGAATAAAACTGCTCAAATCTTTGGAAAGCCACGCTGAAGGTATGTGCTTTTTCTATTTTTCTTTTCTCATTCAATAAATAGACTGTTTTTATTTAATAGAGATACAATCAACTTTAATTTGGCTTGCGATCCATTCAGTGTTGGTGCGACAGCAATGACAAAGAAGGACGGCGGGAGCAAGAACGCGAAGCACACCGTTGCGGACCCGCGAAGCCGTTTCTTGGTTTGGAAGGCTACTGTTGGGGAACTGCAAACACATCTAAAGGCATTGACGGAAAATTGCAAATCCGGAAAGCCGAAACTGCAACCATTCAGCTGCAACGTGGGAACAAGCCCTTTTTGACCTTGGTGAATTTCCAGTTTACCTATCAGAGGTTTTTTTATAGAATGCGAACCTTATTGAAAAGTATTGATGTGTGCTTCAAAATATTTTTTGTTTTAAACCACGACATTTATCCAAAAAATGTTTTATGAAATTCATTTAGAGTCTGATAAGAAAGGTAGAGCTTTATCCGAACTCTTGGAGGATTATAAAACCATAAAACTGTAACTATTTTAAAGAAACAATCTGTTCATTCCAAAAAAAATATTATTTCTATGCCTTCAATTAGAAGTAAAATTTGATAATCAGTACTTATTGTAATAAACCTTAAAAGACCTAAAATTCCCTCCGGCGGAAGCACACAACCTAAAGACCAAAAAATACATTAAGCCAAAACATTATTTTTAAGATCGATGTAATTCTTTTAGCAATAAGAATAAGTAGAAAAGTATGTAAATGTATATAATTAGAAATTGTGTAAATAACAACAAACAAAAATATAAAAAAAAAAACAAAAAAAATATAATGAAATCGGGTTTTTTATTTATAAAAAAAACCGGGAAATTTTGGGGAGCACTTTGCTTTTTTTAGGGCAATTCGCCTATAAATCCAGAAAAACGCCCTAAATTTATGAAAATCTGCCGTTAGTTTCAGGATATTTTTTCATATTTCTAGGGCAATTTGCCCTAAAATCCAGAAAAACACCCTAGATTTATGAAAATCTGCCTTTAGTTTAAAGGTATTTTTTCCGATTTCCAAGTCAATTCGCCTATAAGTCCAGAAAAATCGCCCTGGATTTAAAGGAAACTGCCTTTAGTTTAAGGGTCTCATTTCCTATTTTTAGGGCAATTAGCTTTGAAAATAGAAAAATCGCCCTAGATCTACGAAAAATCGCCCTAAATGTGTGACAAATTAACCCGTATTTTTAGGGCAATTTGCCCTAATTTTGTTGCCTAGTCGCCATTGACCCCCGTTTTAGGGCGATTTTCCTTGTTTTTAGGGCGATTTTACCGAAAAATTTCTATGAGTGTAGATGTTATAGATAGACATTAAAAATAACTTTACAATTAAAAATTACTTAAGATGGTTAAAATTATTTCAGTTAGATTATAGATAAAATCTAATGAGATTCCAGCTAACTTTCCATTTTGTAGTGTCATTTTAAAGACCTTATGTCATATGACGTATGTACTATAGTACAATGTAGTACAGTATAGCAATTCCGAACCCGTGATAAATCATAGAACACGCTCTAGATAGTGATAGCCAATACGTGAGCTTAGTCCACGAAAGTTTTCTGGTCGGGCACTATAAAAATCGGAGCCGATTGAGTTGGGTCAAGTAGTCGATACATCCGAACCGTGCTAAAATGTTCAACAAATCGATCGTCGTCGCCCTCATTGTGTGCGGTATGTAGTCTCTCGAACACCAGGATAACAATTATTTTACTAAGAGTTATTTTTTAATTTTTTAGCCTGCTACCTGGGCACTAGTGATGCTCGTCCTGGACTCGGCGAGTTGACTTCTGGGCCAGTGGGAGCAGCATTGACAGGAGCTACTACTGGAATGGGTGCTGGAGCTGTTTCTGGACTTGCTAGTTCACTTACTGGTGGACTTACTGGTGCGAACCAAGGACCTTTGGCACCAGCTTCAGCAATTTTGGCATCAGTTGCAAATCCTACAGGACTTGTTGGCTAAATCCTACAAAAAAATGCAAAACCCTTAAAAAATGTTTCAAAAAAATTTAGGATAATTTGTCAAAATTTCAATTGAAAATAAAATAACCTTTCGAGCATTTAAAAAATTGGTTTTTCTATACACAATAAAATGAACTAAAAACATAACTGATATAATATAGAAATAGGGTTACAACTTAAAGATGACGGTCACCAACTCAATTCTTTATAATAATTTTATTATAAAAACTTAGGATAAATAAAACAATATCCAAGGGTATTAAAAAGGCTCTCCTTACCTCTGAGTTATATGTCAAACTAAGAAATACTTCGATTTGACGTAAAATTATTTTAAAAAATCGGAATGCCAGTGTTCAGTAGTCGCCATGTGAGTAGTCTCCCAATAAATATAAAGAAAATATTTACATTTTTTGGCACTATAGATATGTATGTATATACTCTAAATGGAAGACTGCAAAACCATAATCTGCAAAACTTAAGATTGAGGAACATTTACAGAGTTGCCCACTTAAAAATGAAATACAATTACACACACAAAAAAATTTGCTTGGTAAAATTGACCAACAAAGATAGTTACGTAACTATTAAAATAGTTACGTGTATTTTGTTTTTGCTTTGGGTTTGTGTCTTTGCTAATTGTGTGTATTTTGTTGTTGTGAAATGACAATTTACTTAGTAGAATTGACAATTTTGCTGGTTGGGGCCTGTTTGACAATTATTACAGTTGATTTTACCAAGTTTTTTTTTTGTGTGCAGAAACTAGCTGAAATCGTATTTAGTTTGTAACTAGGCAAATTAATTACAGTTACAGCTGGTTCCTGTAATTGTATTTAATTTGCGAGTAGTTAGTTCTGTAAGTGTTCCTCAATCTAAAGTTCCGCAGAATCCGGAAGAACAGAGATGTATTTTCAATAATAATTGGCAACTTTATGGTAAGTCCTTGGGTTTTTGAAGTTATTTCTGGTAAATACTGTTGCAATAACTTCTTTTTCCATATTTTATCATTTAAGCAACCAGAATCCAATCAAATACCACACTCGGCTACTTTTAAAGGCTTTTGAGTGTATTTAAAAAAGCCCTCAATTTTGGCTTAAGCCTATGAAAAACTCAGGCCTTATGTAAGCCAAAGCCTAAGTCGAAATTAATCTTGACTACGTGAGGCCACGAGGCTCTGAAGTCCACGTAGAACCGCATTTCGGGCTATATTTATGTGGGTTTCAATCCCTAAGAAGAGCTCAGTTCCACAATGTCAGCGCAAAAATTATTGTACATTTGCCTGCTTTGCAGTAAGTTACTTCAACTTTTTTACCAGCTAACAAAGAGATCTTTAACCCCTTGACTTTATAACCAAATAAATAGTGATGATGGCTGCGGCGGCCTGGAGTTTGCCCAGTCAATCCCTGAATGTGACGAACACTTCCTCGGAGAGAAGGCAGCTGGTCAAGGACTTTGTGGCCAAAGTTCAGGAATTGATAAGCATATTGATGAAGCAGTTGCTAAGCCTTTCAGCCACAAAATAGGATTTAAATAAATATTTTTGTATATTTAAAATTAAATACATCAATAACCAAGCATATCTTAATATTTTCCCATTTTCAAAAGCCAATTGGGACATAAAGCTAAACCTTTGAAGTGACTCTTTAGATCTCCCGTGTGACATTATCTTTATAGCTGGCATTCTTTTGGGGTCACCACATGCTTATGGTGACTGTACCGCACGACTGGGCCAAAAGCCAGCGGGAAAATGCCTAAAATTATGCCGCAACTCCAGCTTTATAAATATATATATATATGCACAAGAAAATGTGTTAAGAAAATCTTAACGAAATTTCTCACGTTTGCCATAATTACGAGAAAAATACGTGACATGTGTCTTGACTGCGAAATTTACCAGGGATTCCAGCTTGGCTTGGCGATGGGGTTCTTTGGGCTCTGCCATGGGAAAGCAATGCATATGCAAGGTCGAAACGTAACGGGTGCCGAGTTGTAAATGGCAATAATACCAATAAAAATCTGTGTACAATCCCCCCCTTGGCCCTCTGCCCACAGCAAAACGATGTAATTCATAAAAATCTCTTGAACAAATGTTTGTGACTCTTGCTCGTGACTCGCCGCCCTTTTTGGAGTCAAAACATTAATAACCCACACAGGCCATGTGGATTGGTTTCTGGGTTCGATGCCTTTGAATAATTCAGCCAAATGTTGTATGTTGTGGTGGTGTGTGCCCATTTCGGAGAAAATCTCCTTAAAGTTTGTCTTAGTCGCGTCGCGCAGGAGAAACTGAAACTGGAACTGGAACTCCAAGTCGCAGAAGTCGAGGACTGGAATTCTCTCCGAGGACGTTGCGTGATTGAATTGCGGCCTGATTGACAGTTGACAGTTGAAATTGATTTGGCTGCAAAGTCGAAGGCGGTGGCGGTGGTTGAAACAAGCCATCCGCAACCGGGAAGATGGATATATGGAGCTGGGAAATGGGAAAGCAAAGGAAGAAGGAGGAGGGAGCTTGGGTGGTGGGGTGGTGGCACTACAAACAGCCACACTTATTAATCCCCCGAGTGCAGGCGTGCATAAGTATCGGGCAAATGGATTAGAAACTTTTATGTGCACCACGGCGATATTGAGGGTCTGCACCGCGAAAAAAGGAGATTGAAGGATACTCCCAGAGGTGTGAGCAACCACACTTTTCCGTGAAAATCACCCACAGTTTTTGCAATTTTGCAGAAACTTTGGAATTGGAATTATTATTTCAACATTAATAGTTATTAAAGATAACTGAATAAATTATGTTAAAATACATTATTTAATTCCTTGTGCTTACAGGATTTTGAAAACTATTAAATATTATTATTACCGAGCTCGGAAATATTAAGAAATTTTTTATATTTTGTATGTGCTTTCCTTGTGCTTACAAGATTTAAAAAAATATTTAATATAATTATTACAGAACTCGGAAATAGTCTTTAAATATGCTTACATTTTCATATTTTTAAAAAAAATAAAATTTTTTGTAATGACATCTCAAGTATAATACATTTTCTCTATGTGTAGGTAAGCGAGGATGTGATTGTTGGCTAACTTCTAGGACCAAAAGGATTCCGCACCCTCGAATCTGTTGCTATTTAATTAAGTTGGACCGACCAAAGGCGGCGGAGTGGTGAGTGCTAGCATATGGATAGAATGGGGTGCACCACCCCCATTTAACCCACTCCACTCCACTTGCATCCTGCCATTTGCCACATTTGTGTGACAGTTAATGAACTCCCGTCACTCTTTCGCTTTTGTTTTCGCTAATCAAAGATACAAGCGGCATGTGAGCGGCATACGCAATGAGGCGATGGAGTGCAGTCAATTAATTGATGGATGATGTGCATAATGAAAAGCGAATGGGGAGCTGTCAAAGGAGCCTTTGAGCTGGCTTGGAGGTGGATTGGTGGGTGAGGGGATGGAGGATGGTGGTGGGAAATCACCTCTTTAGAAGAAACACATTTCATTAAACAACCTTAGAGATTTGTCAAAAAAAAACAAATCCTAGTTTTGAAAAACAAAATTTACAGATGGAGGAAAAGAGGATTTTCTAGTTAGAGCAAAAATAAGAAGGAAATTGTAGCACTCGTAAATAAAATTAAAATAATAAATATTTGTATTAAAATACAAATTTCAAAGTTATGAAGGCCTATAAATACTTGTTGTTTTAAAAAATGTAGGAAAATATTATATTCATTCAATTCAATATTCTTTTAGTTTTTTATTCATTCTATTATAAATAAATTTTATATTTCGAATAAATATTTCTTTTGGTGAACAATAAGCTTATTAAGTGTAAGAGAAGTATTATTTTTGATCCAGCCTAAAAACTTCTTTCATGGCCATACAAAACCTTTTCAATTCCCCAGTTGAATACATTTTCTCTGCTTTCTGTTAGCTATTTCTGCTCCACTATTCCCAACCTGGGCTCCATGGCAGAGGCAGATGCAGAGGCTCATCAAGGATCCGTGCCCATCGAATGGCAGGCCATTCAATCGAAGGTTGCACATCCGGGTGTATTGATTGCTTTGACAAATCTGAGGCTCGTGTAATTTCATTACAAAAACCCCGAATCGGCTTCGGCAGGGGATTACCACAAAAGCATTTTTCGACTCGACTCGATGTCTATATATTCCCCAAAGTGAAAAGTGAAGGCAGACGGGATACGGGGGGAGAGGCAATGTCTGGTTGGGTTTTCCAGATGCTTTTCGCCCGCCCTCGTTGTGTATGAAAATTAAATTCAATTGTGTGACAAGTTAATCCTATTTCTCATCTCCCAACTTTTATTTAAGCTTCATTCTTTATGCATTACATGCGAGAGCATCGTGGGTGAACAAGAGTGAGTGACACCGGTCGTTCCTTCCTTCTTGCTTGCCGAGCCAGTCGACGGTCCATCAATCAGTCAATCAGCCAGTCAGTCAGTCAGCCAGTCAATCAGTCAGTCAGTGAGTCATAGTCACTCCTCCGGCAGACGTCATAGACTGTCAGAAATGTTTGATATGCTGCCTGCTTTCTGTCTGTCTTGGAGCCCCGTTTCGCAGTGAAAAGTGAAAGCGAAGGGTTGCTGTCTGGGTCCCAGGGGTCGTCGATTTCGATTCTGAGTGCCTCTGCCCAGCAACACTTCATTAAACGCATAAAGCAATAAAATGTTCTCTCGCTGAGCAAAACAAAGACCATCCTATCCCAAAAAGGAAGCCCCATCGAAAAAGGCTTTTCCTTCGGACCGTCTGACAGCTTGACGTTGCCTGCTAATGGCGGAGCAAGAAAAAAATAGAATAGAATAAAAATGGAATAGAATAAAGGAGGGCTGCTCCTGAATTGATACACTCGAGTCCTGGCGCCAGTGATTGGGAAGTCCTAGAGATGTCCTCGATGGCCATAATGAAAGTCAAACACTGAAACACTGGATGCGCCCGAATTTGGCTTTGATTATGCAAATGTCGCAACAGAGAGGGCAAAATCTGTTCCAATTGGCAGCCCGATTAGCTTAACTTAAGGAGAGACTTCTGGCAAGGATAACAGGATACCTGGGAACTCATGAATTAATTGGGGAGTATAGGGCTGAGTGATTTGTTAATTAGTAAGTGAAATAGTAGGTTGAATAATCAACAAATAAATTGTTGAAATTTGTTGATTTATATGAACATTTCATTGGTGAATTTATTGTTATTGATTGTAATTGGTTTACTTTTTGGTCGAACCTATGGGATAATGTAAATGTAATTGTTTACTAAGCATTAACTAGTTTATTGTTGAATTTATTTTTGAATTACTGTTGTATTTATTGTTGAATTATTGTTGAACCTAATGTTGAATTTATTGTTGAACTATTGTGATTGCTGAATCAGTTTATTGGGTAAATACTTTTAAGAATATATATATTCTCTATTTATTGGTGTAGTGTGGTGTTGTACGTTTTGAATTAACTTCCTGTAAAAGCCAGCAAATCATTCTACTTCGATATAATGAGGCAATTGCATGCCAGCCATTTTGGGGGTAGTAAACTAGTGCAGTTCAATCAACTTTCCGTGCGCCACTTCCGTATGTTCGTCACGCCCCCATTAACCTCATGGAAAGAGAGTGACAGACTTGAGCCTGGGCTTTATCCATCACATCACATCAGAACAGGACTGAACAGAACCGAACGGCACAGTCATCATCATCATCGTTGTCATCACAATCTCCCCCCCGCCGCTTCGATACACACTGACCACCATTGTCATCCGGATTGGGGTTCGGGTTCTGGTTTGGGTTTGGGTTTGGGTTCCATACATATACTATAGAGTAGCCGAGTTGTATCTTTATTACGGTAATTGCTCATTGAACAGGAAATTATTATATGCGTGCGCCTCGGCGTGTCCGCCGTGTCTCCCCTTCGGGCCCCGCGAATTCTTGTGGAGAAGTCCAGCAGGACAGGCCGGAACCCAACGGGTACGTAATAATAGCACAACATGCGTCTGAAACGGGGTTCCCTTCTCCGGATTGATTGGGGGCCTGGGGCGTTCAGCTGATGATGTTTGGGGCCTTTTCTTTTTGTGCGGACAATGCTCGGAAACGAAAAAAAAGGACACCACACACAGGAGAGAGAGGGTGATAGAGTGGGAGAGAGAGCGAAACAAGAGTGATAGAAGGAGCAGATGCAGAATGTAGGATGCAGGATGCTAGATGCTAGATGCCAGATGCTAGATACCAGATGCAGGTTGTAGATTCAGATCGCCTAGGCCAGTGGATCCGGTCCCTGCAGCTCTTCTTGATCAACCTCGAGATTAAAATCGCCGTAATGATCGTTGTCGCCTTCGCCCAACTGACCGTTGTAGTTCAGAATTGGCCGCATGTTCCACACGTAGACTCCATCGCCGGCACCGCGGCGCATGTTCTCCCTCTGCAGATCCATCAGGTTGTTCATGTTGAATACGAAACGCTCCACGTCAATCTGGTGATCCCGCACCAATCGAATCACCGGTCTTGGGGTGAGTCGCAGCTGTCTCTCCACCGAATCGTCCACCGATCCGTCCACCGATCTCTCCTGGCGACGCTCCATTTCGCCGGGTATATTGGTTCCACGTTCCAAGTTCAAGCGATGATTCGCATTCAAACGTGGTCGAAAGGGGTTCATCGTGATGCGCCTCGTAAATTTGCTGTTTTGGTTTTTGTGTTCTTTTGATTTCGTGGATTTTTTGGGGGTTTCAGATATATTATATACGTATATTTAACCGGAATTTCGATCGAAAGGGACTGCAGCGAGTGGGGGGTTTCGAATGACTGAATTATTGCTGACAGGCTGGGGACAAAGCATTCCTGATAGCTAGAAATTGAAAAGGCGACTGAGCAATTGGATTTTTTTTAATAAATATTATATTTTATTTTTATATCAAATATTTCGGGTATTAACTAGAGTTTCGTATACCAAAAAGGAACTTTCAATGAAATACCCATAGGAATCTGGACTTTAAATGCACATACCTGTGTACGCCCGATGCATATTTAATTAAACTTTCACCTCTTCAAAGCCGACAAAGAATCTTTGACGGGGGGACAAGGAGACAAGTCGAAAACACTTTGGTCTCTCGCTTCAATCATTTTCATGGGGGATGGTCGAGGATGTGATGTACCGGCTTCCAGGTCCTGGTCCTGTTACTCATCCAGGTCCTTGGAATACTTAAAAGCTACACGACAGGCTTTAATTAAATCAGTTTTAATTAATGCAAAATGCGAAATTTCAAAAGACGTCGCCCAGGACTTGACTCAAATTGCCGACAACATGGAAAACAGAAACAGTGGAGACCAAAGGATCCCAGGTCCCAGAACTCAGATCCCTTCGAACGCACCGTTTTGTTGTCGCATAATTACAACTCAATTGTAATCCAATTTTGGCCAGGCATATAAATCCGATTCAGGCACAAAGTCACGCCCCCGGCCTGGTGTCTGTGTCAACTTTTTCGGTGTCAAATAAATAAACTTTTGACAGTCGGCAGACAGGCCGGCGGGGTTTTCGAATTTCCAGCCGCCCATTTTCCCCATTCCCCTCCCCAGGAAAAATACCCCATAGTCCATTTTTGTGGCCACCACCGACGGAAATGCAAATTAGTACCAGGGAATGGGAATGGGGATGGGTCCAAAATCAATGACTCAACAGATATACATACATGTCCATCTGACCGAGAGATCATCCATTCAGTCCCATTCAGTCTCGGTCCCAGAACTCTTGATAACTGCAAATTAGTTGCACATGTTCCACATGGGCCACAACTCAAAACAAGACGTGTTTGCACTAATTTGGCCAAAATCAACAGCTGTGTGTACATGTGCTGCCATCTTTTCCCCGCTTTCCGTGTGTGTGTGTGAGTGAGGAAAACTCATCATAACTTTCTTATCAAAAACTTATTTCTTGCTCTTCAGATACCCAGCTGAAGAAGAAGAAGAAGGAGTACCCAAAAAAAAAAAAAAAAGCGAACGAGCGAAATTCTGGGGCGAAAAACGAAAAGGAAAACAGAAAAATTGCCTAGAAAACTTGTTATAATTACACACTGGCACACACGCACACTCTCACACGTGCTGTGATGGTCGCACACTGAAAGAAATGTACAGCACTAAAGCCACAAATATGCTAAGGTATAATTTTTTTGAACACGGTGAAGAGATGGCCAAAACCCGTTATCGATAAAAAAGATTTGCCTGATTTATCTGAAAAATCGATTTCGAAATATTTTAGATTTTAAGGGAGTCCGATATATTATTTATTTATAATATTATTTTCTATGTTTTATTTTGTTGTAATAGTTTTTTTCATGTGTATAACTAACTCGGTGACTGCAGGGCAAGGAATTTCGAATGGGGGGACTTGCATGAACAGGCAACATATGTTGGACTTTGGAGCAAACTTTTGCGAGTTTTCGGGGCGCCCTTCCACAATCACTACCCCCTCGCATGGCACCTCCATTTCTTGGCCAACCTCCTCATCGCCGGATTCCGCATCGTGGAACGTGTGTGTTTTGTGGTTGAGTAGACGCACAGTTTAGGCCCAGAATGCAACAGCTGTGATTCAGGATGGGCCCCCCAAAAATGTCCTGGCTGGAGTTGCGCCGGCTGCCGAGATCCCGTGACAACTTCCTCACTAATCTGCCCGATGAGTCAGGATAAGAACGATAATTGCCTGGGTTAAACCCAGGCGTAACTCTAAGGTTACGAGTTTCGGAGTTTCAGTTTGTTTGGGAAAAATATTGTATTAAAGCTAGGAGAAGTTGGAAACTTTAAAGAAATAAGGGAAGAATCGGCTGATTTCGAAAAGGTAACCCTTAACAATCGACTACCTGACTCCAAAAGTATTGTATACCTCTCAGTCCACAGACCACAAAAGCCCCGTAATATCTTTAAAAAATAATAATGACAACAGTTTCAATGGAGGTCGGAAAACAATCAAAGCAACGGCCACATGATGCCAACTTTTCAGGGGCTCTTCTCAGAAATAAAAACTCGCATCGAAAGCCGAGGGAATTGTTAACGAAGGCCCCCGAAAAAAGAATGGGGTAAATACTAGCGGCACAAAAAAGAAGCAGCAAACTTTTGGGGCCAACTTTTTGTAGTCAAAAGCAAAGGCAAAAGCGAAAAAAAAACAGAAAACGATGGGGACCCCGCCAAACTGTTGGAAAATGTCTAAAAATGGTTCGGCCAACACCGAAAAAAAAGAAAAATAAAATAAATATGCCAATGAAATGGGTTTTCCCGGCCCCACCCAGAAAATTCCGCCGCCAGATGGGGGTGGTGTGCAAAACCGATGGGCCGTCTGGGCCAAAAGCAAAAGCAAAGCCAAGGCGAAAGCCATGTGCTCGCGAATTCGGTACACGTACTTGCGCTATAATTATTTCGTACGTGAGCACGTGAGCCCGCCGAAAGACAATGAGTCGCCGGATCCGGAGAATGGAAATGGAGACCAGAGAACGCAGAACGGAGTTCAAAGTCCCGGAACCCAGAGAACGTCTGCGTCTACGGCCGGAAGAAGATGTCGGAGCCGCTGAGGTTAGCATACAACATGGAGCACATGCACATCAAAGCGTTTAAAAAAACAGTCTTGCCCAACTTAAAGACAACTTTGGTCTTCTAAAGAAAATAGGGGTAATAGGAATGGGAATAAAAAAAGTTTCAAAATGGTAAGACAATATAAATGGCATTTAGTTTAAACTTATATAAATTTTGAATTAATTCCTACTTTTTTTAGTGCTTGGAAAAATAGTAATATTAATTCCAACCATTTTTTAGCTATTTTTTGAGATCCTAACATTATATTTTAAGTACAATCTTGTTTTTTTTTTTGGCTGTGTATCATAAAAACGAGACAAAGGCAACACGTGGCTTCAGTTTTGATTCCCCCAAACGCTAATTTTCTTGACAGCCCGACAGCGCGACACAACATATCAAAATGTTTGGGTTTGGGGCTCTCACCCTCCACGTAATATCCGCCCCAGGACAAAGATCTTTAGCATCCCAGCTGCCTACGTGATGGTTTTTTTATATGAAAATTTATTGGCATTACCTGGAAAGTTACACGAAAAGATTTTCCATCATATTGGTGAATTTATCATCGTCTATCTTAGTGGTGTTTTCCTCTAAGAAAGTTAAAGAGCAAAACTAAACGAAAATCTATCTAAAGAGAAACTAAATATGGGTTGATTCAGACTTTTGTTCGGGTACATAAAAAGTGACTTTTTCAGGATAGCCCTCATCATGGACACTTCGGGACCATATATCTAATTAATGGACCGTCCCCATGGTGCCCATACCCAACTGGCCCACAACTCATCTACGGCGTCATTAGCATCGTCATGATCGGAATAAACGAAAACAGCCACCACTTCCACCGAAAGCGACCGCATGCAGCTTAATTCTCATAAAAGTCACATAAAGTAAATAAGTTTGATTATAAGCCAGAGAAAGGGGAACAAGACAGAGTAAAAAACGGGAGAAAAGTGAGCACACTGGAAAAAAAATGTATAACCGTTAAATAAAAAGGGGAAGTGAACCAAATGAATAAATAAATATACAAATATTTTTAAATATATATTTTTTTAATTTTCCCACATAAATGCATTTTCTAATGTGTTTTATGATTTTGCTGTTTATTTTTAAGAGCTCTGTGCACCTTTGAGTTATATGACAAACTTGTAAAATCATCGATTTAACTTTCAGTACAAAAATGATCAAACAATTTTTTTTTCAGTGCCAATAAAGTGCCAGAGTGGCGGAAAGCAGTTTCAGTTGCAGGACCTGGACCAAAACAGATCCTGGCTTTGGCAGTTGTCACCGCCGCTGGAGTAATTAACATTCACAATGAAAATGAAAACGAGCAACTGCAGCGGTCGGATGGGCAGGTTCTGGGCTGTCTCTGTGGGCGGGACTCTTTTTGCGAGCGGTAAAAGTTTTTAATAACCCGCAACAACAAACACGACGGGGACCACGAAGGACAGCTCAGCTCAGCACAGCACAGCAGCCGGGAAAAAGGCGAGGAAAAGTGGGAAAAGCGGGAAAACGAAAGCACAGAGCAACCGCCAACAGCCACAATAATGACACACAAAACTTTGACAATGTAGTCGTGCGTGCAACAACCCCTCCTCGAACCCCCGATCGCAATCCCAATAGCCACCCCAACCCCAATCCACAATCCCCCCAACCTGCCCCCACTTTCCCCCAGGCACACACCTTTGCCCGCAGGACCCACTTCCGTGTCCAGCGGAAAAGGATTTCTGCCACAACGAAAACAGCAATGAAAACCACAAAATGTTGCCCGTTGGCACACAAAGAAAAAAGCATATCAATATCAGTGGGGTAATCAGGAAATTTTCATAAGAAAACAATAAGTTATTTAATTAAAATTATAAAAGAAATGAGTATATTTTATTCACACAAAATAATTTATTAATAATAACAGATGTTTTGTGTTTCAATAATATTTGAAATATATTATTAATTTAAGCCAATGCTGTTTGATTAATTTTAAAACGAGTTTTTATGTAGACCAGTATATGCTAGCTTAAATATTACTTATAATATTAATAATAATGTCATGAAATCAATAATCAATATTCAATTATCAATAATTATTGATAATATAAATACTTCTTCATTGTATTCGGAATTTTAAATATTTTGGTATCATCCATAAGGAACATTTCCTTTAGATAGCAAAATTTAATTATATAAATATTTAAAATAATCAGATTATATTCCTAATTTAAATCTATCGTTCTGGAAAATCCCTCAAAATAGTTTTGCTTGCAACTGGTTTTTTGCAGTGTAGTGCCTGGATCAGTGGGTGGTTCGGTGGCTTGGTGGTCCAAAGGGTGGGGCGGTACGCGGCCAGCATACGCAACATCAAATTGCTGACCGCACACACAGACGCAGACGGACTGCCTCGGATGGGTATTCAATCGCATCGCCTGTGCAACAATTGAAGCGGTTTTAAAATAAACGAATGCGGCTTATTACGCACATATAGCCCCCCACACCCACACTCGCACACACACACACACAATGAAATAAATGTCAAATTGAAATTGACATGCTGTGACGGGAACGGCACGGTATGGTCCACTCCAATCCACCAAAGGAGCCATATTCGAGGTGTGAAGAGCTCCGTCCCTGTGCGGATTGGGATGCGGATGTGGATGTGGACGCCATGGCCAGCTTTTCACACTGTGACCAATTAAAATTGGATTAGGCCTAGCCGAAGGACCGGAGACCTAATGAAGTGGCCAAGCTGAGCGTTCAATGAACTTCCAGCAAGATTTCGTAGAGAAATTCAATTTCAGTAATAAGTCGAAATAATTTGGATTTATAAACCAGCTAAAGAAACTAATTTCAATGATTATTCTAAATGATTAATTTTTTATGCAGGTAAAATACAAAAACTTTTTAAAGAAGAGGATGTTCTCTTTTTAAAATTTAAATTTTGAATGTGATTTCTGGTATTTTCAAGTTTATACTACCCATGTTTTTACATCCCTAGCCCATGTTTCCATCGAAGACTAATTGTTTGGCCATTATAAGGCCAAAAGAATATGTAAGCAACAAAACCCCCTAACCACTTGAATATCAGTCAACCAAACTCAATGGACTCGACTCCACTGCCAAGGACAAAACCCTCATCAAAGTGTCGTTTGCGATGCTGGCATCACCTGGCGGGATTTGGATTTGGGTTTTGGGTTTTCGGTTTTGGACTTTGCCCCAAGCATCCATTCCACTTAAAGACTTTTCCATTCTTTGATCAGCGCGTGGCTAATAAGATTTTAAAGGGCATTTATGGCAACAAAGGAGCCGGCAAGGGGGCAAAGGAGGGGCACAAATCAAGTGAGAAATGGTAAATGGAAAATGGCAAAAAAGGGGGGCTAAGGCCAACCATTTGCCTGGTAAGACGCCTCTAATTTTATTAATGTTGCCAATTTTCAACGGGTGGCGGGTAGGCAGGGTAACGGGCGGGGGGGTTCAGGTTCAGGTAAGTGCCCCCCAAGGGGGATGGAAAAAAGAGGAAAAGAGGGGATGGTTGTAGCAATAAATGTGCTGCTTACGCGCGCAATTAAATATGAAATATTTAAGAGCTAGCACGGTTCCTTAGCTCTTGGCTGGTATTTTTCTCCCACTCCATCTGGGCTAAGGAAAACCTGGTGGAAAATGTTATTGGGGATTTTCGGGAGGGTGGCGGCTAATTAATAATTTTTAGGCAATTCAGCAGAATGCCGGTGCTCAGGTGGCAAAAACTTCGACGCAACTTGACTTGACTTGATTAAGTTGCTTTTTAATGAAGTTCAAAGTGATTTTACTTGCAATTAATACACCTCACCCTCGCAGGTTGCCCCTTAACCCCACCCACAATGATTGATGGCCGGAAAAGCGGCATAAGGGAAAACTTTTGGCCATGGCCAAACTATTTCCCCGTTTCGCAATCTCGATTATCCGACAGCAATCAGAAATCACCTGATTTGAGATGCACAGGGTTGATTTAATATAATTGTTGAAAATGAGATCGTTCCCTAAAAGCAGGATTTTAAAAATAGCGATAGTTTCTTTTGGCTGTCAATAAGTTTAGTATTTAAAAAAATGTCATAAGTAAAATTAAATTTTTTACTAAACGAAGCTATCGATAATGAGTCCAAACCATCGAAGTTTTTTTCAAAAAAAAGATATAAAATTAATACCTCGACTGATGGTTGTCAGATAAATCGGCGGATGTCGTCGGGCCCCACAATGCCCACTCATTCCGAAGGATAACACTTATCCTCAACAACAACTAATTGGAGCTGCAGCAAATGTCTCCAATTCCCAAGGAACGGGTGCGGGATCAAGGGAGAGTCCCCATAGAGCATATAAATAACCATAAATGCCGAGCAACACCCAGGCCAGCAGCAAATTTTTGCGGTTGAGTTTCTTTTCTGGCCGAGAGAGCTCTTGGCAAAAACACCGAGTGCCCGCCCGACAATTATTTACACTCGAAAGTTTTGCCAAGTTGGCCGAGCACAAATGAAGTTGCAACTGCTGTGGATGCCAGGATATTTTCCAGGCGCTGCCGGTAGATGTCAGGACATGCGAACATGTGTATCTTCGTATCCTCGTACCAGCTAAAGGGGCCACGAGTTATTCGCAGGTGGCTCTGGTGGCCCAGGTGACTCGGGTGAGGCAAGACAGGATGTGGTTGGAGACGAGGCGGAGAATTATGCAACTGCTGTGCTGGGGAAGCCACAGGACGGCACTTCTTGTTGTCAACCCGGCTCCAACTCCAAGTCCACTTCTTCGAACTCCAGCCTCGAACTGCTCATCCTCCTTGGCTCCCGTTGTCCTTGCAGACAATTAAGCAAGGACAATGCGCAGCACAGGCTTTGTAAAAGCTCATGCATGCACACTGGCATCGCAGGTCTGGAGAATCCACACAGGAAGAAAGCGAGTCCTCAAATTGGCCTAAAGTATAGTTTGATTATTATTTTCGTTGTTTTTGTGAAAAATCGGGATCGAATTGTCGGCCAAATCATATTAAATTATCTTCTACTTTTCCAGCTGATTTATAAATTTTTGTCAAATTTTTTACATTATTTATAAGTCACATTTTTTTGACACTTTTTATAATAAAATCATTTAAATTTTTCTCTCTGCACATAGCACACCTGAGCTCCTTCTCCGTCCGGATGTGTTAAGCCGTAGAGCCGGGGAAGTTCATTGCCGAAACTTTCTGTCCGTACAGGAAGCTCTGTCCGTCCGTCCGTCCTTCTGAAGCCATGAACGCAATTTGCCTGTCAGTGGCTCAGTGCGTTTTGCCTGTGGCAAATTACAAAGCATACCATGATTTACCTAATTGCAGCACTGCACATCTCTTGATAGCATAGCAGCCCCCCAAGAAGTGCGATTGCTTTTTTAAAATTGTTTCTGGGCACTCCAATGGGCAAGAAGAGTGTCTTCCACAAGATGCTAAAGAATTCGCGGTGAGAGAAAAATAACTTTTATTTTCCTTTAAATGTCGATCAAATAAAAACACCTCTTAGGGCCGGTTTCTCGAGTCCCTGTCAAAATCCCTGATAGCTATCTGTTCGAAAAACTTAAAGACCAGATAAACTGTTCGTAAAAGCAAATCCGCTTTCTCGACTGCTTTAATTTATCTGAACGAGAAACAATTACAGAGTGCTGTTAACTCACAGAATTGTGCTGTAAAGCGCAAAAAATAGCGTGCTTCGATTATTTCATCAGCTGTTTGGGTATAATTCAAAGGAAAATTCAGCTGTGATTTCGTTTCTTCTTCTTAGTTGGCTTTGGGAAATCAGCTGTCATTCTATCGAGACGAAAACGCTTAACAGGGACTCAGAGTCCCTGTCAAAGTTAGCTCTCACATTGGTGCTCGAGAAAGCCAAAATGCCTTAGCTGGGACTTTTTCTGTTCGAGAAATGTTAGCCGGCACTCGAGAAACCGGCCCTTAACGAGGTAAAAAACTAGTGACGACCGCACCTTCAACATACAAAAGTTCTGATATCAACATTTGTGACGAAAAATTATTACACTCGTCATTAAATAGACTTTCTAATCTTTTCTTATTCGGCCCGCCGTAGCAAACTATTCCAGCCTTTTTCCCTTTACGGGCATTTTCTATTGCAGCGTGACGAATGAGAAAAGATTAGAAAGTCTATTTAATGACGAGTGTCATTACGGCTTTCCGAATTTTAGCTATTTATAGCTGTTTTCCCGCAAAACTAGCTAGTTTTTCCAAAAGTGGTAGAACAAAAGTTTTTTACATCGATGTGATGAACGTCATATCAAATTTTCAGAACTTAAAAAACATATTTTGGACAAGTGGACAAGTGGACAAACTGACAAACAGAATTAAATTTTCATTTTGGGAAGAAGAAGAAAATCTTATTTTGGCTATAACTTTTGAACGGAGAGTCGGATTTTGACAAATGACCCCTCATTCGACGGGTATTTTCAAAAGAAATACAACTAAAACATTGCGAGGGGGCATTTATCCCCACCGGCCCCAACAGCTCCAAATTTCGAAATTTTCACTTTTTCACTTTCACCGCTCTCTCTCCCAAGCCAATTGATTTTCTTAAAGTCTTGGTATGCAATCCTGTTAGTTTTCGCAATACCTTTCGATAGGTGTATTATTCATTATGATCGGACCATCACAGTAGATTTTCATTTCTTCGTGTATATATAGTAGTCGCCTTCGCACACTCTCCTGGTGCGCTTCGTCACTACATGGACTGCCGTCCATAGTGATAAGGATTTTTTATTTCCATCCCAATTTATTTCCAATTTTATTTAGCCCAATTTTTGCAGCCATGACAAATGTTCAACAATTACAAAATTGCCCGCACACACCCACACACATGCACACAATTTGGCAAACAAAATTTACAAAATTTTCCAAAAACCATCCACCCACACACATAGGCACACACCCACACACGCACACACATGCCGACGGGGTAAAATTGAGTAAATTTGCAGTCGCTTTTTTCTCGCTTCTCGTGGTTCCAGCTGGGGCTCGACTTAATTTGCCATACAGCCCAAATTCATGAGCATGCTCAACTGGGGGTCAGCTATGACCACCACTGCACCACCCACTGCACCACTTCCCACGACCATGTTGATGATGATGGCCATGGCGATGGCAATGATGACAACATGTGTGCCTAAGCGCCCACTATAAACTGCGTTGGAAGGACCGAATAGCAGGACGAAGGATGAGGGACGACCGGACATCGCGGTGGGTTGTAGTGTTGTTGCAGTGTGGGTGGGGAAGAGAAAGGAAAGGGTTGATTACTGTTGGTGGGGCGGTTGGGTTAAGTGTCGCAACATGCCATTTAAAATGGGCGGATGATTCGGCTGCATGATAAGCGAGATGAACGAACACTTGGGCTATGCCATGAATATGAAGGCTCTTTGTGACCCGAGTGCCTCTAGGTGGGTTCGACATTCCATAAGCTTCACATACATAGGCTTCACTAGTTTTGAGCCCATATATTAGGCAGAAAAATAAAGGTCTATGAGATAAATGTACAAATTGATCAACAAGGTTACCAACTTTTTGCTTATTCTGTTTTGTTTTTAAATTTATTAAATAAATATTTATTTACACATTTTAAAATGTAATACATAATTTGTCGATTTTAGTTTGTATAGAAATAAAAAAGCAAATAAACTAAAATAAATATATCTTTTCTTCCAATATTAAAAAATATAATATTTTGTGCTAAAAATTGCAAAAAATGGTCAAAAAATATAATGTTGTCTAAACTTTTTAAAAATACCCCCAAGTGATGTGGATCGTTGGAATATAATATTAATTTATTTAAATGAATTACAGTGAACACTTTTTATGATCAATTGTCAACTCAATAGCTTTAGTATAAAAACTGCGGTAGAATTTAATTTGCTAGAAAAAACTAGACAACAGAGTTAACCGAGTGGAGTGAATCGGACCGAAGCTAACCACTTTCTCCCTTCGGACAGAGCATCTGTCCGTCTGTCCGCCACTTTCGCCCACTCCCTCTGCGTCTGGGCCTCTGTTTGTTCCCTTTTTATAAACATTATGAAATTATTGCTGTCGCAGGCAACATCATCTACTAAGCCCTATCAGCAGCCCCATCCCGATACCTATCCTATATATATCTATAGATAAATCCATGGCAACAGTGTAGGCCTGAACTACCCCACCGCCCACCGCCCATCGCCCATGACCACGCCCATTGTTAGACGCTGTATGCAATCAGCCACATGCAGTGATTGTCCACTTTGGCTGCCGATGTGCGATATGTGCGAGGAGCCACTGTGGCGGTGGGCAAGTGGGGTGGCCAGTGAACCGCAGCCATCGGAACCGCCCAATAAACAGGACGATGACGTTGGATGGTCGGATGGTTCAGCAGTTTGGGTTTACGGGCCTCTGGGCGCCCTGTCGTTTAACCAGGATAGAGGCTAGGCATGCAAATCGATTGATGTTGATTAGCATAAATTGTCTGGACCGCACTGTGCAATGAATAATTTTCGGTGGCGCTGACATGCCACGCCCCCTTTTCGGTGGACGAGTGGGTGGTGCTCTTGCTTTGCTTTTGTGCACTGCTTGCAACTTTGGCGCCCTAATGCAATTTTGTTTTGCTTAATTTGATAGGCGTTGTCAGCTGAGCTGCCAGCCCGACAAATGTGTCCTGTGTCCCCTTCCAAACGGGCACAACAATGGCCAAATTGCACAGCAGCAACATGCAACATGGTGCAACAGCAACAGCAGCAACACCAACAACAACTGAGGGTCCGGCTGATTGGACGTGTTTTGAGTGTTTGCTGCAGGACTTGCCAAGGATCGGAGGTGTGAGTTTTGGGGGCGATATAGGGGGGACCATCTAAAGCTATTAACCACTGTGTTTCTGAGGGCCAGACACATATTACCTAAATAAACTGCCATACTGGGCACAGATAGTTGCCGTTGGATAAGCAAAAACAGTCGAGTAATTTATGCAGCTTAGCTTGAATGCACACTCACTTAACAAGCTGTCTGTTTTTATTGCAATTCCAATTCGGGCATTTTGATTGAGCACTACTCTTAAGCTTCTTTCTGATTTTGATTGATATGCACTTTAGATCCAATAAATAGAATTTTAGGAATTTGTTTAAGCACTCTTCTTTTTAAAGGTTCTAGAACCTTCCATATTATTTCTGATTTTCCTATAAAGAGTATACATTTGATTATTTCTAGTAAACACCTTAATTTCAACAATATAAAACTTATTCACACGAATGGCAAAATTTGTTTATTGTCCAATTTTCTTATTACCAACTGGCATACAAACTAATTCAATGGGATTTGTTTCGCCGCTAAAAACCCCCTTTCCCCAACCCAAACCGAAAAACAAATGTGATACATTCAATGTGCATGCAAACAACACATTTTGCTTGGGTTTGCTGGAGCATGCGGTGCCGAAGTTTCCCATCGAAACATCTTTAAGCGGCGAAACTTTTCTCATAACATGCGAGCACTCATGCAACAACAGCAACAACAATGGCAATGGCAGCGATACACGAATTTCGCACCACCCAAACGCCCAACCACCCAACCACCGTACGCCCCACGGCGAAATCTTATCAAACTGACATCATTTTCATTATGTTTTGCACTTGCACAGCTTCGACTAATATGTGTGTGTGTGAGCCAGGCTGTGGCTGAGTCCAAAGTCCTCCGAGTCCTCAGTCCTGAGATGGTAATATGTCCTTCTGCCTCACATTGTATCTGCAACACTGAAAGAAAAAGATAACATAATAAAAACTTAAAATATATTTTTTCATGCTTTATGTATTGGAAATATTTTGAGTTATCTCTCTAATTCTAATTTGCTATTATAAGTTCCTTTGATTTTAAAGGCTTTATTTTACATACAATAAATATTATTTCCGGTTCTATGTTTTTTTAGATTTTTAAGACAAGCCGTTTTGGCTTCAGCTTCTACCTCCCGTTTTTTTGCTTCCTAATTATATTATCCTAGATTAAGTTTGGACATAAAACTGGCTTATAGTTCCCAACTACTTATTAGTTATTTATTTATAATTTATAATTCGGAATTTATAATTTATAATATGGGAAAAATGCAATTTTTTGAGTGCTTTCCGCGCCAAATTATAGGCAATTCGGAATGGAATCTCCGCACACGCGATACGCATTACACACACATGTGCGCCCGCCTTGAGTGCGTGAGTGCTAATCTGGCCCGCCAATAACGGCAAATTAGATTAGCAACGCCTCGAGGGTGGACCGGGACTCGAACTCGGTACCCTCCTCCTTCTCTCCCTCTCTCCACCACCCCATCGACAGCTGACCATCCATCCATTTACCCATTTATCCATATATCCATGTCGACATGCAGCCAGAAATCCAGCAACTTGTCCATCGCGTGTGGCGTTGATAAATCTCAACCGGGAAAAACGGTAAAAGACGCCAAAGCAAATCGATGCCCCCTACTTAAACCAAAGCAATCCCATCCAATCCCCGGATGCCAATATATAATATTACGACAGGGGGACTGGCCATTTGTTTGGCATCCCATCGCGAGACGAAACTAATAAAAATCATAAAAACTTTTCCGCTTAGCGTTCCCATTAAGATGCCCCTCGAAGATTGTTAATATTATTATTTGAGTGTGCCGCTGTCCTTGGCTCACTTTCACTTTTACTCGCACTTTCACCTTACCCGCGCTATAATGTTGGCACACTGAAAATTAACTTAACTACTTGCTGAAGAAGGGCAATTGGGGCAAAACTTTAGGAGCCAACTTGGGGATCGTTTTTACCGGCGAAAACTTGGCGCCTGGCTAAAAGTATGCGTCATGTTGACGATTCGCCTTTATTTGTAAATATTTTCTTACTTATGTCATGGCTTTTATATTACTTCATTGGGCAAAATTATGTGGGAGAATTACAGGCTTATTAGGAACTCCTAATCGTCTTGAAAGTGTAGGAAATGTTTATCGAAAACGATCTTTTATGGAAATTCACCATTTTATTGTTTGTTTAGACAAAAATAGCGACACTAAGAAGAATCGACGTGTGCCCAATGCAAGATAGGCATGCTTTGAAATACATTTTTAAACGAATTTTAAGCTTTAGTATTGCAATGCAACTCTTTTTAAATAGTTTTTAATTAATCACAAAAATTATGATGCATTTCATACTGTAAAATAATTCGATCTTATCTAGGTAAATCTATTTTGCACCCGGGGTAAAATAACCGATTTATCAAAGCAAACTTTGCCGTTATCATTGCGTAGAATTATCTCCAACTGTCTCCCTCACATCGATAACTCACTGTACAGTTTATTGCCAAACGCTTTTGAATGGTAAAACTTCCGCTGGTGACGGCGTTGAATGGAATTGCTGACGCCAGCGACGCCGCTATTCCAATGGACAATGTCCAGTTGCTATATAGCTATATGGCATACATATGTACATTGTACACACATATCTGCAGCATATAGCACTTATTCACCGACCAGCGGGTGAATGACGCCCATTCACTTATACGCATCGTTGGCCAGCGGAAAAGGGGGCGGGGCGGTGGGCGGTGGACGGAGGCTATATCGTTGTCCGCTAATCGTAAAATAAATTATTTTCCATGTGTGCGCTGCTCGCCTGATTCCGAGTCATAATTCTTGCATCACTCCCCTCCCCAAATGGAGCATAAAAGTTTCACTTAATTGCATGACTGAGGAGTGCACTGAAAGAAATATGTGGTCGTAAGCAGATAAGCCAATTCTCTTTTTTTCGTTTGTTTAAGAATTTCTTAGTTTCTAATAATATTTATTTTGTTATTCATCCACATTTTCACATTATTTCCATTGTACAGTTTACTATAAATATATTTCTTATAAACATATTAGCCTATTGCCTCATTTTATTTTTTCCGTGTACAAATGATGAGATTTTTAGGGGGATAAACTTTCCCAGCCGCAATTGGCTTGCTTTAATTGTTACTAGTCGCATTTGGAGCCTGGTCTAATCACTGGCGCCGGATTAGTCAAACTTGCAGCCACTGGACGTGGGTGGTTGGGTGGTTGAGAGGCCGACTGCCTGGGTGGCTCGGTGGTTGGGTGGTGTCCAAGTGCTGAAATGTGTAGCGCTTGCCAACGCTGTCAGTCATAATTAACACTCAGCTGCAGCTCCAGCTTTGAGTTCAGTTTTAGCTTTCGAGTTGGAGTTGGAGGGGAATAATATGAAACCGAAATGGATGTGAAACAAAAGTTTGCCCCGTTTCAGCTGCTCAAAGTTGCTAATCAAGCTTGACAGCAGCTAGGGGGAATGTGGAGATGGTGATTGGGTTCCGTATATGCCAGGCATGCACTGGGATATATATCGGAGATATATGCGTTTGCTATATATTTTTACACAATCAGTTTCCAATGGTAAGAATGTATATAAATAGAAACCAAAGAATTCTAGTGATTTCTAAAAACCTTGAAATATTTGTTGATGAATATTTTATATTTTTGCAAAAAGTAACAAATTTTCTTTCGTGTATTTTGTACCTGCTGCTGCTGACAGCTTTTGCCGAATCTGATGGTGTAATTAAGAATGCAACGCACTTTGAGATACATGGCGCCAGCTAAAGGGAGATTTTGCGCATGCCAAACTCATTAGCCACCCCTCGCGGCCAGATAAATGTGATTTTCGGAATCGTGAAGATTTCAATCGGGTTGCGGTTATTGTGTTATGCCTTCCGAACCATCCTTTGCTCCGAAAAAAAAGCGTTTTGCTATCTAAAATTCCTTGCGACACGTGCCAGACACAACAACAATAACAACAAATTACACTAACAATGATGCGGATGCCATGCAAATTTGAAGCGCCTGTCGCAGTTCCTTCTTTTGTGTCTATGGCGTCATCGGCTCTACTTGGAATCCCAATCCCCGCACTTTGTACTTGATTACCCATACACCAACAGCAACATCCGCATCCACATCCGCAGCTGTAGCAGTAGCAACTTTAACTGTAAATCGATATTCAGACTGTCTGCATGTCTGCCCCCTGCCAAGAATCATCTTGGCCTCCAACCTCTGACTAACTGACTGTCTCGACGAAGACAAGCGAACAAACACGAAAGTCGGTGGTTGCGACTTGAAGATACTTGCTGCCTATATTTATCACGATTTTTAGAAGCACTCTCAAGTCTATAGTAATTGTAGAAGTTTGTTGAAAATTGAATGAGGAGAATGTAAGAGAAATGAAAGCATAGATCTTTCGTTTGGTCCCTGTTCGGGCGCCACTTTAAATTTAACTTGTTCTTTGTTTTAACTATAAAATACATAAAAAGTGTATTTAGTTATACAATAATTGTTATTGCAAAAATTTAATGGCTAGTTACATAATGTGTAAATTTAAATTATTTCGCTTATTTCAAGAGTCTGCATATTACAAAGTTTTTTAACAACCCACACTCTGCCATTATTAGGAGGTAGAGAAAGACAATCGAATTGAAATGGAAACCGCAAAAAGGTGAACTTTTGGGGCTGGTAGCAAGACAAAGTTTGGTTTACCCAAGAGTGACTCTTTAATTAACAGCCGAGGAGCAGCAGGCTTTATGTAGAAACTTTATGGCAGAGCCTAAAAATATGGCTTTAAAATGAGAACTTTTGATAGGAATCGTTGATTTATGTGTCACATCGACACGGCCCATATATCGTTCGGAATCAGGATCAGTATCACCATCAGCATCGGCATCAGGATCCCAGACCCAGGATGTTGCACAGCAGCTACAACCGGGCACCTCGGCGCAAGCTCATTCCGAACCTGTTCAGCAACATCTTGCAGGTGATCGCCGATGCGGACCATCCGCTAACCGAGCCCGAGATCATCGAGGCCGTCGCCGATCGACTGGATCGCAGCGACGAGGAGCTGAAGCGCCAGATAACGGTGAGCCTCCACGATGCCCTGATCTACGGCTACCTGCGGGTGAAGAACTATCGTTACTCGATAGTTCCCAGTCGCCTGGACCCGGACGACCATCCCCACCACCATCCGGAGCCCAGCTCCTCGATCGCCGCCACCGCGGAACATCATCGGGTGCAGGACAGGATCTCCAGTGGGACCAGTGCAGCCATGGATCACGGACACGGTCAGGATCGGGATCGGGACCAGGAACCCACTCCCAAGGCCGCCCAGGCGGTCAAAAAAGTAACTGCTGAGTCGGAAAAGCAAACAAATTAATAAAATAAATTTTATATGGTTCACAGACAAGTCTTTTAATAAATATTTAATTGCAAGGAATATTATTACTAATACTTATTCAAATCCCATCATGCTCATATTTAAGATATCAACTCCTTTTTATTGCTGAAATCAATTTAAACAAGTTTAATATATTATAAAAAAAAAACAAAGTAGGTACTTATAAATAAAATGTGAAAATTGGCGAAAATTTTATTTTTCCAATATCACAGGGAAAGTGTTATGGATTTATTTATTATTTTGTTATCTGTTCAAAACAGTATGTACTTTTGGTGTAGGACCATTTTTGGCCAAGTTACACCAAAAAAAACCAAAAGAAAAATTCAAATTTTTGTCAAAAACTGAAATCTCGAATTTTCAAAAACAAACAAATCCGTTTTTTTCGCTAAAACAAAGAAAATACTGATTTAAAGTATGGACTGTCATACCTTTCTGAACTCGTTATTAAATTTCCTAACGATTGGCATTTAAACCCTGGCATTTAATTTTTTTGTCATTTTTCGTAAAAAATCATGATGTACCCCCTTATAAGAAAATAAGAAAATTGGCAAAAATTTTATTCTTCCAAAATCACAGGGAAAGTGTCATGGATTTATTTCTTATTTTGTTATCTGTTCAAAACAGTTTGTATTTTTGGTGTAGGACCATTTTTGGCCAAGTTACAGCATAAAAACAAAAAAGGAAAATTCATATATTTACCAAAAACCCAGATCCCAATTTTCCACAAAATAATTCGTTTTTTGAGCGAAACAATGGAAATATAGATCCAAATATCGATTGTCATACCTTTCTGAACTCGTTATTAAATTTGCAATCGATTGTTATTTTTTGTAAATGAATCGCCCGCACGCGTGAATGCAACCCTGTTGTGACATCTCGCTCGTTGGAAAAGGCAAACCTGGCGCAAACTAAATAAAATTTGCTCTCGTCCCCATACAATTCTCGTTGCACCTACGCACAAGCAAAACTGTAAAGAAAGATGAGCTACGCCGCTGATGTCCTGAACTCGGCCCACTTGGAGCTGCATGGCGGTGGCGACGCCGAGCTGCGTCGTCCCTTCGATCCCACGGCCCACGGTTTGGACGCCTCGTTCCGGCTCACCCGGTTCGCCGACCTCAAGGGTCGCGGCTGCAAGGTGCCGCAGGATGTGCTCTGCAAGCTGGTGGCCGCCCTGCAGCAGGACTACTCCACCCAGGACCAGGACCCGCAGTTCCCCAACGTGGCCATCCCCCGGATCGGCATCGGTCTGGACTGCTCCGTCATTCCGCTGCGGCACGGCGGCCTCTGCCTGGTGCAGACCACCGATTTCTTTTACCCCATTGTCGAAGATCCCTACATGATGGGCAAAATCGCCTGCGCCAATGTACTGAGCGACCTGTATGCCATGGGAGTCACCGATTGCGACAACATGCTGATGCTCCTGGCGGTCAGCACCAAGATGACGGAGAAGGAGCGCGACGCGGTCATCCCGCTGGTCATGCGAGGCTTCAAGGACTCGGCTCTGGAGGCGGGCACCACTGTAACTGGGGGCCAGAGCGTGGTCAACCCCTGGTGCACCATTGGCGGCGTGGCCTCGACCATCTGCCAGCCCAGCGAGTACATTGTGCCCGACAATGCGGTCGTGGGCGATGTCCTGGTGCTGACCAAGCCCCTGGGCACCCAGGTGGCCGTGAATGCCCACCAGTGGATTGACCAGCCGGAGCGCTGGAACCGCATCAAGCTGGTGGTGTCCGAGGAGGATGTGCGCAAGGCCTATCATCGCGCCATGGACTCCATGTCGCGGCTGAATCGCCTGGCCGCTCGCCTCATGCACAAGTACAATGCCCACGGGGCCACCGACATCACGGGATTCGGAATACTGGGTCATGCTCAAACTCTGGCCGCCCATCAGAAGAAGGACGTGTCGTTTGTCATCCACAATCTGCCGGTGATCGCCAAGATGGCCGCGGTGGCCAAGGCCTGCGGCAACATGTTCCAGCTGCTGCAGGGCCATTCGGCCGAGACCTCGGGAGGATTACTCATCTGCCTGCCGCGCGAGCAGGCGGCCGCCTATTGCAAGGACATCGAGAAGCAGGAGGGCTGCCAGGCCTGGATCATTGGCATCGTCGAGAAGGGCGACAAGACCGCTCGCATCATCGACAAGCCGCGCGTCATCGAGGTGCCCGCCAAGGATTAGGTCGAATCCAGAACGACCAGCCCGATTTTTCTACCTTAAGTAATTTCTTCGGTCTTTGTTTTTTATAAAAAAGCTTATCAACCACAGATTCTCTGATCACTATAATCATGGACGTTGCTACTGAAATACGAGTGAATAAAATAAAAACACTTGACTCTTTTGTATCGAGTAAATCATGACCCCCTTATAAAAAAAATTGAAAATTGCGAAAATTTTATTTTTTCAAGATCACCGGAAAATGTCATGGATTTATTTATTATTTAGTTATCTGTTCAAAACAGTATTTATTTATCGTGTAGGACCTTTATTGGCCAAGTTACAGCAAAAAAAAACAAAAATGAAAAATCCCTATTTAATCACACAATCAAAAAAAAAACTCCTTAATTCTTTATCTAGAATTTATAATCAATTCATTCGCCAGAGTATTATTATTGTGTGTTTAACCTGCTTAATAAGCCAGAAGCCAGGATATGGAGTATCGATAGAAAACTTGTTAGTTTTCGTTCTGCCAAGGTAAATAATGTCTGGCTTTAAACAACACAGTAACGAGGGAATCAGTTTCCTGTAGAGAATAATTCGCCCAAGTAATCCCCAATTAGTTTGCCGGATCCACTGGCAGGGGGCAGGGGGCGCTAAGCCCACAAACGACTGCCTGATGGCCTGATGCGGTCCGTTCCGTAAAGTTCACTCCTTCAAGCTGATCGACGTGCGGCGTACGCAATCCCCGGATCCCGGGTGACTTGTGTGTCAACTGCATTGGGGCCGCACTGCCTCCTCGACTCTCTGGCCAGCAGCTAAACGGGCTAATTGAAATGCAACTCGAAGGCAGAATGCCCAATGTCCACCGTCCACCGTCCACTGTCCACCGTCCAGTGTCCAGCCCAACCCCTCTGAGGTGTGATGCTGGCATTTGAGAGCCTTGAGCTTGCGGTCATATCAACAAGGATACGTTGACTAAGACGGGCGACCTCAATCGCGTCCTTTGTGTTTGATGTGGTGTCAGCTTCGGGCGCAAATCATGGCCCTCCCCGCTTGAAATGCTATATATAAGTGCTGGTACATATGGTCTGATTAGCGATGGCAAATCCCATACATAATTTTATTAAATTATCTATGAAATTAAATTTCTGATACATTTAAATGTAATATTTTAAAAAATTATTTGATAAATTGTAAAGCTGAGATATGCGATAAAATCGATATATTGATCAATTTTATATAACATCGATATTTTCGATATTTTGATGGCCTTCCGCGATAGTTTCGATAATTTCGATAATTTCCTTTAATTTGACATCCTTAGTCGAATATATAGAGCTCTTAGTTCATGAGTTCCTAAGAGGGTAAGTGATTGTGTGTTTGTGCAGTTGTTTGAGTTCACTGATTGTTGCGACACCAACTGGCATTTAAAGGCTCCAAACAGGATGCGGCCACGCTCCACCCATCCATTCCATGCCCTCCAAAGAGGCGGAAGTCACTGCGCTTGGGGTTTAGTCACGCTTATGTCCTTGGCCATACGTCTGCATCGTGCCCCCTCGTTTTCATGTGCGATAATACCTGTTTGGAGTTGGGAGTTGGGCGTTGGGAGCTGGCAGAGAGAGCTCGGAGCTATGAGAGGTCCTAGGTTCCCAGCTCCAAGTGCGTTGTTTTCACGCCCGTTGAACGGGGCAAGCGAGCGTGAGGCGAGAGCACATTACAATGATGCAGCACCACCAGCTCTTCCAAACCCCTTCCAAACTCCTTCTTCCAACTCTAAACTCTCCACTCCCAACTCCCCCTGGGCAACTCATTTAGTAATTTGTGTGTGCGCAGCCAGTGCAGTGCCGTCTGGACCCCGAGATTAGTCCAGTCAACTGGCTTTACTCAGCTAAATGAGATTTTGCGGTGTGTAATTTGAAAATTGCGAAATTACCCAACATTGCGGAGCCTCGGAGAGAAATGATGGAAAAGTGACGTGGCACATTAACACCCGACTATACAAACTGGTTATTCATTGAGGGTCGCTCACTAATGTCGGATTATCCCTTCTGAGCCTTTTTTGAGTTCCTTCCCCGTTTCCCCGTAAAAACAGCAAACCAAATTAGTGCAATCCAATTGCCAGTGAAAAGAGAAGGAAAACCCCCGAGCCAGATTGGCCATAACTCAAGAACGAAATCCAATTCTTGTGATTTTTCGCACCTCATCACAAAGGCTAAACAAACTCGGGGGCGTGCCCCTTTTTATCGCATAACTTTGGGACCTCGGTGGCATATTGTTTTACACGATGCTTTCGGGGTAAACGGATTCGGCATGTTTTTTGGCCCGCGGCAAAGTCATCCTCTTTTGGGTTGAAAGCCCAACCGAAAAACAGCAAACCAGAAACTCGGCTCCCAAAATTGTTATGCCCTTCAGTTGTTGAGGTTTCCTTTTTATTTATGCTATGTAGACATTGAGGCTGCGTTTTCGTTTTCCACCCCACAAGAGACATCCGGTTGCCCTTTTTTGGGACCAAAGAACTAAATTTCGGATCAAATTGGGGGGCTTCTTTCGGCACGCCCATTCTAGATAGGTTATCATTTTAAATTATGGTAAGTATTCTAGAGATACTCTTTATGAAATATAAAAAAAAAACATAATCAACTCGTTAAGCTCGTTGTATTAAAAACATACTAGATTAAGTATACAAGTTAATTATATTAAATCTGAACTCTGTAGTATTAATTGTATACTGAATATTATAAAGCTTTCATTTCATAGTTTAAATTCTATACCGAAAGTTTAATTGAAAATTTTGAAAAGTATTAATGTATTAATTAACGAACATTTTAGATTATAAATTAATTTCTTTCGGTCTATTAAAGTTAATTATTATATAGTTAAAAAAAAACCCAGCTGGCTGGGACTTAGTATTACCCAAAGGTTTCCAATTTGGCCTTACTTCACTTAGAGCCTTCTATAAATATATACATAACACATACACCCCTCATTCGATCGGCAAAATTTCTCTTTCGGCAGCACACAAAAAACTGTTGTAAATTAACGTATCTGTACCGTGTTCTTCTGTTGGGTTATTGGTCCTAAGTGTCTAGACTGCTGCCTGTTTCCCGGTTTTCCTCCAGACCGTAAGATAACCGCCCAACGAAGCCGCTAGAAAAAAAGGTAAAGGATAAATACCGACCGACCATCAGCTACAGAAGTTCCCGAGCCGAAATCTCATCTCGAACAAGCGCCGTCCAGTGATCACCGACCCAACTCAACAGGAAGAACTCTCTGGGGAATATCTGGGGATTGGAAACCGAATATCCTGGCAGAAGACGAGCAAAATGGAGGACCTGCACCAGCAATCGTTGGCC
Organism: Drosophila takahashii; assembly: GCF_030179915.1. NCBI lineage: Eukaryota > Metazoa > Arthropoda > Insecta > Diptera > Drosophilidae > Drosophila > Drosophila takahashii. The sequence continues at coordinate 18,089,940 of NC_091683.1, forward strand.
GCCGCCCGGCACAGTTTGATTCTGGGCCATAAACTGGGTGTTTCCCAGCAGCCGCATCATTATCACCATCATCACCTGAATCGTCAGCTCAATCAGCTAAGTCAGCTCAATCAGCTCAATCAGCTGAATCAGCTCAATCACCTGGCCCAGTTGAGCCAGCTGCAGCAGCATCTCCACCATCAACTGAATCTCTCGACGGGCCTGAATCTCAACTTGGGCCTGGGCCACAAGATGCAGCACCTCAGCCGCCAAATGCAGATGCTGGGCATGGGAATGGGAATGGGAGTGGGACTGGGTCTCCACCTGAATCTCGATCTGGAGGTGGACAGCAGTGCGAGCAGCACCACCAGCAGTGCCAGCAGCACCAGCACGAGCAGCGATCAGGGGCAAGGACATGGAAATGGGATAGGGATTGGACTTGGAATTGGCATTGAAACGGGAGCCAAGGTCCAAGGCCAAGTCCCCTGTGCCCATGACCCTGCCCAGGATAATGGTGATTCGCTGAGTGTCCAGGGTAGCCAGGTCAAGGAGGAGGAGGGTGATTCACTGGGTAAGAAGGACAGGGAGCTGGAACCTGACATCCTGCTGAAGGCGGCCAACTCCAAGCTGAATGCCGATGCGATGGCCTACACGATGCCCCCGAAAGTGGAGACACTGCTGCCACCGAAGCCCAGCCAAAGTGCCCGGGACTTTCGCCTAAATGCCGAGGCGGCCGTGTTCAAACCCTCGTTACTCGGCCTGGGTTCGCTGGTTCAGCCCCTACTTCCGGTGGTCTCACTGCCCCTGCTGCCCACTCCCCAGCCGCATCCTCAGCTGCATCCCCAGCTGCATCCGCAGCTGCATCCCAAGCAATATATCCGCTGGCGGAAGCAGCCGCTGCCGGATCTCTTCACCGCCGTCCTCGCGCTGATGAGGGAACTGGGGCGATCCGTCAGCTATCCGGAGATCATAAACACTTTGGCCCTGCGGCTGCAGCGACCGGAAGTGGAGCTGAAGCGCCATGTGCCGCACACCCTGCACGCCGCCGTGAACAATGGGTATCTGCGGAAGGAGGGCAATCGGTACTCACTGGTCTCCGAGCTGGAGCAGCTGGAGATCATGCGGCGCAACCAGGAGGCCGCCATGCGGGCCAAGGAGCTGGAGAAGGAGCCGTTGTCCTGGCGCAAGCGTTAGTCTCTCCAGATATATTTGAGCCACATCTCGCATCCACATTCCTCATCTCTGCATCTCCCTGCATCACTTCGTATTTTTTATACCCTTGAGCTAGCACAGCACTCGCGGCTATGAGATTGTAGTCCTGCGAGTCGCACCACCCAGAGCCACGAGTCCTGTGCCGCCGACGAGCCCTGCTAAAGACTGGTTTTACTGTACGTGAACTGCGTCCGCGGAGCCGTGCGATCCTTGTGATCCTTGAGATCAGTGATCCCCGATCCACGGTCCGCAAATGAAGTCTCACAATGACAAAGTATATTTTATATATATTAACCCAATGGGGACGGCCCTTTGTCAAACTGCCGCTGCCTCCGGAGGATGTTTCGTTTGCCTGATGTTCCCTTTCGCGTTCCCAACATAGAAGCAATCAATCGAGTTTTCCTGGTTCAGCGCTTTATAATTGCAAGCTATTCGGGTAAATAAAATTGTAGTTTTCCATGAATGGGCGGTTGTTTAAAGAATGGGATGGGGAATTGGAAGGAAATCAATCGAGTTATATCACTTATACTGAAGAATTCGCGTTCATTGGTAGACATTATATTCCATTTTGTCAGTTTTTTTCCTTTAAACTACAGGTATTATTTTCCAAATTAAGGAAGTTTCATATTTTCTTTCATCCCATAGTTGTGAAGAATGTGAATGCTGAAGAATTCGCGTTCATTATAATACATTGAAAGGGAGAATTTTAAACATTGGTTCGAATTTTTTTTTTTCAGTTTGTTTTCTTTAAACTACAGGTATTATTTTCCCAATTCAGGAAATTGCATACTTCCTTTCATCCCATTAGTTGTGAAGCAACAATACGAATAACTCCACCCATTCACTTGGAACTTGATTTGCCATCTTTGTATTTGATGTGTCACTCCCTGATATGTACTATATCTTTTTAACGACCCATCTAACCATTAAATTTTTGCATTCAACTTTGTGTTTATCAATTTAAACATACAGTCGGTGGTCCAACCATCTCGCAGTCAGTCAGTCATTCATTCACTCGGTCGGCGGTTGTTGGGATCTGTTCAGTTAACTAGCTATTGTGCGCAGAGTGGCGAGTATCTAGAGCTCATCATGATTGTTTTGTAATTGGAATGCGACAATGCGAGGCCAGAAAGGAGGATGGTGGATGGTTGATAGGAGATGGCATCTCCCAGAATGCAAGGACAATAACAACAGCAAGGATGAAAATATGTGGGCGGGAGAGGACGACAACAACGACAACGACGAGGAGGAGGAGATGGGGACGAGTGAATGCCAACTCAACTAACAATTTGCTTCAATTATAAAAAGCGTCGCGACAAAGTGGCGCCAAGCCAGCGACGGGTGGGAACGAGTGGGTGGCTGCATTGAGGCATGGATGTGATGCTGTTGTTGCTCTGGCTGTTGCTTTTGCTTTTGCTGCTGCTGCTGATGAAATGGGTAAACAGTGGACAGAGTCGCCCGGGGGCATGGCCTGGTAATCAGCATGGCGACGCACTGCTCCTTTGAGCCCTCAACTGCCTCCTCCTTAAAGAGCAGCCCATCTGTGCTGGCAACTAAGGATGGCACCAAGAACTTGGCCTTAAAAATATAAGACAAATTTGAATATTTATTTTAAATGCAGCGAAAAAAGGGAACAAGAAAACGTTCCTTAGTTTCTAGAATAAAATAAAATAAATCAAGCTGCCTATTATTATACTTACAATTTTCTAAAATATTTCTTGGTATATACAGTAGCACAACGGTACTAAAAAATAATAATCTTACCAAAAACCCAGTTCAGGTTTACCACCCAAAAAAATAGTATTTTGGCCGAAACAAAAAAAGTTATAGTGTAAATATGGAAATTTGTAATTAATTAACTCAACCAAAAAACATCATGAATTTAATTATTACTTTATTAGCTTGTTAGTAGTAGTAGGCCTTTGGGTTTTCGGATAATTTTTGGTCAAGTAATATAAAAAGAACACTAAGAAAAATCGTAATTTTTAGCAAAACTCTTATCCCTTCTCAAAACGATCGAAAATATAGCTTGAAAATAGCCAAGTTTGCCATTTCCCCAGAGAGGAGCGGGAAGCAGAGTCAACGACTCGGTGACGCAGCTGGCCTCGACCGGAATGAAAGTGGAATTGGAACTGGAACTGGAGCACCGAGGAGGAGCCTCCGCTGGCGTCAGCCTCGTCCTCATCCGGAGCCCCATCCCCGCCAGCTTTGTCTGCCGTCTATATGGTCATCAAGTTATTTGCATGCTGCAACTCTGAGCCCTGTCATAATTGTATTTTGTTGCCGCCAGTCAGGGATCGGGCACTTCGATGTGCCAGGCCGGAGTCCTGTCCAAAGTTTGTTGCTCCAACCGAGCGCCGAACCTGTTGACTCTCCTTTTCCAACTGGAGGAGCAGACAGATGCCTGGATTACGGCATCCGCCCAGCTGGGCGATGATTTACGGAGCTCGTGTGATTCATAAATATCTCTGCTCAGGAATCCCAGTGTCCATTGTCCTTTTGCCCTGGCGCAAAGGTGCACTGGGGGAAAAGTAGGGGCCCTAAACTAGAATTTAGAAAGAAAATAACTTATATAATAAGTATATAATATATAATTTATAATTATATTTATATTTAAAACCCAATTCTTAGGATTAAGTTAATGTTTTTAAAGCAGAGTTTTAGGCACTTTCTTAAGAGGTTTCAAAACACAAGAAATAATTTTCAAAGGTATAAATATTTATTATTTTTTAAGCCTGATCATAAGCTTGATTTTTTGATGCTTTGGTAACTGGTATTTTTTTCACTGTGTAAGACAAGAACTTGAACTCACATTTGTCATGGCATCGCATGAAGAGAAGCGTGAACCAAACGCAGAGGCATGTGTGCGAACGGTGCCGAGTTTAAATGTTAATAGTTCACAGGCTGCCTGATCCTCCGGCATTTGAACCGGACTGAGCTGGCCATAATGTTGCGTGTCAACGGAATGCCAATGCATTCTGGCCCGAACTGGGGCCAGATTAGCCGATGATGCAGCTGGATGCCTGGCTGCAATCCAAAGGTATGTTGGGTTCTATCCGCCAGGAGGAGGGAGGAGTGGTCCAAGGACCCCGAGCTATCTGCAGAGAGAACAATGCCCTCCTAGACTCCTGTCTTCCTGCCCAGCATTAAGCCATTGTAGCGTGGCTACAGCCAATGAGTTGGCGAGTTACTAGCGACTCGGGCTGCATGAAATTAGTACAGTAATTTGCGGAATAGGCGGAGTATAAAAACAGCTTAGGCTTAGGAAAAAATACAGAATATAATAGGTCCTGGAAAGCAGAAAAAAAGTAGTTTCGCCAGCCAAACAAGCAAGAAAGGCAGAAAGCGAATTGTTTATGCTAAACAATATGAAAGAGCAGCACGGCAGCGCTGGAAAATATACAACAAAAGATTCGATTTCAGGCTAAATAAATATTAATGATAAAATGCGAAGAGAACGTAGAATAAAAATATTTTTCCTACCTATTTAAATAGTGAAAAATTTCTAAAAAGAAAACAAAACAATGAAATAATGGAAAATTCCATGCCAAAAAAGAAATATAAAAGCTTATAACACTTTTCTCTTTTTGTTTATTTTAAACCGAATGCCATTGAATTTGGTAAGGAGCCCACTTCCACTTCACTGAATGGGATTATGCCACCGAAAATGGGGAATGACCACCCAATTAGCGAATTACCGTCGTAGCCCTTAACCCCTGAACACCTATACAATCGGGAAAATAATAACAATCATTTAATTTCAGGTTAATTGCACACACTTTGGTTTGTGCCTGGGCCATAAATTGTGTGCATTCGTCGGCCGATGCCTGGTGTTTGTGTAATTTATTCGCATATTTCATTGGAGCGTGGAGTGACAGGGTGAAATTATGCTACAAAATGCCAGGAATGCCTAATGCCAAATGCCCGACCCCCCGTAAACTTTTCGGCAGGCGGGTACTTGGGGGCGGAGTAATAGATGTGGGCCCAAGTCAAGACAGAAACGAGGCCAGACACATCCAGCAATCCAGCAGGGGCGCACACAAAAACTCTGGCCTGCTAAACGCATTTACGTGTCAGAACTAATTTAATGTGGCGCCCCCGGGTGGACTGAGTCTGAAATGAACTGAAATGGAACGGAACGGAGTGGAATGGAAACGGACTACGGGAAACGACGGGGAAACGGAAACGGAAACGCATACGCAGCGAGCCAGTGGCGTCTGACCATATTTTGCTTATTTATTTGCCTTGCAGTAATGCCCTGACACCACGACACCCGCCCTCGCACATTTCTCACCTAATAAAATTACAATGGCCACACCATTCGCCATACACCATACACTATACACCGTACACCAAGCACACCCCCTGCAATGCACCCTCACATGTTGCTCCTGCCCCGTTGTCCTTTTCGCTCCTTTTTGATGTAAATTTAATTTCGGTTTTCACATTTTGAGGTTTTCATAGCCACATGCTGGCATGAGGGTAGTGCAGAGAGAGAAAAGAAGTGGCACCAAAGTATTTAAAAGTAAATATTTATTAGGTATATAAATTATAAATTAGTAACCCTGACATTAAACAATTAAACAAGTGGTATTATCTTTCACCTAAATGCAAGTATTATATATAATTGTGTACCCTCTTTTTTGGGAGGTTTAAACGAACGCCCAAACCATAAGGCCTAGCCTAGACAAATTTTTACTTTATATTCTAAGGGATGTGTTAGTAAAAACTATGTCTTAAAATAAAATTAAAGACTAAAAATTAAAATTATGTAATTTTTTAAAGAACATTATAATACTTGTTTTTGTTTTCTCCACGTGCTTTCCAGAGTCCTGTGTTCTGAGAGTCCTGAACTCCAAGTGAGTGTCCGTGTCCGGGTCCTGTCCTCCCAGTGCCCCATCCTCCTTGGCAGTCGTGTCCCCGGGGATTCGGGGGAGCATATTCAGCTGCCGTAATGCTTCTTTCATCGCCGCTTCCTTCACCCCAAACTCGTGATGCTTTTGCTGCTGCTGTTCTTTTCCTTTGCCCTGTCACTCCGTCATCAGCGTCGCATATTGTTCGCCATTTGTCCTTTTGGGGGAAGGGGAATGGGAAGGGGAGGAGGAGGTGAGGTGGTGAAGTCGTCCTGCGCCCCCCATATGAATATGTCAACTCGATTCCCTGGCGTGTGCTCCGAATCGAGTTCCTGTTTTTTGCGCATTTTGTTCTTCTTTTTTTTGTTTTTTTCGCCCCTTGTTTCCGCTGCTCCATTGTCCGCCCGGCTGAACTGCGATTTCAATTAAAACCCCTCGCAAAAGCGATGCAATTTCAATCTGGTTTTCGGGACATATGCGGGCCCCTAATCGAATAATCCGCAAAACTCGCCCATATCGTGCGGTTAACCTTGTTACCTAGCAGGCAGACAGACAACTGAATTAGTCGATGTCCAAATAAACATGATTATTGGAAGGGGGAAGGGGTAGGCGAGTCATAAAAATGACTTGGCAAGTTCAGTGACCAAAGCCGGAAGCAATTCACACATCCTTTTGGCATCCCTTTGGAGGAGGGAAGCTTAAAGGAGTGAACAAAGCCAAAACAAAGTCCTGACACTCGACACAAAGCTTAATTGCAGGGCCCAGATCCTCAGATCCCCCAAATCCTCCGACTTCCCATCTCCATCTCCAATTCCGACTGCGACTGTGAAAAAGCGCCAAGTGCACTCGAGGTAATTTGATTTAATTGTGCGTGCCTGCCAGCAGCAACAACAAAAGCACTCAGCCAACTTGCAACAACTTGGCAACTTTTGCTCATATGTTTGTGGTCGCTCCGCTCGATGCCCTAACAAAAGGTGTTTAAAATTTTGAAACCCAAAAAAGGAAACAATTTCATGATTTTAAGTTATTTGCAAAATTTCTACAACTTTACTTTAATGTTATTTACTTTATTTTCTAAATAAACTTGGTACATTTCTACTACTTTCTTTTCATAATTATATCATATATATTTTCCGTAAATGATAATAATAATATGATATTTATTTTATATATATACTTTGGTTATTATAAATTTATTAAATATTTAAATCTTAAATAAATTATTAACAAAAAATTTGAAAGTATTCCCAAAGTCAGCCTTCAAATGGATTTCCTTCTTTTTAAGTTTTTTTTTCATGCATTTTATTCTCTTTGCTCATAAGAAATTTACAAGTACCGAGAGTGTTGGCTCCTCTTGCCGACTAGTGGGCATAGTGGGTAAAGGTAGCGGGTTAAAGGTTCCAAGTCCAAGTCTGAAGCTCTTGAACTCCGTTCAGCCTGCGATGGCTTGTGCCTGTGCCCCTTGAACTTGCAACTTGCAACAGCCTGAAGTGTTAGTCCGCCTGTTGTTTCTCCTCTTTTTTTTTGCTCACCATGGTCACCATTGTCGGAGTTTATTAACTGCGCCTCTGTGTTCTTATTTTTTTGCTAGCTGCCACTGGTTCCTGAGCTCCTGCATAAATCATCAACGCAATGGCCTTTAATGCATAATTTATTTACCGTTTCACGATGCCCCCAGCTGTCTCTGTCTGCGGTTTCGCTTTTATTTTAACTTTTTTTGGTTGGGAACTTGTTGGTTTTTAGTGCTGAGCAAATTTATGGCTGACGAGCATTTCCGCTTCCGTTTGCAATTACACGAGAGCGGCTAAAATAATAACGGGCAGCCGTAGAATCATCAAGAAGTCGGCCGCATAATCAATTATTCCCATTAGAATGGCGCTCAACGTTGGGGACGATTCATGAATTTGTGATTCGCAGGGAATCGATATTGTCATGCCACCGGACTTCCATTGGACTTGGCTTTAAGTATTTTGTATTTCCTTCAGCAACACATAATGAATATGAAAATAATTTATTACCCAGTCGGGTTTGCCCCATTTACCCTCAGTTCTTTTAAGTTTTCGAAGGCTCGCCGAAAATGTACCCCCATTTACACTTTCAGAGTCCATAACTTGGTCAAATGGATTGGGATTCTTAACTAGTGTTTTACCTACTTTCGCCTTAGGAACTAAGAACTCAACCCAATTCAAAGTCCATTCAAAAGCCATGATACATTTGATCAAATCATTTCTATTGAATTCCAATTAGAGCTGGTTTCTAACTATCGACTATCGGCAATGGCTAAACAACACCCACATTTCGATAAATATTCATAATACATAGTTCATAATGGCTTTTGCATGGGCGGCCAAAAAGACTGTAGCCCACGGGGGGAATGTGAGCTCAAAAATTGAGCATAACCCCCTCTATTATCTCCTCTCCAAAAACCATCCCCTGGGATAATGTTTGATTTTTACCGCTTAATTTATGATTTAATTGCATATTTGGCGGTGCAATGCAAATATACACCATCCACACCCACCGCACTGTGGTCGCTGTGCAATGAGCAATGTGAAATGCCATGCATTTCATTTAGATAACCGCAAATATTTGCCACAAAACGCGTTTGGCCACCAGAGGGCCAATCTGGCGTGACAAAATAGATGGCAACCCTTGAGGGCCACCGATTTTGAATTATTAGTGCACCTGAACATCCAAGGCAATTAAATTCGTACAAGCAAAGCATAATGAATATAATTTAACCTGATTGCTCTATTATTTCGTTTTTTAAATATCTTATGGATAATATTCAAGAATATTTAGAAGGTAGATTTTCTAGTTTAACAGAGAATACTGTATTGAATCTATTTGGTGACCCCAATTATTATGAAAAAATTATATAATGGCTTATCCCAGCGCAATGAAAATAAAATATAAATTATATAGTTATCCAGAGATAATATTTAGGCATAGTTGTCCGAGAAATCAATTAAATATTGTATTCTATGCATTTTTGTGACCCCGAATACTATGAAAAAAAGTAAATAATCGTCTTGCCAGCGCAAAAAAATTCAAAATAAATTAGATGCTCTTATCAAGTGTATTTTAAAGTTTCGGGCTCAGTTCTTCTTCGGGGGGGGGGGGGCTGCATTCCGATCTTGTAGTGCGTCGTTTCCCAGTGGCATGGCTAAGAGGGTCCCAGAGTGGCCATCAGCTCGCCCAGGCGTCGCGAGCGCAGCGAGAAGAGGTTCCGCTGACGCCTCAGGATGCCGTACTCGACGCCATCGCGCAGATTCATCTGCACCTGGCGGTTGAACTCGGGATCGCTGCGGCGGTACTGGAGCCCCAGGACTTGGACCAGCTCGGCGTCGCTCATGGGTCGGTGGGCCTCCTCCAGGACGTGTAGGATGGACCGCAGTAGGTTGGGCACCAGTCCTCTCTGCCGGGGCAGTGTGCGTGTCTTGTAGGCAACCGGCATGTTAGTGTTAAACCGAATCTATATCCAAATGTGTATTGTGCTTTTTTTTATAGATCTTTTTTTTTATTTTTTTTTTTTTGAGTTTTTTTTGTTTTGCCAAAACCGAATGTAGAAAGTGTAGAAAATTTTTGTGACCGACTCGCAGGCCGGTCTCAGTCGTTGTGAATGAGGTGGTGGAATGAAAGTCCCAACTGTCTATGACATTTGGGGCCCCGCCACCTTTTCGACTTCCTAGAATGCTAGGTTTTTATGCCTCCTTTGCTTTGCCCTGCCAGCAGACTCACTTCCTCATGGCCAATTAATCAGAAGGCGGCTGCGGCGGCGGGTTGAACTTGAATGACCTCGAGGCATAAAAACGAAAACTGCAACAACAAAGGCGACAGCCAGCAAAGCAACAAAGAGCAGGAAGGCACTGCACTTGGAAAAATAATGGTCTATAACAGAGATCATCCTTATAATTCCCGAATAATTATTGGCAACTGTGTATATTTGTTATTGTTATTGCTTAGCATACTCAATTAAAAAAATATACAATATAAACATATAAATATCATTATAATTAAAAAAATATAATTAAATATTTATTATTTTCTTAATTCAGAAATGTCTTAAAGAGGTTTATAATACCCAAGTTTAACTTAATTTGGTATGGATTATTTTATTAAAATATATTTAAGCTACATTTTTCAACTGAATATTATGAATTGGAATTTTTCAAGAGCAGAAACCTTCTTTTAATTTATATCCATTTTAGGTACCTAATTTTTCCAAGTGTAGCCAGGAAGCGAAGGGCCCACAAACATCAAGTGACATTCGAGCAGAGACAAAAAGTCATTATCACGGCGACGTCGGGCCGCTCTCATCTCCACATCTCCAGTATACCGTATACGGTATACCACTCCGTAGTCCCCCGATCTCTCCAGATCCCCTCTTCGCATCCGCATCGGCATCCGCATTCGCATTCGCCTCATGTGCAGCATATGGAGCACGTGGCTCATAGTCATAGTCATCGCCATCGCCATAGTCGCCGTCGTCTTTGTCGCCATGTTTTTTTGCCTTTTCCGGCATTTTGTTTACGATTCCTTTTTGTTTTTGCACTCATACCTGGTATTCGTAGAGATCAGGGGTATATAACGTTTGTTAGGATTACAATAATATAATATATACAACTATTTATTATTTATTTATTCGAATTTTTTATATTTTTTTTAATGTATGATAGGATTTGTTTCAAACATAAGGTAACAATTTGTCCATAGACACGACTATAATTTTCCTATTTATAATTTTAATTAAATGGATTTTTAAAACTATTTCAATTTACATTTTTTATATCAGATATAAACACCAGGTATCAAATAGTCCACACACACGACCATGACTTTCCCATTTGTTTTATTTTGCGTAGCGTTTTCTGGGCTCCCCAGCGTACGCGGATTTCCTTTCGAGATGGAGTTGGCAGACGGCAGTTTTCCCTGAATGATTTTCACTTGTTTGTTCTTGTTGTGTCCTCGTTGGCTGCTTTGTTCGGTTGTTCGGCTGCCCCAAAGGAGAAGGCCGACCTCTATACAGAACTAAGGGGTATATTCGAGGGCTAGGGTACCGGGTATATATCCCCCATTATTTCGCTGGGGCCCCGCTTCATCAGGAGCAGCCGCCAAGTGCAATTGTCATAAAGTGTCATTGGCTGACGTCGCGTCCTCGCGTCCTCGCGTCCTTTGTGCAGTTGTTGGTGCGGTGAATCAACTTAAATGAGTATCCGCTTTGTAACTACAAGTGCGTGGCTTCGTTTTGTTCCCTTTTAGCCGAGGGAAAAATGGTGAGATAGAGATGGAGATGATAGAAGCCGGGCAATTGGCTTTGTGTGCGATTTAGCTTTGTTTTGGAGCCCAGGTCTAGGTCTAGGACTCGAGTGAAGGATGGAGGATGAACGATAAAGGATAAAGGATTCGGGGGTCTCATTTTAGTGAAAGCAATCCTGCGGCAGAAGCCCCCAGGTCAGCCGAAAAAAGAGTGAGCCTAAACCTTTTATAAGTACAGCTATTTACAATTTGTAATTTATGAAGACAGTGGTTTTATGTATGGCATTACTTCATAACATTTAACGATTTAATTTAAATATTTATAAAAATATTTCAATAAATCTTAAATTTGTTTAAATTTATTTCTTCCCCTGTAAGATCCTAATGGAGCTCTCTAGAGTACCTGAACTAGCTAATAGCCTTAGAAGCTATTTGCTAATCAGTACCTCTAATGGCCTTAGTCCCCGTTTTTCAACCCCCTCGCACTGCTCTATTTTGCAACTTTCCCGCCGCGAGCACAACTGTACTTTGGCAGCTATGCAAGAGCGTGGGACAGGACAGCGAATGGAAAAGTGATTTATGTAGCAACATTGTCGCATGGGCGGCGAAGGGGGGTTAAGTTCAGCAGTTCACGAGTTCAGGAGAAGGCTCCGCTCTCCTTAAGCGGCTTATATGGCAAACTGCATGGGGCGAATTATGCTGCATCGCCGCAGGACTCGCATAGTGTTCCCTTCCATATGGCAGACGGCCAGTCGCCAGTCGCTAGTCGCCTTTTCCCATTCGCCATTCGCTGAAGTTCCAACGATCCCATCCGATTTGGGCCTCCGAATCGGGCACAACGAACTTGGCCAACTGGCATTCGGCCAATGCAAAAGTCCCATTGAAAGTGACAGCGACAGGTGGAGAATGTGTGAAGTCTGCGAAAAAAAAAAAAAACAGAGGAAAAAAAAAATAATTGGAAGCAGCTAAACATTGTGAAAGGTACAACATTTTGGGATTCCCCCTGGGAGAGGTACTCCACGTAACCCGAGATCCAGGGATATATTTCGCGAATTGAATATGCCCCGACCATCGAGAAACGGAGAAACAATTACAAGAGGGGCAAGGTAGCGGTTGCAGCTCCAAAGCAGCTAGAACACATAAATGCCAGCCAGGAATGATAAATTGACGCTTGACGGGAATGCGAGAATGCCGGCGAGAGCGGACTCGCGATGGGATTAAGCTGGCAGATACGACAGCCACCGGGGAACGAGATCTGCACTGGGGGAAAAAACGGTGGCAAGTGGCCAAAAAGATACCTTTGCTTACTATTTATTATCTGTATTTCCAGGAGTTCCAAGTGCCAAGTGTTTACCTAAGGTTCAATGTTTAGAAGGCATATATCTTTAAATTAAGGTATGTTATTTCTTTTCTTATAATTATTTTAAAATATTTAGTGTTGAGTTTATAAGCAATATCCAGGTATTCGTTAGTGAAGTAAAGATATCTATCTAATTACTGCAGAATATGATAGTATTTTGATTACTTTTAATCGAAAACAAAAGATCTTTACAGATCTATAAATTTCTATCCTATCTGTAAATTAATGATATACAATTAGTGGTTTCTTAAATGGTTTCCATTAGTTTTATAAGGGTTCCTAGTGAATATTTTTAAATATATTCTTTATTTTTCTGTGTAGAAACTAGGAAACCCGGGGCTAGATTCCTTTTGGGGTTTGAGGGCCAGACGACGGACGACATTGAGCAATTGCCATGCATAAATATTGCGGCACTCACTCACACATCCACACCGCTCACACACACACTCAAGGGACACGCACACACACACATGGGCGACAACCACCTGTCAGGATGGGCAAAACATAAACAAGCAGCGCAAATCAAAACAAGCGACGGCGCCTCGAGAAAAACTCCGCCGGAACGAAGGACTCCGGACACATGTGGCTGGCAGGATGTGTTGCCAGGACATGCGCACAGGACCATCAACATGTTGCCCACTCCGAAATGTGGCCCAACATTTCGAGGTTGCCAAAGGACCAAAATTCCGATGGCAAAACGGTTGCACCTGCGTGGAGAAAACTTTTGAAGCAATCACTTTTCTTGGGCAGAAAATGCAGTTGAGGTATTTATATGTCTTATTTTCAAGCGAACTTATGGTATGAATTATCTATTTCTTTGATCGATCTAAAAACTTAAAGGACAAACTTTATGTCTTTAATTAATCAAGCAAAAGCACATCTTAACGAGGTTTAAAACTAATGACGATTGCACCTTCAACAGACCAAAGTTTCGATATCATATTTTTTTGACGAATATTTATTATATGATCCATTTAATAAATAGACTTTCTCATTTCACAGTCCAAGGTTCTTCCTTTTGAATACCACCTTTCCCTTCGCTTGTTATCCGAATAGTATGGGATTTTTCCCCAAATCACCTAAAGTAACTTGAATAATAATAAATAAAAATATTTTTTGAAAATATTACAATCCTAAAGTAAATTTATTTTCTAACCTTTTCAAGAAGCCCAGTATTTAAGGAACTTGTAGGCATGGGTTAGTAATAATAAAATAAATAAATACTTTTCGCACCCCCACAGATCTTACAGTCGCAAGCGACCCCCAAAAGTGTGCTATTTAATTACAGGAAAGCCAAAAGGAAGAGGATCCTGTTTGGGGATTATCGCAAGTCATTGCCAATGGAGGATGGTCACTGCTCGGCCATATAATTACTGTGGAATTCCATATTAATGAGTTGCCACTTTAATCCGCGCCGCATGAATGGGTTTGCATTATGCATGGAAAACACAAAAAAGTTTCGCCATCGCGGTGTATACACAGATACACATAAATATTTATTCGTCTATATATGTATATGGGTATATATATTATATATATATCTATGTGATAACTTTTTGTATCTGGCCGCGTGTGTGTTTTTGGGGGTGTGAGTGAAATTGCTGGGCAAAAAGAGTGTTTAATTAGCATATGGCGGCAATTAATTAATTTGCAACGCGGCCAGCACGCCATCAAGAGAGCCGGAGCCCCCAACAACCCGTCCAGCCCCCTTATGCAATTTTCATATTAAATCAAAGATTATTCTATAATTAAATGTGCGCACAGTGCACACAGAGAGAAAAGCGAGGCGAGTCGAGGGGGGATAAAGTAGGGAAAATCCCTTAAATTGGAGATTTCAGATTCCCAGAAAATGTGCAACTTACAACTGATTGAATAAATAAAACTCGAGCCTTCCACCGCCAACTGATGAGGGCCATTGAGGACATCGACGATTGGTTAATTGTTGACTCGATGAAAAATGAAATTAATGAGCGAAAAGAGCTGTTGGCAGTTTTATTTGCGAAGCCAACTCGGCCCAGAAATTGGCCATTCGATATATGTGTGTATATATATATATATAGTATAATTTCGCGGGGTTTGCTGTTGCTGTTTGGTTTTTGGCCACCGCAAAGCTGTTGACAGCATAATCGACTTGCACTTAAAAGCGACAGGCGATGTGTTAATTGAATGACACATTATGGCGGTTCGACGAAATGCAACGGTTGCTGAACCGGATGCCAATTTACCCGATTCGTCAAACCGAGCACATTTCAAATAAAGCGGCCAATTGGCCTGGAAATGCCCTAATTGATTGGCAATCGAGTTGCTGAGTTTCAGTTCAGCTAAATGGGCAACTAAATGTCCTTTGTACTTATTATAATGCAAATCTTTACATTAGGGTTTATAATACGATCGGAAGCTCTATCGGTACTATCGATGTTTTTAAGCCTAAATCGATAGTATCGCTAGACTAAATAATTATATTTTATAAATTTTAAAATTTTTAGGAATATTTTTTAGAAATTAAGATAGATATTTTCACCGAAGTGTTATGACTCGAGAATTTAATTTTTAATAACATTGTTGTTTTTCCTGATAGTATCGATAATATTGATTGTGCCCACTATCGATGTATATCATGACCTTTTAGTATCCCTTGTTAGAGCGCAAAACCTACAGAATTTCAAAGAAAATCTTTAAATAAACTCCCTGCCACACACATTTACCCTATCATTATTCATTGCGCCGCCTCTGGATGATGTCTTTGCTTCGATCCTTGTGCTTATAATTTCGCCTGCAATCAAAATTCGTTTCGCTGGAAAATTAGTCGAGGCTTTTGTCTGCGGCAACCGGATGCTGGAATTTGGCTTGCAAGTCATTACAAGTTCATTGACATGTCATCCATCTCAATTTGGAGCAAGTGAGATGGCGGCGAAGTGAGGGAGAGAGGGCAAGTGATGTCCCAGGCTCGATGTCAACATCCCCAACCTTTTCCTTTCCTTTTCTCCCGATTTTTTTTTCTTTTTGTCATTCTACCCCCTGTTGCTTTTGACCGAAATGACACACTTTACGAGCGCTTGCCTCATTTTAATGCAAATCAATAAATTTATATACAACAAACATTTGAATTGCCAGCACAGCTGTGCAGCTTTTGGATCTTTCAGAGGGGCTGTGATAATGGTTGGGGTTTTGTTGTGCAGAGAAAGAAATATATATATATTTTATATATAAGAACCAAAGGTACATCAGACTAATTACCATTAGTACCAAAATATAAAACATATATGCATTGAAATATTTTTTAAAAATAATGAAGAAAATAAAATGCAATAAGTTAAGAATACAAACATTAAAATTTGTTTATTTTTTCCTATACCAAAACCTTATTTATAAAATGGATTACAAATAACATATTACGAGATATATTACCAAAACCTTACTTATTAAATGGATTCAACTTGTGATACTTTTCTTGGGTTAATTCGATCTTTTTGTAACTAAAAGTACGCCAAATGTCTGAATTTTCTCCGTGTGGCCAAGGGGTATTTCCCAAAGGGCGGGGGGGTTTGTCACTGGACGGGGTCCAGAGCCCCTGGCACTTGAAGTTTTGCTCTCGTCACCGCTGTTGCTTTTTATTTCAATTTCCGCCCACAAAATGAAGAAAAAAAGTGCCTGAGAAGACAACAACAAAGACAAATTTATGCCACATTAACAGCTAAAAGCTTTCAAAATGCGTTTTGCTTACGCCAGAGGGCATCGAGTGGGTGGGGGTGGGTGTTCCTGGTGGGGGTAGATGGTTCGCTGAATGTCATTGCGGGGGTGTGATCAAGCTCAAGGGAAAGGGAATGGGAAAGGGGGTATTTTCCTGTTGGGGCGACCCAAAAAACGAAGCACAATTCTTACGAGTTGTGGAGCAGAGAGTATGACCAAATTTTTGGCACATCTTGTACACTCCCCACACACATACACACACACACACACACACACACTGAAGGGGGAGGGGGCTAGGTGGTGTGGCCCTTTCGAGGGGGTGGCAAAAACAAAGGCATTAAATTTAACTCGCCAAAACTTGTGCCATTTCTGGATGCCTTCGCCTCAGTTGCTGCGACAAATTTCAGTTAGCTCATCCGTCGACTCCTGCATCTCCACCCCTTGATACACTCAGCGAAAATGTCTTAATTACTAAATAACCATTTATGGCAAGAGAATAATATCGTAATATCTATTGTAGTTTTTAATAAATAGGGACAGTAATAATTTTCAACGAAAGAACGTTATTAATTGTGATATTGTGAAATTAATTCCTAATGTCCCTATCTACTTTGAGATTTTATTTCAAATGTTTTCTTAAGAAAAATAGCATTTAAAATAAAATAAATCCTTTCGAAACTTTGTGTTTTTGGCCATTCCCATATCGATATAATTTTTCTCTGTGGAAAACCCCTCTTCGGACACCCCTCTTTTTGGGCCATGCTGGCGGGAGGCAGCTTGTAACGTCAAAAGTGCAGCTCAAAACTTCAAAACGAGCAATGTGCCAACAGCCTGCCACCGCCACTTTTACACCCCCACCCCCATCCCTTCGAGTTTTCGACGACCCTGGGACATGGCCCCCCACACCCCCCAAATATTCGCCCTTAGCCAGTTTAAATCCTGTCCTTGCATGCGCTAAAATTAAGATTTATGAAGCCTGTAAAAAACAACAGCGTCACCAAAAACAGCAACAACAATGGCTTGGCGAGGGAGTAAAAGAGATGGGGAAGGGGGAGAGGGAAAGGGAAAGGGACAGAGAACATAAGCAATGAATGCGCCAAAAATTTTTAACACCCAAATGATTACAAATGAAAGGCAAGTGCAGAGGGGTGCTACAAGGACAGGGCACCAGCGAGGGGAAGAGAGGGAAGATATGGCTCAGCACAGTTGTTCTCGTCAATTATACCTCCCTGTTCCATTCCGCTTGTTTCAAAATTATGTCCTTGGCCAATCCGTTTTACGATCCCTTCGGTGAACAGCTTGTGACGTCCTTTGTGGGAAAAGGGTTTGAAAAATGTTTACGAACAGAAACTGAATTTTAAAATATTATATTATGGGTAGTAAAAGTTTTAGAAAGAAAAATAAATATAAAAAAAAAATGCAAAAAAAACAAATAAAAATAAGTAAATAAAACATTGAAATTGAAATGCTGAAATTAAACGAGTTCTTAGAACCATAGCAGATTAAATTTACACAATTAGTGGGCTGGCTAATGTGTGGGCGTGGCAGGCTAATTAATACGAACAGTTGGCCATGGCCCGCATAATTAATTGCCTAAAAAATATTTAATTCACAAAACAAATTTAAAGCGATTTTGCTTTCATAATGAATTCTGGCATTTTTTCGCATGTGTGTTTGTGTAATTTCAATTAAGCATTCAAAAGTTCATTTAATGTGCACATGTAAGCCCAGATTAAAAATTCCATCTATTAAGTGCATTAAAACAAACAAAAAAGGAAGGTAAGGGAACCACATGCATAAATAGAGCAGTGAAAATGTGAGAAATTTTTATTAAATTAATCGATGGAAATTGAAGATGACCGAGATAGGAAAGTGCTTGGGAAATGGGAAATGCAGGGAGGGCGATGTCAACGAATCTGTCAACACATGAACACAAGTTTGCGACCTCCCCGGGGGAAAGAGAGGATGGGATGGGTAAAAAGTTCCTTTTCGACCTGCTTCTTGATTGTTGCGGGAAAATGGGAAAAGCGGGGAAAATGGCAACGGCAACACGGACACAACAGCCACATCATGAACAGCAGCCAAAACAACAAGGACAGCGCCAAAAAGCCGAACTAAGCGCAGGTAAATTTAATTATGGCAACGGGGCGAGCATCGAGAAATAATAGAGGGAACACAAAATAACACGCACGGGTATTCGGTTCAGGAGGTGCAGCTTCAAAAACAGCAGGAAAAAAATACTCCCCTAAAAAATTTGCAATGTAATTACATTGTTCTGCTTTCGAGCAATTTCAACTTAGCTGGCTTAAGTTTTTCAATGCGAACAAGAGAAATGTCTTCTCTGCTTGGCTTTGAAAAAGGAAAAGTGCTCAAAACTGTTATCTTTATGAGAGTATCACTTTGGGTAGCTCAAGATATGTTATAAACGTATAGGGGACTTGAAGTTCCACAAACTTAAGAATTCGCGTTTTAAGTTCTTTTAAAATCTACTACAAATGACTTGGCAGAACCACTTCCTATTACTTTTAAGATTATCTCTAGATTTTACCTAAGGTCAATTATAAATTAGGTTAATTTCACAAAATTTTAAAAATAATGACACATTACCCATACGCCCTGTGTGACCTACTAAGCTGAGAAAAGGCTTGCGTTCACCAGAGTTTCCCAGGGTGGCGTAATCGAAATTCGCATTTCGCGAACGCAAATGCCATTAAGTTGCCATTAGGATGCACCGAACAGACCGCATATTTCTTGCTGCCAGGCCACCGAAAATGCAAACGACATTCAAAATTACACCCTAATGAACCGCGTGCTATTATGAATATTGCCTAGCTTTTCGCTGCAAACGAAGCTGCATCTTGTTTTGGCCATTTTTGCCCACTGATAATGTTAATGACTTGGCGGCAAAATATTTAAATGCCAAGGGACCCACTGATGACACATTGTCTGCCTTTGCTTTTGCTTTTGCCCTTGCCTCCGCTCTACGGGCAAACAAAGATGGAAAAAAAGAAAGGAGAAAGGCCTCTCCCCCGCCAAACAGATAAATAAATCTTTGCGCCCCAGCAGGGAACTTGAAACCAGAAAAAGGTCCTGAAACCAGCGGCAGGACGAAAGAGAGCCTGCGGTTTGCCAGCTAACTTATGGCTGGCTGCAGTCTTAACATGATAATAACCTCGCTGCTGACCCGACCGCCCACTGGCAATAACCCTAATTCGGATTTATTTCGGGGTATATTCGTATTCGTTCGCCTAAGTATGAATTTTGGATTTCAAGGAATAATAATCCGCAGATGAGTTGGCCAAAGAAATGTGGAAACTTAGGCAATAAGGTTAATATACTTATTAGGAAATATATAACATATTTTTAAACCTTTTTTTATATTTTCTAAGTAGTATGGAAAATTTTACAAGATTAATAAATAAATATTAAAATTGATTTTAACACCGAATTATTTCAGTGAATTAATAATTAAATATATAGAACTTTTTGTGACCTTTTACAGATGGATCTCACAAATAACTCCCCCAACAATCTCAGTCAAAGTAAACGCATTTTTGGTCCGTAAAAACAATACAGAATAAAAACAAGTCGAACCCCAGAGCTATGGACTGTTTTTTTTTTACATTCATGTATATATATGTATAACTGATGTAGGCAAATGGGTGAAAGGGGTGTTACGGGGTGTTAGAAGAGGACCAGCAACTGTGGCAACATTCAGACAACCCGGCCGGCGGCATTTTTCATTTTCTTTGCTGCAGTTTTTGGTAGCACAATGATATACGATATGGGCCAGCGCCTTCTGCTTTCCCACCGCCCCTCGTGATTTTCCCGGACTTTTCCCCAAAAACCCCTTTACCCTTCCCCGATTTTTCCTTTCCCACTTCTTACAGCACTTTCACTCCGTCCTAAGAGAAAAACGCCGGCTCGACCCAGTTGAGTCGCAAATTAATGTCAATATTGATATTGGCCATATCATTTGGCCAGCTAAGCGCTAACGAGTTAGCAGGTGCCACGTCCAAACGGCGGACCATTTCCACCCCCAACCTTAACCCTCTAAAGCCCGCCCGTCGAGTTGGCAACTTGGTTGCTTTATAGCCGAAACAGGGTAACTATTTTCAAATTTGCAGATTTTATGAATATTTTTTCCATATTTATTTTAAAACCAGCTTATTTTGATATATAATAAAATAAATAGAATAAATAAATGATTTAAAAAAATATATAAATTATTTTATAATATCTTGAATATAACTATCGAATTTATAAACCAGATTAAAAAAATAAAATAATTCTATATCAAGAAATATTAAAAGAAACTAAAATAATGAAATTTTTATATTTTTCCAGTTTGTGTAATTTTTTTAATTTCAAGAAATTAAAAATCATACATTGTGGTTATTTCGAATGCAGATTTTATTTAGCTATTTCCCGTTTTAATTTAACTGATTTTCGTCACGTTCGTTTTGGCAAGATTCACTATCCGTTGTTGGCCATGTTCATTCATCGCGTTTGGGCCGTGTTTAGTTTTCCGGCGTGTGGTTTTCGCGGTTTCCGCTGCCGTTTTGGGTCTGTGCCGCTGATTTGGTAATACATATTTCATGACCGAATATGAAGGAACACACATATGGACAGCAGTAGTGTAGTGGTGGTTAGTCGGCCGCTTTTCAGTGGCCAAAATTGTTAGCCGGCATTTTGGCTTTTAATTAAATTAAAACGTCGGCCGCGCATTCCATATGCAGACGTGTTGAGAGGATTTGCCCAGATTTTCGCCGCTTGTCGAGGGACTTTGGCGCCGATTTATAGTCTAATTTGTGTGGCAGCATTTTAATGGGGGGACGGTGCACAAAAACAATTACCCAGAGAGCGGGGCTTATCGGTGTGCTAAGCCGCGTATAAGCCATGTTTTTCTCGTTTAAGCTCCGACAGTGCTATATAATGAATGAGGCATATTGGTAAGCGTTTTATGGCCGGTTGGTTAAGGGATCGTTAAAAGATTTAGCACGATATATAAAAAATATATTACTTTAGTTCAAAATAAAGTAAAGTGTGAAGTTTATCACAAAAGGCGTGTAAAAGTATGCAATGGCAGCTCTTTGGGATTTGAAATTTATTGTAGCATGCTTTTAGACACCTTTATTCGACATTTTCAAATCGTAGTGATATCTTTAATAGGAAATCTAATTTTTTCAACTATTAAACTATGTTTTTAATCCTATTTTAATGATTGTATCAAAAGTGAAAGGCCATTTGATGAAATCCAATTTCAGTGCGGCTTGAATTAATTCCCATTTTGTCCCGAATCCCAGCGAATGTCCTGCGGTCTTCACTCAATTTGCGTAATTTGCCCGACCAACAACAATGGAACTATTTTAAGCTCCACCGTTAGAGTCCTTCGGTTTTTCCAGGGTTGCCAAGGTAGCGGGGGGAAAAGGAGCAAAATTAAGTTGGCAGCAAGATGACAGATTTTTGCGGCAACGTTTTAGGGCTGTTTTGTAGTGCTGATAATGTTTCAACTTTCACCTGCCAAGGGGCCAACGGTGGTGGGCGGTAGAGTAGCTCCAGGGGGCGTGGCAGTGGGAATGCAGGGAAGCAGGAATGGGGCATAGTTTCTGCCCCGGCTTTTGTTGCAACAGATAGTTGCGGTGCAACTTCCACTTCGGCCGCATGCCAAACTATGCCAAAAGACGGAGGAAAATGGCTACACAACTTGGTTTGGGCCGAGCTTAGGTTTTTCCCCTCCCCCTTACCTCCTTCGTAAATCCCCCAGGAAAACGCGCGTTTCCATGGAGTAAATTTCGTGAAACACAAATTTATGAATGCCTAAAGACCGTCGACTTCAAACCGAACTATTTATGCACTTGAGTATTTGAGTTAGTAACTTTAAAATTTTTAAAGAACTTGGTGTTGAAAGTAGGGAAAACCATATTTCTGAATGACCCATTTAATTCACCTAAATTTTACGAAACTACTATTCATTAATGTATCCATGTTAAGAGAATGTAAATATTTACATTATTTAGAGGCTTTATTTATTCACATTTATTTATTTTTATATACTTGTTATCTATTATTATTTCAACAACCCAATTTCTCTAAAGAGTATGAAAATGCACTAAGATATTTTCGGCAAATAGTTTACAGCTCGCTTTGCTCATCATCGTAGTGGAAAAGTTTTTCTTGGCCAGAAACAAGGCTCGAACACAACTGAGCCAAGTTTGCGGGGCTAAGCAGCTGTCTGAAAAAACCCCTGCGGCTCAAGTTAGTGCTGTCTGCTAAACATTAAAAAAGTACATATACAAAAATATAAACTTATAAAATTTAATAATAAAACAAATTAAAATTTATTTTTCCTCCACGAATTCTGATTTAATTTTACCAATTTATTAATACATTTTTTTATATATAGGTACATTTAATTAACAAAATAGGAATGGAATTTTCTTCGGAGATTAATAACTTATTTTGAATACTATTTTAAATATAAAAAAAAATATAAAAATAAGTTTAAATGTCGAGACAATGTTTTAGTTATGAATAGGTGTGATAAAAATCGAAAAATGCTCTACTCCATATAAATATAATATTCACCTTAAATATGGGACGTTCCATGTCAACCCGGCCACCCCACTTTTTTATTTTTTTTGTATGTGGACAGTACCACATTGATTGCAAAGCCACTTGCTTCTAATAGTTTACCTCATACATATTTTGTCAATGTTACCACTCTTTCGCCGTATAATCGCGTTGAAATGAAAACACAAAATCATTTTTATCCTGCGAACGGAAGAAACAATTGGCATGGTTCAAAAACAGAAAAATCTGTCTTTCCATAGCCGATTACAAGAAAAAAAATAGATTTTATTAGACCGTAGATGACCAAGCGATAGCGTTTTTAAAGTCTAAAAGTAGGATTTCGTCCAAAGGGCCAGTCTGAAAAAATACCATTATATTTTTCTCAGAAAGCCCCCTATTTAACGGATTTTATGCCACTGGTTTCAAAGTGGGATCTCTCTTGAGGAATTAGCTATGAATTCTTTTCATTGATTTGTTAATTTTTTCCAAAGCATATACGATTACACAGGAACACAAAATTAAACTTTGTGAAATTTCCACGAACCATTTCAAGTTTTCCATGATATTTGGGTGCTCCTGAGTAAAAGTCCCATACAAAATTATTTTCCATCACCTACAGGTTCCGCGGTATAGCTAAGAATACAAAAAACCGATGTTTGCCGACATTTTGAATTACGTGGCCTATATAATTTGACCAACCTTTATTATTTTCGGTAGGACCTACTCTCAATACATCAAGGCATTCCTAAAAAATAGTCCCCATTGTGAACCATTGCCCATGTCTTTGGAATTCGACGCCAAAGTTGAAAATCCCAAAATTGTAGAGATTTTTCTGATGGAAAAACAATTCTGAGGATTAAATCTTGAATGGAAGTAATTTTAACTATTCATTGTATCTATTGTTCATTGTATGCTTTAATTTCGGTTTAAAGCGTTTTCATGAGGACATTTTATTGGATTTCTAATACTAATAAAACCGATTTTTTGATTTCATTATCTACTCCTAAATGTTGTCAAATTTTGAATAAGTCATGGCAACCTCTAGAACTAAGAAACTAAAATACGTTCACTGATCATACACAGAGAAATGTAAATGTTTACTCCCATTCTGTAGGATGCCTTGACTTTTTTAAAATTTGACAACATTTAGGAGTAGATAATGAAATAAAAAAAACGGTTTTATTAGTATAATAAATCCAATAAAAAATATTCTCATGAAATCGCTTTAAGCCGAAATTAAAGCATACAATGAACAATAGATACAATGAATAGTTAAAATTACTTCCATTCAAGATTTAATCCTCAGAATTGTTTTTCCATCAGAAAAATCTCTACAATTTTGGGATTTTCAACTTTGGCGTCGAATTCCAAAGACATGGGCAATGGTTCACAATGGGGACTATTTTTTAGGAATGCCTTGATGTATTGAGAGTAGGTCCTACCGAAAATAATAAAGGTTGGTCCAATTATATAGGCCACGTAATTCAAAATGTCGGCAAACATCGGTTTTTTGTATTCTTAGCTATACCGCGGAACCTGTAGGTGATGGAAAATAATTTTGTATGGGACTTTTACTCAGGAGCACCCAAATATCATGGAAAACTTGAAATGGTTCGTGGAAATTTTTGGCTGTGTACCTGTGTTATTTTATATTACTTATTAGTTTTTTCTGACAGTTAACTACCACAAAAACGTGCAAAAGAATTCATAGCTAATTCGTCAAGAGAGATCCCACTTTGAAACCAGTGGCATAAAATCCGTTAAATAGGGGGCTTTCTGAGAAAAATATAATGGTATTTTTTCAGACTGGCCCTTTGGACGAAATCCTACTTTTAGACTTTAAAAACGCTATCGCTTGGTCATCTACGGTCTAATAAAATCTATTTTTTTTCTTGTAATCGGCTATGGAAAGACAGATTTTTCTGTTTTTGAACCATGCCAATTGTTTCTTCCGTTCGCAGGATAAAAATGATTTTGTGTTTTCATTTCAACGCGATTATACGGCGAAAGAGTGGTAACATTGACAAAATAGGTATGAGGTAAACTATTAGAAGCAAGTGGCTTTGCAATCAATGTGGTACTGTCCACATACAAAAAAAAAAAAAAAGTGGGGTGGCCGGGTTGACATGGAACGTCCCATATCTGCTATTAATATTAAATTTGTGGCTAAAAATCAGCCAAGTTAGCTGCACAATGTGTTAGTTATCGGGAGTGGTGGCCGTGAAGGATCGGTAACAGGAGCCATAGATGTACTCCTGGCAGGCAATTACGGCCTACATGAGACCGAAAAATGTTCACATTCGGCGAGGGCTTGAAACTCCGGAACTGGCGGACGTGTGGCGGCCATAATCTCGCCGAAATAGACAAGAAAATCCGCAGTAACTCCGGCAACCACCCACTTCCTCCGGAAAACAGGCAGCTGCACATACCCATGCACAAATATATGTACTTACACTACTAGTCCCGACTGTTTGTCCCTATTTGCAGATGCATTATGTGGGATTTGGCCTTTGCATTCGAATAAAATATCAAGTTGCCGAAGCTCGACTTTTGCAATTTCAATTTTCGCCATAAAAACAACAAAACTTTGCCCCAAAGGCACTGGCAACGAAAAAAAAAAAAGAAATGCTAAAACAGGAAATGGAAATAAATCCAGATTGAAAAATATGCGAGCGAACATGTGGGAAAACTTGGCTCTCGATTTGAGTGTGTCCATGTCGCAACTTTCGAGTCAACTGGCCAAATCTAATTACATTTCGAATAGGGCCAAGAAATCAATTGAAATGTTATGTCATAAGTCCGGGGGGGACTTAGCCGAAAACTTTCCTGATTACCTTGGCCAACTTATGCGACCGAAAGTTGTGCAACTTTTGGGCAGAATGGCGGAATTCCACTCACAACTTGAGTACAATATTAATCTGCCTTGATTAAGCACTTCACTTCTACTTCGGAGGGTACTATACATATTTTGTATCGATAGAGGATCTTAAACCGTTACTTGATTAGCTTAAGCAAATATTTAATATTTTGCAAATATATTGTTCTAAAAAAGGAAAGCTAAACTTAATGTCAGAGTAGGTGTGTAAAAGTATGCAACAATATATTTTTAAACCCAAAAGTGATATTATTTCATACTGGAAGACGACTATCCCTTATTCACTGCATATTTTTAAATTTAAAAGTAATTGTAAAAGAATCTGTGCCAGCATTTAAAATACGAATTTTTATGAGTTTGAAAAAAAAACCCTATAAATATTTCCATTTTCCATATCAATCTCTGCCATTAGCATAATTCGATTTTTGGCCTTCTTCGCCATATGTTACGTCAATTGGCCGAGCCCACAAATCGTTGCCACTCAGTTGACTTTTCGCATCGAATGGTGAAATAAATCCAGGCCATAACCCAAACTTGGCTATTTGTGCAGGATATATAAGAGATCTCAATGTAGCTGGGATTCCCGCACATATTTTATATGAAGAAGGAGGGCACTTGGAAATTGGGAATGCATGCATTATGTCTTTTTACACTCTTCACTAAAGGGATACGTTGAAATGTAATCTCTTTTTAATTATTTCGTTTAAAATTAACAATTCATACCTATTCGTAAATAAATTCATAAATATTATCCGACAAATTACTAGATACATTAGGTAAATTTTCGATAAAGATTAAAATATTTTAAACTGCTCAGCACAAAATTAAAAAATATATAAAAACAATGTTTTATAATTATTTTAATTTATTACATCTTTTTTCGACTTTGGTTGCATTTATGTCTGATCTATTTCCACTTGTATTTGCAGTGTGTTCTTTTTGAATTATTTTTTCTAGCCAGCAAGATTTATGTGACTCACTTTGCCCACTTTCACCCGGCGGCTAAAACCAGCTGCATCTGCCCTAGTCTTTTCCAGCAATTTTCCCCGCTTTTCCTACTGTTTTCCTTCAGTTTTCCTCACAGTTTTGGTCTCCAGTTTCATCTCGGGCTTCATCTCTGGCTTTGGCTGCTACTTCTTTGGCTTTGGCTTTGGCATTGGCTCCTTCTGTTTCCCGGCAGCCACTTCTTCTCTACCAAAATGTCATATGAATATTTTCGCGCTCGACTGTCGCAAATGCGTGGTTTCTAGGTTCACTGCGAAAAAGATAAAATGTATTTTAAGTATAAACAATATACTTTCCATAGAGCATTAACCATATTACATATAACGATAAATGTATACTTTTCCGTTCCTAAATACAGTTTAAAAATGTGTTTAAAAATTAATATAAATTTAAGAGAAAAGCGTGAACATTTCTCTTGGTGTACCTATCATATACAGTATCTAACAATTTCCATCTCTATCTGAAATTGTTTGTCTACTTGTGTTTTGCACAATTTTTGTGCATTTTGGAGCAGCTAACACAATTTGTGTGTGCCTGATCTTATGATAGCCCTGTCTACGTTTCCATCTACGTTACGTTAGGCAGCCATGTGTGCCCCGCATCCTGGATATCCTCATCCTCATATCCCACATATGCCCACCTACATGTACGTATATCCCGCCTTCTGCCACTAACTACAAGCTGACTGTCGCTATAATTTTCCAAAAGGATTTACAATGCTAAAATTACTTCCTAAGCCATCCGACCATGTCGTCGTCGTTTCGTATGAGGAGCTCCATCCTGGAGGGGGTACAAGGAGTACCAGGACGAGGAGTCCTGCGAGGAGAAGGAGTTCCAGGAGCAGGAGGACAAGGCTCACTGTCGGGCTGAGAAGTCGGCAAATGGCAAAACTCGCGAGGCTTTTCGTCTTTTTCTCTAGTTCTCAACTAAGCGCAAATCCGCGAGGAAACCGCTTGGCGATGCCAGCGTGAGTCACGCACGAATCACGGCCTAATGTGAGAAATATTTAGAGAAAATATAATTATATATTATAGAAAAAATAATAATAGTTTTGAATAATATTATGGCATATAAAATCACACATAACGGTGTCTAAAAGTATGTGAGTAAAAAGGAACTGCCTTTTGTGGAATGAAACCATTCTCTTAATAATCAAAGTAAATCATTTTAAAAGCTTGGTGATTTTTACAGAATATTTTTTAAAATTTAACTAGCATTTCAAATTTTTGTACTAACAATATAGTCTTGTAAAAATTGTTAAAAATTAGAACTTTGCTTATATAACGATCGTCTCACGCCTCAGTCACCGAATTCTCTGTGGGTCGTCCTATTTGTTTTTCGCTTTTGGTCCCAACATGCCAATGTCCTGGTTGCTCGGTCTCTGGGCTTCGGGAGACCATATTTTTTTTCCAGCCATCTTTCTCTTGGTAAGCCTTACTTTTCCTTTTGCTCCTCTTTTTTCTGGGCATCTTGTCATCCTTAGGCTTTTGGCGTTGTTCAACTTTCGCCAGACGCCCACATGAAATGGCAGATGTTGTCGCCGCCCCCGAAAAAAAGAAGAACCCTTCTGTTGCCCCTTAGTCACCCTATTGTCCCCTATTCCTAGACCTTATGTCGCCCCTTTCCTTGATTTTTCCACTACCCCAGAGGGCCAAAAAAAAATATCGAAAAAGAAAAGACAGGATTGCGTTCTCTAAGTCATTCTGTCGTTGCCTTTTTGAACTTTAATATACTGCAACATTCATGTGTTTGCGGAGGCGACACCCTGGATATAGCTGTCTCTTTCTCTCACTCTATGGCTGTCTCTTTCTAAGTCTTTTTAATGTCCTCTCCTTGTCTGAAC
This sequence comes from Drosophila takahashii, assembly GCF_030179915.1. Taxonomy (NCBI): domain Eukaryota; kingdom Metazoa; phylum Arthropoda; class Insecta; order Diptera; family Drosophilidae; genus Drosophila; species Drosophila takahashii. The sequence goes on from NC_091683.1 coordinate 18,118,589, forward strand.
TAAGCCCTTCTCTCTCGCACAGTCGTCTGCCAAAGACAGAGGACAACTCAATTTTACAAAGGGCGTTGATGTAATCATGCCAACACACACAAATAGAGAGAGAAAGAGAGAGGGGTATGGAGTGTGCGAAAGAGAAGGGGCTATAGATCGAGGGTAGAGGATTTCGAATAGTAATTCCATTTATAATTTACTGTCGTCGATTTATAAATGAGCCTAAGCCATCAGGACTTGAGCCCCAGCCTTTGCCCATGTCCTTGCTCCTCTTTGCCTCCTTATCGCCCCCTCCGCCTCCCTCTGATCCACGCCTCCTTCATCCTCCATCACTGTAGATTCCGGAGACCAAGAGCAAAGCTGCCAAGTGCTTAACATAATTTTAGGCGCATTTGTGGCATTAACATGGTGGCATTTGCATATGAGAGGTCTGTGTGCTGAAGGCACTGAGAAAAATGTTTCTCTTGATTCCAAAGAAATTCGTTAAAAACATCGAACATAGATGACTTGCAGATTTTTTTAATAATTATTTAAGTTCAAGATTCTTATTTTAAAATGGGTACATCTTTAAAATTTTATATTATTTGGAATAATTATCTGGGAGTTTTACAAAATTTCCTTAGCTTAAGGTTAATATTATAGTTTATTAAAATACACTTTTTTTCTAGACTTTTCAATTTAATTTCCCAGTGCAGTCGCATTAGAGGCCACAGGTGTGGCCTGCACCGGAAGCTCTTAAGCTGACCCGAAGTCTGGCATTTGTACTGCCCGTAAACGGAAAGAGCCCCGTACACCCGTATACATATACATATATAGCCCGTATAACGGGACTAATCGTGCCACATGACACATGCCGCACACTTATTAGAATTTCATAAAGTGGCCGCATGCTGCAGGAAGCCGCAAAGCCATGCTAAAATCTCAGATTAATGAAACGTTGTAAAGTTTTTTTCAACTTATTTTTGCTCACTGGGCTAAAAAAGTAGTAAAGACCCAGACGTTCCCATATCTATGCAACCCGAAAAGCTCAAGATTATTTAGTTTGAATTTAATTAGATTTAAAGAAATATAAATTTAAATATAAATATATAAAGAAGGTGGCACATTTGATTAATTTATCTCTAGTATAGCCCATTCATAAGCTTATTTAAGACCCCTTGTCCTTAAATGAAGTCATCTTCTTTCCCCTTGCGTAAAATTTTACCATAATATTTCATCCCCCATCCAAACATGCACACAAGTACTATATTTAGCATATGCACAAACCTCTTGTAATTTGTTATGTGGCAGTCGCGACGACGACGGAGGAGCTCAGCCCAAGTCCCACTTCCCGTTCCAAACTTATAAAATTATGATACCCAGAAAGCAACAAATTTTAATTGCAAGAAAATTTTCGTAATTCTTGCACACAAACGGAAAATATATTTGGGGGAATTTTCCAAGGGGGGTCGTCGTAGGGAAATGCAAAGGGGTCTGCTCACCACATGCATGGCGTAAACTTATCGTTGATACAAATGTATCTAAAGTAGCACCAAACCCAGGCTCCACTGTACCCAGCGCACACGGCAGTAAACCAAGACAAACGCTCTAAAACTCGCTAAAGTTTTTGGGGGCTATGCAACTGTAACTGTGTAACTTTCTCGACTCGTCTGTCTGTCTCCTGGTTATCCTGGAATTCACAAAGGATCTAAGGGTATACCGATTTTAAAAAATGTTCATAAACTAGGAAAAATACTAGTTAGTTAAGGAATGAAGTAAAATAAAGTTATACATTCATATTTAAAAGACAATGAATGCAAAATTATAAAAACATTTCTAAAAATCTCAAATTAAATTTTTTTTCCCAACATTTTGATTTGATATCGCCTGACCAAAAAAAATTAGTTTTTTCATGAAAAATTGGTTTTGTTATTTTTAGTTACAATTAACGAGTAATTTTCCGTCGAAATTCCTTTATATTTTTTCTCTACCTTTTCCTGATTGTCTGTGTAAGTGTGTGTATGTTGGCATTATAAATTTATTTAGCAAAAGCGCGTAAAGCGCATAAATTGCTGAGCGCAAGCTGCTCAAGGGCTGTCCTTCGTCCTGGAAAACGAAAAAGAAGGATGAATCTTGCGGGAAACCCAAGGAGCAAAATTCCCATGAATGCAGTGTGTGTGTGTGTGAAAAATTGAAATTTATTGTTATTGTAAGCTCCGTGCAAAAAACCCACACACATACAGAGAACACATGAAAAATGTGGGTAAAGGTGGGTTAAGGCGGCCAAGGGTTAAAGGGCGGTGGTTGCACCTTTTGCTGTTTTGCCGTTGAATCACTCGTCGACAAAATAATAATGTAATAATAATTTTTCCAACTCGTTAACACATGAAAAGGTATATGTTCCCCACACGCACCTTTCTACTATAAAAAAGGACAAACATCCACACAATTACACACAAGTTGTCCTGAAAAGGGCAACCTGAAATCCCCCCGTGGATAAAATTAATGATGCGAAACTGGCGGTGGGCGAAGAAAAACAAGGAAACCAGGTTCTATTCCCCAGCTGAACAATTATTTCTAGGCAATTTCCAGCTATTCGAACTCTAAGCATTTTGACATTCAAGTTAAAAAGATTACAACAAAGGTTTAGGTTAGGGTTTTGTATATTTTTTTATATTATTGTATATGTTTTTTATACCTTCTCGTTCAGTTTCGGAACTTGTTTAAAGTTTTAGAATCCAACTTTATTCCGAACATTCCCTTCTCTTAAGGTCTTCAACAATTTTATATATTTAAACTTAGCTCAAATTTAAATTTCAATAATTCAATTAAAAGTTCCATATTCCTTGTTTGAAAAATATGTTTCCTCTTAAATTAATTATTTAAACAAAATTCCTGTTCTTTGGAACCCCCTCCCACAATCCACAATCCCGTCCTCCATAATCTTTGAGAGCTCCTTTCATCTGTCGCACCTGTTCCATTCAATATTGTTTTTAGCAAGACAAAACACAAGAAATCAATTTGTGAAACGAGGTCGGGGGAGGGGGGATTGATGACAGGACCACAGCACAAATAATTGAAATCAATTCATCGGCATAAAATGCTTTAATTAAAAAAGCGGAAACAATAAAAGCGCAGGGATAAAAACGTTTAGCACAGCTGCCTCTCCGCTGAAAAATTGTGACACTTATCAAGGGACTTTTGTTTCACCGATTTCACCCAAAATTTATCACATTAGATTTAACTGCATTTTAACTTCAACATATTTGTGCTGATTTATGACTATATTTTATTAGAGCTCGTAAAACACGGTCAACCGAATTTTGGTTTTGCTGTAACTTGGCCAAAAATGGTCCTACATCGAAAATACATACCGTTTTGAACAGATAACAAAATAATAAATAAATCCATAACACTTTCCGTGTGCTCTTGGAAAAAAAAATTTTTTTGCCAATTTCCATTTTTTTTATAAGGGGGTACCTCATGATTTTTTGCAAAAAAATTTTAAAAAAATAAAATATCCAGGCTTAAATGCCAATCGATTTGAAATTAAATAACGAGTTCAGAAAGGTATGACAATCCATATTTGGATCAATATTTTTATTGTTTCGGTCAAAAAACTAATTTTTTTTTTTTTTGTGAAAAATTGGGATTTGGGTAAAAATATGAAATTTGCATATTCATTCATGTTCAGTTCCCAATATTGACCTGTTTAAAAAGCCCCTTCCCACTTTGAGGTAGAGAAGTGCTACATTTTGACAATTTTTTATAATATAAGTAACTCGAAATAATAACATTACACTGGCTGTTTTGGTAAACTGCAATTTAAATTGACCACACACATAGGCTGAGCTCTAGCTCTAGGGCACTTCCTTCTCCTTCTCATCGAGCTCCTTCAGCATTTCATAGATCACCCGATCGGTTTCGTGCACATAACTCTCGAAGGGACGAATTCGGAACTCGGGCGGCGTTACTTCCGGTTCAACAGGCTGCTCATCCTCCTCTTCTTCGGGCAGAACCAAATTCCTTTCCTTGCACAGGATTTGCAGCTCCTTCAGATAGCTATTCCCCTGGTCCCTATCCCGCCAATCCGAGCCCCATGCGTTGCCAGCACGGTTCTTCGGTATCACCTGGCGGGGGGACTCAAAGTCCGAAGAATTCACGGGCCGGAATCGAACCCTTTGGTGGGAATTGCGGGGAAGGCCTATGCGCCGTCTGCGGCGTATCAAAATCTCGTCACTGCCGAAGGAAAAATCGCTATCACACTCGGAAGAGGTGTAGGGATCGGGTTCATGGTCAGGATCAGGATTGGGATTAGGACGACCGAACATCGGCACAAAGCCCGGCAATCGCTGGGCAACTATGGCATCTGCTTGTTCGACGGTTGATCTAAACTCCGCCTCACTAACGATCCTATTCCTCTCCGCATAGGGAAGACGCTGGGCCACAATTGCATTGGCCTGGGCCACCAACAAGTTGAACTCCTCCTCGTCTGCCAATCGCCTGGCCTCCTCATCGCGTTCATCGTCCGTTAAGAGGAGTTCACCCTCGTCGAAGGTCTCTTCGCTGGCTGCACTGAAGGTGCATTCCGGTTCCGTGTCCTCCGATGATTCGGTATAGCTGAAGGACTGGTAATCGGACATGAAATCTTCCGTCGACTCGTCCTCCTCTGTCTCCACTTCATCTTCCTCTGGCACCTCCATGATGGGCTGAAGAATACTGCTGGCCGGCAGAAGTCTCGAGCTTCGCGAACTTCTCGCCTGCAGATCCCTGGCCCTTCGAGCCCGCTGCGAAGCGTAGACCAGGATGGCCGGACCACGTATGATATTGCGATAGGGACTCCGGGGATGGGGCAAGTGATAGCCGCACGCCACGTCGTATATCCACTCCCTGGGGGCATCAACGGCGTAATCGCGGCAGCGACAGAAATCGAGAAATTCCCGACGATTGCGAATCGTCAGTCGCAGACCCGCCACATTCATCGCCTCGCAGATCCTCTCGCGCATCCTGATGTCATCGCGAAAGGCGGCCATCAAAGCATCGTTGCTGGCGGCCGCCTGGCTGATTGCCAAGGATCTGGCCCACAGCTTCTGCAGAATGGGCAGCGGCATTAGGGTGAACCTTACGCAGTCGATCAGTTGGGGCAACAGCTTGGAGATCTCCTCCGGACGATCGGTTAGCCAGCGGATGATGGCCAGCATGACCTCCACCTCGGAATTGACACCCAGGGAGCTCTGCTGCATCATGGTCATCACATCCTCCAGCGGCATCTGCAGGAATTGGGTACTGCCAACGACGGCCAGAAAAAAAGCACCGATTCTTTGAAGCATCACCTTGCGCAGCGCCTCGAGCTGCGGGTATTTCAGGGTCATCAGGTAGACCTCGAAGGCCACCTCCTCGCGGAAGTGGGCTCCGCAGAGGAGACGATAGCACTCCGCCTGGAGCGACGGCATCTCCAGTTGCATGGCCGTGTGCAGCAGGGCCACCACCCTTTCCGCTTCCATATCGTCCTTCAGGGGCTCTTGCAATCTCATCCAATCGTAGGCTGCACGAAAGCCCACGGCAGTAAGGTCAGCTCCCTCGCGAAAGTGATTCGCCTGGAATGGGTGGCATAAAATAGTTGATAATTCGATCGATATATTAGGTCTTCGAAAATATGTCGATTATATATTATTGGTATTAAACCCTATAATTTGATCAATATATTATCCCTTTTATGTGATAAATTTAATATATAGCGATAACAACGATTGTCTATTATCGATATTATCGATATTATCGATTAATTAAATACGACATTTTTATTATACAATATACTCTTGACGGTGAACATTATAAGTATATTAACCAGTGTGATTATGCAAAAGTTTGCATATTATCGATATAATATTAAACGCGATACATTGATCGATAACGCCGATAGGTAAAAAGATCAAGATAACGTAATATTATAAATCGATATTATCCCATCTAAGGTCTTTTTCTTTTCCACATATTAAATACTCACCCGGCGAACGTGACGCTCAAAATAATCGCTATGAAATGACAACAGGGAAGGATTACACCAGAAAGTGGCTGCGCCGATGCAAACTCGCGTTGTGGCCCCAACATTTTGGGCCATCATGCTCGCATATTCGGCGCGATTGTTGCACTCAAAGGGCTGCGAATCGCGAACATTGATTCGCGAGAAATCAGCATCGTTCCATGGCATCAGACGATTGAGGGCGCATTCCACTTGACGTCGTCGCTCCTGCACATCCTCCACATTACCATCGCTGAATGCCCGGCTTTCGATTCTGTCCACCACCTCGTGCCACACAATCCTCTCCAGATCGAACATCTCATCGTGGTTCTGGTTGGCGTCGTCCCCCATCACACAGAAATGAAACTTGGTGAAAGAATACAAACGGTAAGTGACAAAATAAAAGAACTAAAAATGTAGCGAAAAATTTCAGGTCAGAAGGAAGTTTGTAATTTCAAAGTTAAGTTCTCGAGCACACCAAACGAATTTGTCAACCGAAATATTGACATTTAAGTCACCGATGACTGGTCGAAAAAAAAACTTGGATCAAAGTACATTTAATCAATTATTATTTTTTCTGTTTAAGAAATTATTATTTTCCTAAATTTCGCCCTTACAATGCAATTCTGTGAAACTCAACGCGAAGCAATTTTCTCTTTGTGCACAAAGCCACGTAGGAATTTCAATTACTTCTCAAGAGCACGGCAATTAATATCCGGAATTTAAAAACACACGCCTCGGGGCCTCGCGGAATTGGCCTGTCAATTCAATTATGCGCCAGATTTCACTTACCAAATACCACTTATCACGCAACGACTGCGAAAAAATGTATCAAAGCTTGGAAAAAATCTAAATAAATTTATAAAAGTCTTGCCGAGCAGCAATAGACTTGTCTGACTCTCACTAGAAAATAGTATGAACTGGCAGTCCCGTAGAAATGACTGACAATACCATAGAATCGTTTTGCCAGGCCTGCTAAGATTCTTAGTTTTTCTTTGGAATATAAAATAAAACCACAGAGAATACTAATGTCGAGTACTTGAACTATCAAATGGCATTTAGATAGATTTAGATAGATTCACAAAATCTGCACAGATACGCTCGTTAATTATTAATTTAATAATTTCGTGTTTCCATTTTATTTATAAAGATATTTCTAAAGTTCGTATCGAGCCCCAACCTTTCAAAAATAAAACCAATACTCTGAATGAGATTTCGCGGAGAAGGACTCGCATTGCCCCCGAGGCCAATCTGAATCTGAATTTTTCGACTATTCATCACTGTGCGTGATGGCACTTGGTGATTGATTTTGGCCATTCCAACCCCGCAACAAAAATCCAATCACTCCTGCTGAGCATATTTCTTGGGCCCAGCTAATGGAATTTTAACACAAATTAGTTGTATTGCTTAAATGCCAGCTCGTAATTTGGTAATGCCAAGAGTGCCGAGTGCCAAGTGCCAAGTGCCAGGAACAGGAAGAAAGAAGCCGGAGTTGTTGACCTGCGGCATTTTTGGTAATTACGACAGAAGAGCCACCAAACCCACCGCAAAAGCAATTTCTTTGGCCAGGACATTTACCGCCCACATTTTTGGCCAAAGGATGTTTGCTTAACCTGATCTCCTGGCCTCTCCTTCTCCTCTCTCCTCCTGGTTATATTCAATACTTTTCTTGTGCTTCTTGGGCAATAAAATCAAATCAACAGGGCAACAAGTGCTGCTTTTCAGCTCCTGCCAGGGTTGTCATCTCTCCGCCGCAAAATGAAATCATTTAACCCCGGGCCACCTCAATACGAAACGAAAAACGAGAACTGAGAAAGAAAACGGAACGGATAAAAAGCGAAATAATATTGAACATGATTTATGCCATTCCACTTTGAGCTTAAGAAAAATATTTGGCGACTCGGAAAAGCGAAAAACCCTGGGGCTAAAGATGAAATTCTAGGGTTGTGTGGCGGTTAAAGAAAGGAGGTAAAGAATATTTTCAAAGGAATGATAGCAAATAATCTTAAAAACTCGCAAAAGGGGCTTTACAAAAATTGATAAATTTGTCTATAAGTCAAAATATGTATATTAAAATTATATGATTATTTTTTTCCGAATTAAGTAAGTTCTACCCTTTAAAATAGTGCCTAAAGTAAATATTTAAGGCCTTCGCTTCTTCTGCCAAAAAGACAATTGAAAAATTATGCTAATTTTCCCGCTTTGTTTTCGCTGTTGCTCTGTTATTTTTTGCATTTTTTTCGCCCGTGGGAGAGCGGGGAACATAACCAGTTTCAAAAGTCTAATAGAACCGGAGCCAAGAGAAGCAATATGGAAAAATCTCGTAAACCCAAAGGGTTCTCGTTGCATTCCGGCACGTTGGCAATTTATTTGCCGCCCCTTTCATCCTCCTGCCAGTGGGCGTGGCCAACTATTTAAAAACACACACACAATAGGAGGTTTTCTTGGATATTTTGGATGGGTTGGTAGGTTGGTTGGGGGGTTTTCTTCCGTGATTAATGCCCGTCGTGGGCTTCTGTGCCTTCGTGTGCAAATTTCGTGTAATCTACTTTAAAGCCCGGGCATTGCATAATTTTAGGCAGGAGACCTACCTGCCCGGCACTTTGGCCCCTTCCCTAACCCTCCAGCCCGATATTCCCGCTATCGGATTAGCTGGCCCAAAAGGAACGAGGGGGAGAGGGACGACTTCCTGGCCCGGAAGATAAAGCAGCCATTCGGAATTGAGACGAGCTTCTCTCCTCTTCGGTCAGGTGGGTCAAGAGGTGGGTTAACCTGGGTTACGGTGGGTTACGGTAGGTTAGAGGCGGCACCACAGCAACTATGGAGTGTTATTAAAATCATTTCGGACAGGCACATTTGTCTGGGTCTCCTGCTGCTGCCAGCCGGATCAAGGTTAAGTTGGCCTAGGTCCAATTGAGTTACTTTGATTTCGAGAAGGAAATACTTAAGTGTTCGTAAATGTTAATTTTTTTGCTTACATTTTTATAATTTACTATACCCTTGCAGAGGGTATTACAAATTACAGCAGAAAAAAAAGCAAAATGAAAAATTCAAATTTTTCCCAAAAACCCCGATGCCAATTTTTCACAAAAAAATAATTCGTTTTTTGACCGTAACAATGGAAATATTGATCCAAATATGGATTGTCATACCTTTCTGAACTCGTTATTAAATTTTCAATCGATTGGCATTTAAACCTGGAAATTGTATTTTTTTGCCATTTTTTGTAAAAAATCATGATGTACCCCCTTACAAAAAAAATAGAAAATTTGCGAAAATTTGATTTTTCCAAAATCACAGAGAAAGTGTCATGGATTTACTTCTTATTTTGTTATCTGTTCAAAACAGTATATCTTTTTGGCGTAGGATCATTTTTGTCCAAGTTACAGCAAAAAAACAACAGGGTAAAATTCATATTTGTACCAAAAACCCAGATCCCAATTTTCCACGCAAAAAATAATTCGTTTTTTGGCCGAAACAATGGTAATATTGATCCAAATGCGGATTGTCATACCTTTCTGAACTCGTTATTAAATTTCCAGTCGATTGGCATTTAAGCTTCGACATTTTATTTGTTTGACATTTTTTGCAAAAAATCATGTAGTACCCACTTATAAATAAATGGAAAATTGGCGAAAATTGTATTTTTTTAAGATCACACGGAAAGTGTCATGGATTTATTTTTTATTTTGTTATTTGTTTAAAACAGTATGTATTTTTGGAAATAAATATATTTAAATCATAAAAATCAATGTCTTTAACTCTTTCTGTTGCAAATAACTTTAATAAAATTTAAGAAATCCAGCAGTTTTTGAAAGAAAAATATAAAAAAATATATAGATATACAATTTTGACATTAAACATTGCCTTAATAGACCCACAAAACGTCGACACCTTCAAAAAAAATGGAAAACAATCTAAAATTCATTGATATTTGTTTCCCTCTTGTTGTTTACACACGTAGCCCTCCTTAAGTACCCTTTTTGATGGATTTTGCTTAAACAGACAGTGGAGTGGCTCCACAAAAAAGCGGTTAAGCTTAAACTTTGTTTTGGACTTGAAGCTGTGCCGCTCTTAAAATTGAATCATGGCCGGTTTAAGTGCCACTTGGACGGGATGGATTGAAAAAGATTCGAAATCGTTTGGCCATGGCCTGGGCATGAGTATAAAATTGTCAGGCAGCCACATAAACATTGGCAATATGGTGACCTGCGGTTTCCATCGGTTGGGAGTTGGGAATTTTCCACAAGTTCAAAGTGAGGCGGGGAGGGGGGTTTGTGGGTGGCAAAGCCTGTGCCTGATGTCCTTGTCGTGTCGTGTTCCGCGGTTTCCCTTTAGTGGTCGTAAACAATTTTTACTGCCCAAACATTTGGCCACGCTTTAGCCTCCGTCGTTCTTCTTATTTTTATTTATATTTTTTATATTTATTGTGTTTATATATTTAAAACAAAATGGCGCACACCATTTCAGGCGACGCTTAGCGCCATTCCAAGGCCACTCAACTTCTCCACCTTCTAAGAAGAATTTTATATTACACAGGAAAATGTTATATCAGTATATAAAAATATAATAAAAAACAAATGTATAGTTTTCTTTCACATGTTCATATGTTATCTATTTTAGCAAATAAATATATTAAGGTTTATACGTTATGAAACTTGGACATTTTATGTATTATAGTGAAAATGGCTTAAAGATTTTTTCTCCGTGTAATTGCTTATGCTGGGCGGATGTTTTTGGGGGGAAAAAGTGAGAAATGAGGGTGGTAACGAAACGCCTGTCGCTGACGCTAAGTAGTTGGCTCAGACGGCAACTTTGGACTTGGATTCGGATTTGGACTTGGATATTCGGACTTTCAGTTAGCTCCTTGTTGATTTCACTTGCCCTGCTCTTCGGCCAAAAGTTTGGCGCATTTATTTGCGTAAATGGCAGGCCGGCAAATCTTGCTGCATACTTTCCCGGGCATCTTTTCTTTTGCAGCCTTCTCCAACTTTCCCGCCTCACAATATCCACGGCGTCTTTAAAGAGCGTTAATTTATGCATGTCACTGGCAGACGAAAATACAGATATGGTTAGGCATAAGGCCATAAGAACCGAACCCTCCAGACAGCAAAAAAAGAAAAGCACATTTTCCGTTTTCATTTGGCCAATGAATAAGTGGATTTGCAGTAATTTGCTGGGTTCAACTTCAGTTCGGTAAGAGTCCATTTAGGGCTTTGTTCGATAATCATAACAGATACCCTGTGATAAGTAAGGAAATATATATTTATTTATTACAAATTTAAACGCAAAAATAACCGAAACAATTTTAAGTACTTTTTATTTTTAATATATTTTTCAGTTTAATTCTTAATCATATAGAAAATAAATAAAAATAGCAATCATCTCTTTAATTTTAAATTATAAATCAATGAATTACAATCATTTATACATTATACAAAATAAATAAATAAAATAAATACTGCATACTTTTAAACACCTTTGTAATAGGTTTTAAAATCTATGGGATTATCATCTTTTAGGCATGATTTTTATCCAATTATGCAGTACAGGATATGCTCGCTAGTCGCTACTCAGCGATTTCCCTGTAAAGTAATTTCCCATTCAAATTGACATTGAGCATATTGTAGGCCACCGCCACCCAACGCGAGTCCACGGATATTCTCCTGAATTTCAGGGGACAGGACAGACAGGACTTCAGGACAATCCCCGGCAAGTGTCAGCGCCTCCTGTCGCCTGTCGCCATTCGCATTCACATTCCCTTTTATTGCTTTGCACAACATTTACTGGCGAAATGGAAAATGGGAAATGTAAATGAACAAAATGAGCTGCACAGCAACAGACGAAGATAAACAAAAATAGAATTGTCCAATTGCAGGCGAAGGCAGAGACAGACATTGCTAAGAAGTTGCCGTTGTCGCCATTGCCATTTCCATTTCCCTCATCGCTAGAAAATTTATTTTCGATTTCTATTCCCCCGCCAAGTTGCCCGCCCCCACTTCCACTTTTCCTCCTCATCATTGGCCTATCAATGTGCGCTGTGTTGACAGTGGCAATTGCTTGAATAAATAACGGAGCCGAATGCCATGGCGAATGCCAGAACTGAACCTTCTGGGCAAAGTCAACATACACAGGAAGACACCCACTAGAGCACCCAACCACCCATGCAGAGAAAAAATATTACCCTCTCCCTTTACTGATTTCGCATTTTAAGATCGGTCCAATCTAAATCAAAATATTATATATTTTAGACCCCTCAAAATGATTCAAATTATATTTATTTCTAAACCACTTAAAAAGGTGCTGAAAAGTATGCAACAATTTATTTGAAATGCGGAAGACCATATTTTGCTTACTTTGCATACTTTTAAACACCTTTTTTAACGATATCAGGACAAATGCAATTTCTAAAAAAATTATTACATACCTATATTAACTTTGCAATATTAATTAATATTAATATTCATGAAAGATGTCGTTTAAGAAAAGAAAAGAAAGAACGAAATGTTTTCTGTTAAATTGTCACGAATAAGATAGAAAAACTAAACATTTTTACCAGAATTAAATGCAATTTCGAAAAAAAGAAATAGCTGTACTAAATTACTAATATTTTCTTGCAGTGCATGTGTGTGGTGGCCAAGTTAGCGAGTGCATTTCTCATATTTTCAAATGAAATTTCATGCAGCGACTAAGAGAAATGAGCTGCTGTCTGACAGAGAGCCAAACAAATGACCGGATGAGTGAGGCTGCAGCAGCAAACAAAGAGAGATGGAGTGAGTACAGAAAGTATTACTAACTGAAGCTGAATAACCGAGAATTATATGTGTGTAAGAGTATTTGCGTGCCAGGTGGAAATTCAGCAAAGCCCTACGGCAGCAATTAAATAAAATTCCGTTTGCTGGCAAGTTTGTTTAAATAAAAACAAAAAAGAAATAATAAAGGGAATTCTTTGTTGTGGTTAAAACTTAACTTGATTACTTTTGTAAATAGGTGAAAATGTTCAATTTTTTCATTTCAATAGTTTAATTAAATTAAATTGAATTTATAAAAAAACGATATTATCTAATACGCCATCTGCTGGCTTTTTTATCTGGCTATACAAAATCTTGCTGTTCAGAGCAATACATATCTTTAATTTGGGATTTGGGCAAAAAAAACAGGGAGAAAAATTCGTATTTTTACCAAAAACCCAGATCCTGATTTCCCTTAGAAAAATATCTGTAATTGGTCGAATCAATGGATATAGTGACGCCAATATGGAAAGTCATACTCTCTTTAGAATTTTTGTTACCATATATGTAGATCAACCTTTTTCACATCTTTGATTTCTGGGTGTTGCAAGCGGATAAAGTTTGTCCTATAAATTGGCCCCCAAAGCGGATGCCAAGTGACGATTCCGATCCCTATCCTCACCCCGATCCCAATTCCGATTCGGTTTTTTGCCCCTTTAAGCCGCTTACCGAACCTGTCCGTCTGTGTTTAATATACATTCCGTGAATCTCGAATTTCGATACATTCCATTCGAGTTCCGCCATCCGTGTGCATTATTCAAGGGATGCGTCGATTATGCGGCTTGCTCCCGCTCTTATTTATTATGCCCATGGTGCCGGAACAATGAAAGTAGCTAACACAACAAAAAAGTTGATATTCTGGAAAGGGGGAGAGGCGAATTACGAAAAAAATAAATAGGGGGCCAAGTGAAAGCGCACGAAATTCCAGTAAAAAAAAACAGTGAAAATGTGAAAATGCAGCCGAGGACAATAGCATCCATGCCGATCCATGATAGATGGCCAAAATCCCACGATGAATTTTAATTGTGGCATTCATTTGCCTCTTTTTTTTTGTTTGTTATTTTGAGTTTGGGTAAGCGGCGTGGAAATTTATTGAGTTGAAATAAATTCCAGTTTTTCAGCAAATTAAGTTAAAACGCGACTGTTCCGATGATAATTAATAGTCGCGACCAACAGGTTAAATGCAAACTATATTCATTGAAAATATCAGTGTAGATTTTATTTAATTAATTTCAATTAATTTCACTCAAAGCTATAAAAATTCAATTTTTTATAGAAATTAAACATTTTTAAGAAATATAATTTAAAACATTCCTTAAATACTAATCGAACCATCATGCTGTACATTCCATATGTACATATGCTAAATGTGCGAAATACTTGGGGAAAATCGTAAACCGGAAATGGAGAAAAGGGGAGAGCAGGAGGTGGATTTCCTGCTGGGCGGACAGGTGAATTGCGTCACGCGACATATGCAATTATTTTATTTATGCTCAAGCGCCGCCGTTCGCGGAGCACACGCACACATGCATAATTCAGGGCTTACATGCACGTACACCTGCCAATATTTGATTTAAACACACACACAGGTGTGTGAACCCCTGCCGATGATAAAATCCTTTGGTGGATCACGATCACGGTGAGAAGTTAAGGATATTTTCGTATTAATGACGGTCACTTGGTGTACAAATCCTCTAACTTCAAAATATAATAAATAATTTATTAAATATTTTATAAGTAATATATAATTATAAAAGAAATATATATACATTTTCCAATTCTATATTACCCTGGAAAAATAAAAAATATTATTATATAATGTGAAGAAGTTCCATAAAACCAAAAGGAAACCATTTTGATTATTGTATCCTTACAATTTTTATAAGAAAACACATGCTGAGCTGCACGTGATTATATAACATCACTTTTGCTCACGCATGGTTTGCATTAAGTTTGAATTATGCATTTTTATTTGAACTTCTTTGGCGACGTTTTTCCATTTTACTATATTTTCTTTTCCCCCTTTTCCGTTTTTTTTTCCAGCAACGCGTTTTCTTTGCCCTTTCAGATTGGAGCGGGTATTTATTTAATGGCTCATACTTTTTGCCACAGCATGCAGGCAGAGGGAGGTGTTTTCCCAGGGCTTTTCCAGGGTTTTCCGTTGGCAGCTTGGCTTTAATCCACGGCTCGATTCCTGGCCAATAACTCACAGGTGCACATGGCACGGGCCAAATGAAATGAAATAATGAAAACAATTTCAACGCTCGTGCATTGAACTGCAATCGAGGGGTAAGGGGGCAAGGGGGATGGGAAAGCGGAAAAGCAAAGAAAAGCATAGCAAAGAATAAACAAAACTCTCTGGCCAAAGACCTATTAGTTATGCTACATGGGTTTTATGGGTCTTAAGACTTAGCCACCGCCGGACAATCCAGACACGAACAGCAGAAACAGCAGAAACGACAGAAACAACAGAAAACCGAGAAATACCAGCAGTGGCTGATGAGGAAAAAAAGAAAAGCTCGAAAGTTCAGACTCCGGAGTCAGGAAAATGGACGGAGGCCCTGCACTAGAGCTGCTAATCTATCTGTTTTGTAACTCCAAAAAATAACTTGACAACAAATAGGTGTCCAAAAGTATGCAACAATATATCTTTAGGCCAAAAGGAAAATGAATTTATAAAGGACGACTCTTATCCTTTATTCACTGCCTACTTTTAGGCACATATTTTAAAATTTATTGTATATTTAAAAATCGTATTTTAATCAAAGCATCTGCCTTTTTTGTACGTTTTAATTTTATTTATTTTCCTTTTCGAAATTTCGGAAATATTTGGACTTTTTAAAAAGATATGTATTTTCTTTACAAATATTAAAATATTCTATATAATAATTAACTATTTGATATATAATCTAGCCACTTTTCTACGTATTCCAATATTTTTAAAGCCACCTTTCCTATCTTTATTTCTGGCAACACTGAGCTGGCCGGAAAACGAATTGGATACGCTTTTGCTGGGTCGTGTGCCGCCTGATCCCTTCGATTAAAATCATCCTGTGACTCCTTCATTACTTAGACGGTTTATGGCAATCCGTGATTGCACATAAACTTACCTTTTGACGATGTCCGGCAGGGGCAAACTTTAATTTGCTTTTATTCTGCTGCTATTCTCTATGTGCCACGGCTTTTCGGGGGGTGGATGGGTGGAAAGACGAGGAGACCTTGAAATTAGTTGTCGAAACTTTTAGCACAATTATGGCTGTAATGAAATTTGATGGCAGGAAGTTGTTCATAAAACTCCAGAGATTTCAATTTAATTGTTCGGACGTCTTCGTGGAGGGCAAAGGAAAGAAATTTGCCAAATGAAATCAATTAAATTATTAGGAATATTAAGTTAAACAAATATAGTTCATTTAAATATTTAATAAAGTAAATATGAAATATATTACATTTAAGACTTTCTACCTTGATTTAATTAATTTATTTATTTCAAAAATATTTTACTTTTTTGACTTTAACCGTACAGTTTTGTAAGTAAATAAATAAATAAACTGATGACGTTTTTGAGCCACTGAAATGTAGTTTAAAATTTATGCAAAATATCACATTCTTGGCGTTTGTGTCCCTTTTGATTTGGAGCTTTGTTTTCCACATTCACATTCACATTTCTTGTCGATTTCCTTTGGGGCGTGCATTTGTTTCTGCTCGTCTCTTTCCGCTTTGCTGCTCTCTTTGTGGCAATCAAAACTTCAATGCAAATTATAAGAAATCGCTGGCATCTTCATCTCTGCTCTGGCCATATCCTGGCGAATCCTGCCGCTCCCTTTGTTGCTGTAGCTGGGTTCAATTTCCATTTCCGCAAAATGTCACGTACAGCGAGCAACATGTCCAAACATGCAACAAACTAAATGTTTCGCCTTTAAAGCGCCACGGAGCCCTCCGTCCTCCGCCTTTTGTCCTGATGCCTCATCCCCGAATATCAAAGGACACAGCAGGCCATCAGGACAACGCCGGAAGCCCTGCCATATTCGCTAAAAAGACGAAGGACGAGGACGAAGTCGAGAAAGGCGGAAAGCGGAACTTAAGGCTATATATGCCTCCATTGCAGTTGCAACGAGGGCGGTTTAAAAGTTGATGGATACTCCTTTATCGAGGGTAATCGAAATCAGGTTTCAAAATGTATTTCAAAGCTAAAGGTCTGAAAACGGTCTTTGCATTTAAATGTTTTTTTAAAACGCGAATTCTTTAGGAACTGAAATCTTCGTATCCTTTGAACATTAAAATGTTTTCTTGAAACGCGAGTTCTTTAGGAGCTGTAGTCTTCGTATCCTCTGAACATTAACATGTTTTCTTATAATTCGAGTTCTTCAGGAGCCGAAATATTCTTCTCTTTTGAACTCCCTATTTCTTTTTAATGTATTGTAATTTATCAGATATCTTTTAATCGCACTCCTCCTAATGTCAAATGCTAGGGATGTCCTTTTTTCTCCTTAGCTTACCTTCACCTTGTTACCTTCTTCCATTTTTTATTTTTCTGTTTTTTTTTTTTCTTTTTTAGTAAGGGGACAGCGCAACTTTGTAGCGTCAAATGTCATCCGCCCGCGAATCGGCCACGCCCACAGCTAAGCGCGCGTGACGTCATCTCGAGTGATGAGCGCAAGGAAAGCAAAATAGAAATAAGGCAAAAAAGTTAAATAAAAAATCGGAGGAAAGGAAAATAAAGTAACACATTGCTCTCCATTTTCCAACACACTTGAACATGCTTCCGCACTTAGGCGAATGCGTGAGGGGGTAGTGATTCAGTGGGGGTGGGTGGTTGCATTCCATCACCCACGAACCCCTCACAACTTTCACGTCCTACATCAAGTGTGCACTTTACACGCCTACTAAGGCTCAAATTACTTACTTAGTTTGCGTTTTACTCTTAATGAAGACGATGGTGATGGAGGGAAGGCAGAGGTGGAGGGGGTTGGTGACCTTAAAGAGAGGATGGTGACCCAGGAAAATACAAAATATAAATTTTTAATACAATAGTTTTAGCGTAACTTAATTTTATATATTTTATTTATCGCAGTCTCAATCAATAAATTCATGCTTTTATTTAATAAACGCTTCATAAGTTGGTAAATTAGATTGCGTAATCCGATTTCGGGCCTAAGCTGAGATTAAAGAACAATCTGCGGAGTTTTTGGGCCCCAGGCCACAACTTTCTAATGGCCGGTGGGGCAAAAAGGAAATTTACATCAAACCATAATCGATTTAGTTTTTGTTTGCCTTCTTGTTTTTGTTTAACTCGCAGCAAGGACACACAGGAGACCCGGGATAATGGCTACCTCGTCTTTTTTGAGCGGATAATGCCCACTTCAGGTCCCCGAAATCCAATGTTGTGCCAACTCCGAAGATGGCCCCCAAAAAAGTGGCCCCAAGGTGAACGCAAAGCAATGCGCGGCCTGCCAGCTGAAAATTTAATTACATCACAATGGCGGCAGGGGGGGTGGAAAATTGTGCAGCGGGGGGAGGGGGAAATTTCGGAAAGTCCGAGCCAAGACAGCGCCACATTTTCCACATTAACGAAATGCTTTTAATTGTGCACTTAACGCTCGTAAAATGTGATTTAATAGTTTCGGCGAATGCCAAAGGGCAGGACACGAAAAAAGCACAGGGACGGCGAGCAGAAAGGCAAAAAGGGGGTGGTGACTGCGGCGAATGTCCTTCGTCCTTCGGCAGCGGCGGAAGCGAAGGCGGAAGTGGAAGTTGGCTGCGTTATAAGCTGGCGCAGTTCCTATTTAACCGCAGCACAAGCACACTCAGAGAAATAGTCGAGTAGGTTTAAAAAAATGTTCTACATTTTGTGATGGCAAAATTGAGAAATAGGTGAATACCACAAATCTCAGGTTCATAAAAAAAGGAAATAAAATTAATCTTATCATACAATTTTTTTCGTACATTTTAATGAACTTGTAAACTAATTTAAAATAAAATTAAAAACATTTTTTTGTTCATAAACAATATTTTTGTTAGAAGTTAAGAACCTTATATTATTTATTTTCAGTGCAGTCAGACTCACACAATTACAGACAGCTGACAGCCCAATTTGGGGCTATATAGGTGCTTTGCGTATCGGAGACTCCATCTCGATGGGAACTCCGTCGCCTGACTTTTGGGAATTCCCCAATTCCGGCCATCGGCTGGCAAACAATAAAAGCCAACGGTCTTGTGCTTTGTTCACACTGTGGACACCTCTGACGAGGCGGGCGAAGGTGGATGATGGGCTTTGCCGTGCTGAAATCAATACGAACTGGGTCACCAAATGAGTCCCTGTGCGGTCACCTAACCCGGAAACATTGCCATTCCCCGAGGGCCGACAAGCCGGCAGCATGTCGGACAATTGTCGTCCAGGAGCGTCAGGACATCGGGTGAAATCTGGTGACACGGGGCAAATAAAGGCCAGAGATGCTGTTGAGTTCACCTTGTTTTTGATTGACATTACGGCTGGAAAGAATTTAAGGCCCAGAGTCGCTTTAATTGGTCTTTGGTTTTAGCGAAGACACAAACCATGCCAGCGGGCACACGACAATCTTTTAGTGGGCACACGTTTTATGTTTATTTTTACAGATATCTTGGCACTTTTAAAGGTGATTTTTGATAGAGAACCGGCTAAGAGCTCCTCAACATCGGTTTGGTCGAGTGGCGTGCTCTTTTCTTGCCCTGCACCGGTTTCTCCTCGTCCCAATAGCCGCAGATCAGCGTAAACAAGCCATCCTTCATGGTGAGGAAGCCGTGCATCCAGCCGGCGGTCAGCGTATTATCCACCGCCAATCGCACCTCATCGACGGCCTTGGCCTCCATTTCGGCCACATAGCTAGCCACCTCGTCGAGCAGAAGTGGTCGATGGAACACGTTGAAGGCCTCCAAAATGTGATCGGCGTACTGGTAGCGCGACATCACCACATATTAAATTTTGGGTGATTTGGTGGCTCCAAAAAAATGAATGAAAAATGAAAAACGAATTTCGGGTGAACTATAACGATTGGGTAACTGCTTTGGAAATTGCCAGTTTTAGTCCGATAAGTAAATCTTCGATCGGTAGCCATTCAGCCCATTAGAAAAGACTTTAAGAACCGCCTTTTTCCTCCTTGAACAAGTTTTTGGGCTCCCGATTACTTTCGGCCACTAAGGTCCTGTGTTTCCCATTTTGGGGCGGTAATTTTCCCCAAACACCACCCCACCCCACACCAACCGAATAAGATGGAGACGGGCGATTATATCGTTTACATTTACATTTACACCAAATGCAGGAAAATTGGAACGCCAGCCATTCCCATTTTCCATTTCCCTACTCTCTTGGCCCATTTAGTTGTTTGGTCGTTTAGCATTCGCATTCACTTCTAGATTTGTCATTTATGATAAGCAGTCTTGCCTTGAAAAAGGCACGGCCGAGAGTCCCTGTTCTCCGCCCCTTTAAGCCAGGAACTACTGTACTAACCGGATATATGTAGCAATGCATTTGTTGGCTTGGAAGCAAACTAAAGTTCAAGAGAAGCTCTCGGTTGAAAATCAGTAAAACATGTAGAAAAATCTGATAAAGAGATGCATATCGTTTTGGCACACTAATCGAAAAGTAAATTACCCTAGAGGTCTTATTTAATAGAGGTTTTAACAAGAAAGGAAAGGCCCTGTCAGTTCTAAATTCTGAATGATTAAAACTTCAGAGTATTTCTAAATTTTCTAAAATAAATTAAAGAAAGAAATGCACATTTTAAAAATATTTACCTTTCTATATTTTTTTAGAAGGCGTATAAATAAATATATATATATATAAAACAACAGTTTCAACAGTGTTTTGCTATACGGACATACCAAAGGTATTATGAGCACAGCTGGCTGTCAGAATTTCTTACACTCAAAATAAAATTAACCCTAAAGTCAAGGAAATCGCCCTACTTTTGTCTTCAAGACAAGCTAGCCCTAAATTTTAGGGTCACATTTTTCTATATTTTTGATTTTTTTTGACGTCATATTTCTAAATTTTAGGGTAATTTTACTAAATTTAAGGGCAAAAATTTCTAAAAAGTAGGAAATTTTCCTAAAAAATAGAAATTAAAAACAAAACAAAAAAACATGTTCAATCATGATTTTTTTTGTATATACGTTTATATTATGTACTCCTCCCTATGTACATATGCAGGCGTTGTGTGTCTTGTATATTGTGAATGTTAAAGGTTATGTATTTATTATTATGTATTTGCACTTGGACTTGCACCAAAGCCAAATGTGGTTGTAAATGTGGACTACGGGACTGCGGGGGAATGGGGGAATGTATAAATTATGATTAGTTAATATTTTATCTTCATGAAAAAAACTTACAATTTTTACTTGTCCGTCGTGAGAATCGAACCCGGGTCTCCCGCGCGAGGAGCGAACGGCCTACATACTGGGCCATTGTAGCACATAAATTTGTTGTGGCAAACCGAGCATTGTATGTAAAGGGTGAAGCGGACAACACATTTGAATACTAATTGCATAATTTTGACCATTCGCGTTTTACTTACTTACATACGTATATACATATGTATATATTTATGCTAACGCAATTTATATTATGTGTAGTATATAGTAAATAGCTGAATATGAACCTAATTATTTTCAGTTTACCGCTTGCCATCAATAAAAAAAGGAATAAAAAAAAGTAAAAAAATAAATAAAAAAAAAAATAAAATAACATTAAAAAAAAAAATTAAAAAAAAAAGGTAAAAAAATTTGCTCTGGGACTCGAACCCGCGTCGATTCGATTGCTAACCAAGTGCTTTAACCGTCTGCGCCACGGGTACAGCCGGCCGGCAGTTGACAAGTTCTGGGATTGAACATTTTGGTGTGCCAGAGCATGTGAAAACAAATATTTCTATTTTTTAGAAAAAATTTCTACTTTTTAGAAAATGTTTCTATTATTTAGGGTTGGTTTCATTTTAGGGTTAGGGCACTAATTTTTAGAAAAGGTGTTGCCAAGATATTTTATTATTTTCGTTTGCCTTTCTATTTTTCAGAAAATAATTTCTAAAGTTTAGGACATTTTTTCTAGATTTTAGGGTGATTTTAGTTCATGGTAACCATTTTCTACATTTAAGAAAAACTTCCTAGATTTGAGAAAAACTTTCTTGACTTAAGAAAAATTTCCTTAGATTTAGAAATAACTTTCTTGTATTTAGAAAAAAGAAATTTTTAGGGCGATTTTCTAAAATTTAGGGTTAAATTTATTTTGAGTGTAGATGCATTTCCCTCGCTTTCCCAGCCGGGGAAATGCGGGCCATGAAATGTGTCAAATGGCCCAACAATTTTCCTCCTCTTCCTGCCCTAATGAAATTAACCAAAAATCGATGCAAAACGCCCCGGAAATAATTCCTCTTTTGGCTTTGACTTTGACTAATGAAAGTGCGAAAGGCCCAAATGCTAAATGCTAAATGGTCAAATAAAATAATTGCTTTTATTTATGTTTTCGTTTTTGGCTTGAAATGGGAGGAAAATTAAGTCCAGGAAGCGAAAGTATTTTAAATTAAATTTATTCGCCGGCGTTGAAACGTTAAATTCGCTTTGTAACAAGTCGAATGCCAATTTCAGGCACTTCCTCCCGCCATTTCCACCAATATTTAATGATGCCTGCGGTTAACGATGCGGCTTTTAATTTGCTGGCCATGGCCAATCCATAATGGACTTTGTATTGGGATTTCGAATGAAGTATGCAAAAAGTTTGCAATTAATTCCGATCAATTATCGAATTAGTCGAGACAACTTTGTGCAATTAAATTCAAGGAATTTCAGCTAATTTCATTTTGCACTCGACTGAATTTGTTTGTGTTGCTTAATTTGCCCACTTTAATACAAGTGATGGATTTAACTAATTAATGAAAACTACTTAAGAGTGCAAATAGCGAGGAATAAGTAGCTGAAATTATTATTAGTGAATTATTCTTGAAATCCTGTCTCTTCTTTAAAGCCCTTTAAAGGAAATAATACCTCTTGACCCATTGAAATATTTAATTCACCGAATTCCCATGTTTAACAATCACTTGCACCTCCCAAAATCCCTAGAATTAAGTCCTTCGACGTTTCGTTACTATCCGAAGCCCCTCGAAAATCCCTCAACAAAAACAAGCGGCCACAGGAAAATAAAAGAAAATGTACCAAATCAAGGATTCAGTTGGTTTTCGGTGAGTGAAAATTAACGTTGTCATTGTGGGTGGAAAAAAAACGGGGAGATGGGGGCAAATGTTTTTGGGTTTTCGGTTCAGGTTTCCATTGTCCATTGATTGAATCGTTTGTTGCGGCCGAAACTGGGAAAGTCGGAAAGGGAAATGGCAAATGGCAAATGGAAAATGGAAAACTGGGGAAATGCCGAAAACGAAGAGACGGGCGTAGGCGAAGGGCAAAGGGGGCAAAACCGACACCCCGGGGCAAACAAAAATCAGTAGCAGAAGAAGCGTGCTGTAATGGAGTTTTAATTGTGCCCCATCCGGCCATCCGCCTCGCTCTCTATGTGTTTTCCCCCGTTCCTGAAAATCAGGGGGGCCTGACTGTCGGCCCGCTGGCATTTTCCGATTTTCCCGGGCACAAAGCGCAGCCAATTGGAAAATATGCTTTGACACACACCGGAGCGGATCGTTTCAGATCGAAAGGCCACAAAGCCAGTCCGAAAGTCCAAAAGTCCAAAGGTCCTAGGACCAGCCGCCAACGGAAGCCAAGTTTTGGATTTTGGGCTTGCATTCACTTGCGCTTAAAAGTGCACATATAGAAAATTTTACAATATTAATATAAAATTCAGAGGTCAAATGTCGAGTTTTTTGATTGAATAATATGAAAAAGACATATTAACTTACAATTCATCTTATATGGAATTATATGACGGATATTAATATTTATATGATATTTCATCATCCAATCATCAATAGATTATAATCTATATATATTCTTATTATTATAGGTAAACCAAATTATGAAGAAATCCATTTTATTTTATTTGAATTATAACAACAAAAGTAATGAAAAGGTTCTATAAATTTTTAATTTATTTGTCGCATGTTCTGATATTTAATCATATAAATAAATTATTTATACAAATATTATTTTTCCATTATTATATTTTTATGAAATTATATGACGCATATTATATTATATTTGTATATATTTTATTATATTTCGTAAATCAGAATATTGTAGGTGTATTACAAAAATTACAAAAATATGTAGAAATAATAATAATAATTAATTCTAGACAACAAAAGTATTATCATCATATTGAAAAGGTTCTATATTATTTTATATTGATTTTTTGCAACATCTGATATTTTATCATATAAATAAAAAATGTATACAAATATTATAATATTATTAAATATTTTTCACTGTGTATGTGTATGTGTGGGGGAAATCGCCGCCCCATTCCGGTGGAGGTGGCAACCGGACCCGGAGATAATGCCAACAATCAGAAACACGCTCTAAGCGCGCTTTGCCCAATGAGCCGCAACAAAAAGCGAGAGCCAAAGCAAACATGAAAAGGAAATCAGGCAGTGGGATCACATCGAAGTACGAATGCCCTGTAGCCAGGCTAATACTGTAAAAGTTTTTTATATATTTAAAACAGAATATTACATTTGAAAACTTTTTTCCAAGAAAAAAAAACAAACACTTCAATTTATTGAAAGTTTTCTTAAATAAAAAGAATAATTTGTATAATTATTATAATTTTTATTATTTTTTATTTTTTAGACTCTTCAATAGATAGTAATAATAAAATGTGGGGCATAAAATATTCGCATATATGAAAATTAATTGATATTCAAATCGCTCTTTAATGAGCTATCCATATTAGGACATTTTGCACCCATGCAGAGTTCTACGCTCTCAAAGCCCCCTTCAAATTCACATCATTCCACTTCATTACAATCTGAATGCCAATTACCTCGCTCATTTCAGTTGGCAACCAATTGCGGCTTTTGAAATTATGCACTGAATCTAAGAAGGCTTTGAATGTGCAATCGGCGTAACGCTAACAGTTTGAAAATATATGGCTTAGGTGAAATTGTATTGACCATAAAAAAATATAATGGGAATACAAATAATTTACAGAATATATTTTTGAGGCATTTTATACCATGTTGTAATGAATTTGAAGCGAAAAACTCTTTATTTTTAGCCTTAACTACACATTTCTTTATAGAAACTAGATTTAATATATTTAAATTGTATTCAATTAAAAAAAAAAGCCTTTCCTTAACTGAAATTAACTTTTTCACTGAATACGCTTATAGCTTACATCTTACAATGGCGCTCTTTTCCTGGCGAGTTGAACTGTGGATGAAAAATTCCGTTTGTAGCTGCTTGTATCACATGCCTGGCTGTTAATGTTGCAGGTGTTCTGGGCGTGGCAAGTCCTGGGGGATGGGTGGCTGCAGACGGCCAGTGTGGGGGCAATTAAAAATTTATTGAAAATTGATTTTTAAGCGCTCATCCCCAATGGCACACGGATGCAGTCGTGGATGCAGTGGCAGCCGGTTGTCGCATCCCCAGCGGTCAGCGCTTTCCCGGTTGTCAACGTTGTCTGACGGCCAGACAGTCAACTCATCCTCATCCTCATCTGCATCCGCATTCGCATTCGCATCGGCAGCCCATTCCCTAGTCGACTTAATTGCATCGTTTAAAAAATTTCCATAATTTCGCGCTGTCTGTTTGCCCGGCACTTCAGAGCAGGGTTGTCCAGCTCCTGATTCTTCTGCCGCAGCTTCTTCTCTTTGCCTCTATTAATACATAAAATGGTAATTAATTAAAGCATCACATATAAAGTTTAAATTATACAAAAACCTTTAAATTCTGCAGGCTCTTTGGACTCTATCGGCGACCGCGTCGCGACTCGGCTGCCGCCTTCCTGAAGCGATTGTGCGATCCGGCGCCAAACTGCTTGCCAGCCGCCAGCAGCGCCGTCGAGCCGGCCACCTCGTCCTTCTCGGGCAAGTGGGCCACGTGCAGGATGTCGTACAGCAGCCGGGCGCTCTCCTGCGACTGCAGCAGCTCCTCCAGCTCCTGCTGGCTGCGCAGCAGCAGTTGCCGCAGGCTGCCGCCCTTCCGCAGCAGGCCGTGTATGTTGCGCGTGTGAACGCCCGGCAGCCGCAGCAGGAAATCGTAGATGCCGCTGTTGAAATGCAATTGCTCGCCGGCCGTTGGCTCGTCGCTGCCCAGGGCCACCGCCTTCTGGGGATCCGGTTCGGGCTTGCCCAGCTTCAGCTCCTCGAAGAGCTGCGCGGTGGCATACGGACTGGGCGACCAGATGAGTCGCAGCTTGGGAAAGTGCAGCGTGAGCAGCTGCAGCTTCTGCACAATGTCCGCATTGGCCACGCTCGTCTGCTGCGACAACATGAACTTGCCCTGCAGATGGAAGGGCTTGTTCTGATCGAACTCGATCAGCAGGATGGGCTTGGCGTAGTGCCGCTGCATCTGCACACACTGGTTGTACAATCGCCCCGAATTCAGTGAGCCAATCAGGTCCGAGATGGACTTGCGCTCCACGCAGACATCCGGCGTGAGTATATAGTCGCCAATCGTGATGGTCAGCGGCAGCACCTCCAGTCCACGCTTGTGAATCAGGCAGGGCAGGTCGGAGCGGAACTCGCGCATGTCCACAATCACCTTGGGCGTCTCCTTGGGCGCCGGCGGCGCCTGCCCGCCTGCCTGGCGACTCTTGGCATTCTCGCCGGCCAACTCGTCGTCGTAGTTCTTGAACAGCAAGAAGGCCTCGTCGGTCTTGCCGTCCTGGTACTCGGGAATCACCATTTTCTGTGGGGGAAAACAGAGAATTTAATTTTATATAACAAATAAATATGTAGCATTTAATTTTAAAATACATGATCTTTAACATTCTTTCATAAAATAGTGACCAGTGGAGAACCAAATTATCTTTTCAATAAGCTTACACCAGCAACATCCCAAAGGACCAAAAATCACATATGCCCTTGAGAAGGCAATTTTTCATAAATGGTATTCGGCTATGGAACAATCTACCGCACCAATTCAAGACAATTAGGAGCGCAACTCAATTTTATAATAAAGTTAAAGATAACTTAAAATCGCAATACATATAGGTTCAAATAAATATAACAATAAAATAATAATAATAAAAGCATAAAAAAAACTATGTAACTATTAAAAAAAAAAATTATAATAATAATATAATAGTAATTAGAAAACTACAAATTATTTGATGTTAGTAATTAAGTAAGTAAGTAATTATAATAATTAGTTAAAAATATCAACTCAATGTAACTAGCGCGTTAATTGTAAGTGTGCACTTGTAGCGCTGGGATTTTTAATAAATAAATTAAATTAAATTAAATTAAATGAATAACTCACACTTTTGGTGTCTATGATCAACTCAAAGGCCGCCTTCTCGCGCCGCAAGCTGGTCAGATAGGCCTGCTCCTCCACGGTGCGTGCATGGATCAGGAAGTAGACCCTCATGCGATCTGCGGGCGGCAGGCGACGCCTGGCTTCGAAGACCTCCAGCTGCCGAATGGCCGTGACATTGGTATTATACATGACCACGTAGTGCGGCTGCAGTTGCTCCAGCATGTGCTCCAGCGCCATGGAGCCCTCGCGCTCCGTCTTAAAGGTCTGCAGGCATATGTACGGCTGATGGGGCACCGCTGCCAGGGCGGCTGTCACATCGAATTGCTCCAGTTCTGGAATGGTTTCGAAAATGGAGGCATCCGGATCGAGTTTGATGTCCACCTGCGGCTCCTGCGTCATGGTGAGCATGTAGCTCTCCTCGAAGTGCTGGCCCTCGGTCTCCGATTCGCTCAGCAGCTGCGCCAGTTCATCCATGCCAGCGGGTGGAGGTTGGGAACTAGAAACAGGCTCCTCTTTGAGAGGCTCCTTCTTGGTAGAAGACTGAGCTCCCTTGCCCTGACTCTCCTTGGCGTACTTGTCGCTCAGCTTGCCCACGGGCACTTCGTGATGCAGTGCCTGCTGGAGCAGGAATCGCGGGCCGCCCTGCGTGAGGTACTGCTTCAGCTGATGGCAGGTGCGAGCATCCTGGCAGAGGATCAAAACCTTCGGCTGCTCCGTTCGCCTGCAGCGTCGCATATCGCCGGGAATATCCTGGGTGAGCAGATCGGTGAGAGCCTGCCATTTGGGACAGGGTTCGGGCTCGAATTCTGTCATAGAATTAATAGAATTAAATGGGGAAATGGTTTAAATTCAAGGCGATTTGCCTACCCTGCTGGCCATTGAATACGCGCTGCCGGGAGAGCTTGAAAATCTGCTCGGCGGCATCTAGCAACGTCCATCCCGAGTTACTCAGCGCATATTCCGTGCTGCGATAGCGTTTCATCAGGGCATAGGCACTCACGGCATCGTGGTACATGGTGGAGCTACAGGAATACATCAATTTATTAGTAAAAAATCAAATAGAAGTTAAATTATGATACCAACATCATTAGACTGCGCAGAATCTTGAGATCCGCCACTATTAACTTGGTCTGCGAATTGAGCTGATGCCAGATGCAGTCGAGCTGCGCCTGCAGGATCTTGTGGAACTTCTTGGTCACACAGTTCTCCACCGTAACGGCCTCCATGTCGACGGTGCGATTGATGCGCTTGATCTCCCGCACCAGAAAGTTCATTATGTCCAGGATGTGCGTCTGAATGGCCGTCATGCTCTGGCTGAGCGGCACATGCAGCTCGATCGTCTGCGTCTGCCACGGCTGCAGGGCGCCGCGAACGGTGGCATGGAAGCGGGGCCAGATGTACAAGTGCTTGACGAACAGATTGCGCATGGTGCGCTCCACGTGCGAGTAGCCAATGGTGAAGGCCTCCGGGCTGCTGGAGAAAGCCTTCACGAACCCGGTCTTGTTCCTCTGGCGGTACAGGCGCAGGGCGAACGCCTCCTGGCAGCTCTCGATGATGGTGTGCGCCCGCAGGACCACAATGCCGCTGATCAGCTCGATGGGAATACGCTGCTTCAGCAGATCCACCACCAGGATGCGGGTGCTGACGAACTGCAGGCCGCCTTCGAGATAAACGCGCTCTCTAGGGAGAGAAAAAGAGGATATTTATGAGAAATTAATCACAAATCAGAGTGAGAGGGAAGCTTTAGGTTTTTAATGATATCTATGAATGTATAAAAATAATACTAAGCCATAGATCTGTTTTTAAGATCAAAGATTAAGTATCAAATAACAGATTATAATATAATAATCATACCAAATTAGTATGAAATTCATTTATAAAAAAGTTAATGATATTTATTAGTTTTTGAAGTCCTCGAATCTGGATGAGAAAGATCCCTAAACCGATCTTAGGGCAAGAGATGGGAAGCTCTTTAAGTTTTTAATGATATATCTATAATTCTAATACACTTAAATCGTTAAATAGATCTAAGATCTAAGCTATAGATCTGCTCTTAAGATCATATAGTATAAAATATGTATGTTTTTGTAAATCTATAAAAGATTATAATATAATAATCATAACAAATCAGTATGATATTCATTTATAAATAAGTTAATAAGTTTTTAATGATATACCTATATTTCGAATATACATAAATCGTTAAAGGTAAAATAATACTAAGCAATAAATATTTTGTTTAGATCCTATGGTATAAAATATGAATGATATTGCAAATCTATAACAGATTATAATCATAATCATCATCATTATACCAAATCAGTATGATTTTCATTTGTAAATAAGATATTCAGTTTTTAAGACCTTAAATCTTGATAAGAATGATCCCCAAAACCGATCTTAGGACTATAGATCGAGGGCCTTACCGTTCAGTGGCCGTGTTGGCCACTTCGTGGACGTATTTGGGTTCCATTTTGGACTTGTAGTACTGCTCCTCCCAATCGGAACTGTTGATAACGAGCACCAGATTCCCGGAATCGCTGTAGGCCTTCAGGATGTTGATCAAAACGCGCTCGTAACTTAGGCCCCTGTGCGAATTATAGATCGAAATTAATCTGGCATACGGCTATAGTTTCATAGTCTCACTTGGCGCAAACTAGAAGACCATCCGCCTGGACCTGATCGAGAAACATTTGTTTTTCGTACTCCAAGAGGACCACATCCTTGCACATTAAATACTCCTCGGCGGTCACGATATTGGCGAGATCTTCGTCCTCCTGCAGGGCGGCGGTGGTCTCCAGCAGCTTGGCGGTATCCACATCCTCGGGCAGCTCCAGTTCCGCCTCCTTCTCGGCTTTTTCCGCACCCGAATCGGACATGTTGCAATATTATTAACAAGGATTCAATTTCGCAACTTTTGTGCCGGTTCGATCAGCTGTTCGTTGGTGAGACAAGGCTGCCAGACCGCGGGAAAATGGTCAGTAATTGCAAGTACAGTGGGTACTGCAAGGTAACTACACTAATGTATTGATTAAAATTTATTAACTAATTATATGTTTATCTCTAAGTTGAGTAATTAATATTTGTTTCATTAACTAAATAACTATATTTTTATATATTTTAATTCAAGTGACACTATCCAATCTCCACTGTACTTACATGCATTCCAATGATATGGCAGCTCCTTCTGCCTATCGATTAGCCGATAAGCCACCGGCGATAACAACTGTAAAAGTAAGCACGTGCAGGAGACATTTAAAAAGTTGTACATTTTGTCGCCAAAAATAACAACGTCATCCTGTAAATTGTCCCCCTTTTTTGCAGGTGCATGGCAGCAGTGAAAAGCCTTTGTTATAAACCTCATTTTCCTTAAGAAACCCCTGTGAGAATGCCAAAAGCGGCGCCATCTTCGGCTGCCGAAGCCCAGGGCGCCCGGAAAAAGCACAAAAGCCCGACTAACGGTACAGCTAAAGCCAAGAAAACTGCCAAGTCGGATCTCAATATGGCCGATATGGATATGCTCCTCAATCCCAGCGCCAATCTGACCAAGGAACAGAAGGAGCGACGCCAGGCGCTGGAGGACTATGTGACCAGCGAATTTGAGCGGGCCACTGAAAATGGCTCAGGGGATTCCAACCAATCCTCGCCAGAAGTGGAAGCCCGCTCCATGAAGGGCAAATCGAAAGCGGCCAGGCCCACGGATCGCAAGAGACGCCAGCAGCAGCAGCAGCAGGAGGAGGAGGAGGAGGATTCCCCGCCAGCGGACAGCAACAATAATCGAAAGGCCGCCAAAGGAGCCGCCAAGCGACGCAGTCAGGGATTGGAGCACACCTCGCCGGTCCAGGTGAACGGCGGAGCGGCTCTGGCCTGTCCCCTGGTGCGCAAATCCCTGCCAGCCGCCTCGGGTCCCGCCAAATCCTGCCCGCTGCCCGAGAAACGCAAGTCCCAGCCACCGCAAAAGCAAGATAATCCTGTCCAGATAAAGCAGGAACAGCCAGAGCCTGAAGATGAGCAGCAGGAGACGCCCGCCTTGCCCCAGGAAGCCCACAACACCGACAGCATCGAGGAGGGTCGCCGCATCCTGCAGTGGATCCTCAATCCCGTCAAGACCGAGCACTTCTTCGCGGACTTTTGGGAGAAGAACGCCTGCGTGGTGCAGCGCAAGAACCCCAAGTACTACAGCGACCTGATATCCTTCAAGATGATCGACGAGATGCTGATCCGTCATCGCCTGGACTTCACCATCAACCTGGACGTGACGAGCTACAAGAACGGCAGGCGGGAGACGCTGAATCCCGAGGGCAGGGCCATGCCGCCAGTGGTTTGGGGCCTCTACTCCGAGGGCTGCAGCATTCGCATACTGAATCCCTCCACCTATTTGCCCGGTTTGCGGCAGGTGTGCAGCATAATGCAGGAGTATTTCCACTGCCTGGTCGGTGCGAATGTCTACCTAACGCCGCCGAATAGCCAGGGATTTGCGCCGCACTACGACGACATCGAGGCCTTCGTCGTCCAGGTGGAGGGACGCAAGCGCTGGCGGCTGTACGAGCCGCCCCGTGAGGCCGATCGGCTGGCCAGGATCTCGTCGGGCAACTACGATCAGGGGCAGCTGGGCGAGCCGCTTCTGGACGAGGTGCTCGAGGCAGGCGACTTGCTGTACTTCCCGCGGGGCACCGTGCATCAGGCCATCACCGAGGAGGGGCAGCACTCGCTGCACATCACGCTGAGTGTGTACCAGCAGCAGGCCTACGCCAATCTGGTCGAGAAACTGATGCCGATTGTCATTAAGAGGGCGGTGGAGAACAGAATGGCGCTGCGTCGCGGCCTGCCGCTGCACACCTTTCATGTTTTGGGCGAGGCGCAGCGGTCGAACAAGAGCAAGCAGCGCAGGGAGATGGTGGAGCGAGTCCAGCAGCTGGTGGCCACGGCTCTGGTGCCCTCGGAGAAGGAAATCGATGCGGCTGTCGATCAGCTGGCCAAGAAGTTCCAGCACGAGGCGCTGCCGCCGACCATTCTGCCCGAGGAGAAGCTGCGCACCGTTTTCGGCTCGCGCAGCAGCACCGATGAGCAGGGCAACTGCATCTGCGACTATGAGTTCGACGAGGAGACCTCGGTGCGCCTGCTGCGCGCCAATATCCTGCGTCTGGTCACCGAGGACGATGGCAGCGTGAGGATCTATCACCACGTGGACAACGCGCTCGAGTACTGCAAGTACGAGCCCATCTTCATGGAGATCCTGCCCGAGGAGGCGGCCGCCGTCTCGCTGCTCATCTCCGCATATCCGTATTACCTCACAATCGCCCAGTTGCCGCTGGAGACGACGGCCCGCAAGGTGGAGGTCGTCACTGCGCTGTGGGAACGCGGTCTCCTGATGACCGAAAAGCCGTTCAATTAGGAGGAAATCTAGCGGAGATTCGTTAATAAATTGTAGAACATCTTTAAGATACGAAAGAGAAATGTCTGGGAAAAGCCTGTGAAATCCAGAAGGGGTTCTTAAAGAACCAAAAGCAGTAAAGTTATCTATAAGCCCCGTGAATTATTGTATCATCTTTGTAATCCTCAAGTCTTGCTGGAAAACCAATTACATTTGTAATATATATTATATATCGTTTTGTTTAACTGATTTGATTTTGTATTTTATTTGCACTAACTTAAACTGGGAAAATCAGGACATTTAGTGGGATTTCCTTAGGCGCTGCGGATTTTCTTGCGTTCGCGATAGAGACTCTCCTGTTGAACTGGAAAAAGAAAGTAAATTATTAAGATTTATTCAATTCATAAGATCAGTAATATCACTGAAATAATCAAAATTAAGAAATACATATGATTTTCTAAATAAATAGTGTATTAAAACTATTAATATTGAAATTATATGATATTTTGAAGGGTATTATAAACATTTCTGGAAGTTTTATAACATCCTTGAAAATATTAGGGACTACAGTTCATTTTTTAAATAAATAGTGTATTAAAGCTATTAGTATTGAAATAAGATGATATTTTTAAGGGTAATAACAAAAAAAGTCTGGAATTTTTATAAAGTCCTTATAAATATTTTTTAAATATAAAGTGTATTAAAACTAAGGTTATTTTAAAAAGTTATGGAATTTTTATAAAATCCTTCAAATTATTAAGGAAAACAGTTCATTTTTAAAATAAATAGTGTATTAAAACTATTTGTATTGAAATAAGATTATATTTTTTAAGGTTATTATAAACAGTTCTGGAATTTTTATAAAATCATTCTAAATAATCCCATTTTAAGAGGTTAAAATAAAAGCTTTTAAAATGTTTTAAGCTCCGATTTTTTGTAGGCAGTACTCACTGTACGGGTCGAAGCGTATTATCTCCAATTTGTCGGCCAAACGATCGCGAAAGGCATTATATTGATGTCCGCTGACCACACTTTCCAGCACCACCATAATTCGCCTGTGAAACCCTTTATTATTAGCAATAATTCCCACTTGGCAGGCAATTTGACTTACTTGCTCTTCACTTTCTTGAACAAAACATTCGTCAGACGCATTTTGTTTCAGTAAAATGGGGAAAATTCCTTAAATTCTGGAAAAACGCCGCAAAATTGTTGTGCAAGCAAAACGATAGGCACGTGAAACAGCTGACCCCTATCGATAGGCAGGTGGCCTTAGCAGCCGAGTTACCAGATCAATTGACTTTAAGCTTTTGCGCGCCCAGTTTAAAATTTAAATAATTTTATTAAGTAAAAAATAAACAATTATATGTTTAAGCTGATTTTTTAGATACTATAAAATTTAACAAGGGAAATAATATCGCAATTGGCGGAATTTCAACTAATCAATTTATTATCTTTTTAATATTATGTATTTATTTATTTAATTATGCTAATAATAGAAATAAATCTTCTTTGAAACCAGCCTATCCAATTTCCCCGATAAAAAGCACTAGTGTCCTTTTAGACCATTTTATCCCGGGAATAAAGCTCTGAGCTTTTTAGCTCAAGAGAGAAAATACTCCTGCTCCTTTGCAAGTGGAGTTCGAAGCTCAGGAGTTTCAGAATCGAAAATCTTTTCACTTCACGCTGTAATTACAGAACATTGATTTACACCGCAAATAAAATAAAATTGTACATTAATCAATTGCAATTAATACATTATTACAACAAAAAATGAAGTTTAATATTTCCGCCAAATTGGAATTTTCATCTGGCAACTCTCTGAGTTAATGACGGAGAGCCGGTGTTACGTAAAACTGGCACTTACGTTTGCTTACGTTTGACGCAACGCCGTTCTTGGCAATGGGATTTTTTAGGGAAATATCGAGATTTGAGATTTTGAGATTTTTTAGGGAAAAAAGGAAAACGAAACGGACGCGAATTTTCATTTGGGCTGCGGAAACCAACAACAACAGACAAAATAAAAACAAACAAAAAAAAACGGCCAAAATTCCGGGTAAAAAACGGAAGCAAGACACAAAATTCAAACCGCAGATTAAAGTCAAAACAAATAGTCCTTCGTTTTAGGATCAAAAAAAAATCAGCGCAACACGCGCTTTTTGTCACTCCTTTTTGCCCTTGCGCTCTTGTTTTTCTGTTTTTTTTTTTGATTTGGTTTCCCGAGAACTTTTGTACTCGCGCGTGGTAAACAATTCGAATTTTTTTGCGGTGCAAGTTTTTTAAGTGCAAAAAAGGAAAACCAAAAGGCAGCAACAACAAATCAACAGAACGGAATCAAAGTCAAACAAACACAAACGTCTGTCTGTCTGACGAGAAGGAAGCTTCAAAGGAGAGGAAAAAGCGGAAAGGAGAGGGGGAGAATCAAAGGTAAGAAGAGCATTGCGAAAATGCGTATATTTTTGTTGTTGATTTGCATATTTAAAAGTTTTGTGTGTTTGTGTGCTGTGGGGGTTGCAAAGGCGAAATTAGTTTTTAAAGCCCTCTTTTAGGCGCCGCATTTAAGCCAACATCCTGCAAGATTTTCAGCTGAGCCACAGTGTGTCCTTAAAATAGCAAACTTTTGTTTTTAATTCTAAAATTAGTTATGCGTTAAAGTACTCCAAAAATAAAAACATAAATGATAAAAATACATTTTTTCAACAAATTCGCGAAAATGTATAAATATTTGTCTTACCACTATTATAAAAGTCTGTATTATTATTGTATTTTTAGTTAATCTTAAAGTTAAGAATTCCTTGGTTTCCTACAAGTAATTGGGAAACCCCATTTAAACTATTGGCTTATTTAAACTTCTAAATTTATTAAAGAAAGCCGAGTGTTTTTAGCTTAAACGAAATCTGAGCTTTGGGATCACATAAGCCAGACCTTTAGTTTTCGCAGTTAAAGATTTGTATATGTTTTGCAGCAAATAAACCTTTAAAGTTCTTGTAAGCCATTGGAAGTTTCTTAGGAATAACAAAAACCTTTTGTTTATGGGGAGGTAATAAGATCTGTTGTTTTACTTTGCTAACTTTTTGTTTATTTCAAGAGAACTCTAGTTTTTTGTTACAGCTTTCCATTAAAATATGTGGAAATTAAAAGTATACAATAGGATTTTTATCCACGTTGTAATTCTTCTTGATTTAATATTACTTCTGTGCCGGAAATTCAAATTGATTGTTGGTATTTCGAAAAAAACCCCCCTTTTTCAAAAACCGATCGAGGTCTAAATTGTAAATGATTAGCCAAAACGTAAACTTGGCCATGAAGATGGGCGGAAAAAGGGAGCGAAAAGGGGGAGGAGGAGGAGCAGACGAAGAGAAGGAGGACCAGGTGAAATACATAAACAAACAAGCGCGCGAAGAGGAAGCTACGCAAATACATAAGTAAATGAATAAATAATGTAAACAAAATATTAAATTAGAAGAAATTTACTTGCGCGCACGCCGACGCAAACACGAATAAAAGGAGGAGGGGGAGAGTCGGATGATGGGAATGGGGATGGGGAGGAGGATAATAAAGCGGGGGAGAGGGAAGCACACATAAAATTGAAGCACTGAAATTTACACACGCAAAAAACGACGTCGGCAGAGCAAACAAAAATTCGCACGCCCTCTCGCTCGCACCCGTTGTCACCTGGCCCGCCCGTCCTGCTCGCACTCGCAATGGCCACTTGTTTCGCCCTCTGCCGACGTCGACGCAGCTGAAGTGCACTGAAAACAAAGCTCAAAATTAATAAGAAAAATTAATATTAATATAATTATTAATTGTATTGAAAGATGGAACAAATCTTAAGCAGTTTTCTTAGATTAACGTACCTAAATTATTTTATATTCGAAAACACATTTTCGCCATTATTTGAGTGCCACTGTAGTCCATTTGAATACCGTTTGCGTTTTGATATGAATTTTAAGAAATGACTCACGAACTTTAATCCAAAAAAATATTTAACCGAGACCTGAATACAAAACAATAGCCATTAAAATGAGTCACGTTTTTAAATTAGTTTTGGAAAAGCCACAAAAATTAACTTAACACGTTTTAAAATGTTAAATAAAATCTTAAATTAAACCGGGTTTTAAATAAATTTTATTGTTATTACTTAGATATGAAATTAACCATTATTTTTTCTTAAGATAAAAAAGAGGCCTTTACGAGGCCTCACTGTACATTGCAGTGGCGTACTTTTTGTGGCAAGTGTGGCGATCAGAAGCTTTCTTCTCCCTCTCCCATTTCCATTTGTTTGTTTGGCCTGCAACCGAGCAAAGGGGGACGAGGGGGCGGTGCCGATGGGCGGTGGGTGGTGGGTGGCATGGGATTGTGCAATAAAGCTATAATAAAAAAATAACAAACAAACCGTTACAGCGACCGCCGTCGCACACTCATCGCACCAATACACACGCACTTTCGGTGGGTGGCTGAGAGAGGAGGCAGATGAAGGAGAGCGGGGGAGCAGGCGAAAGAACAATAATCATATTTGCTCTCACTCGCACGATCAGCACCCACGCAAACAGAGGGAGCGAGATGGGGAGAGGGAGAGGATATGCAACAAGAGCGTACAGTGGTCACTGGTCAAGGGATAAAAGTGTTTTTTTTTTATATTACAAAAATATACAAGAATAGAATATTTAGAATATTATAGAATAGAATAGAATATTTTAATAGTCGGATTTGCAAAAATATTTATTTATTTTTAAATTATTATAACAAAAACAGAATCGTTTTAAAATCAGATACCTATTATGTATTTTTAAATGTTAACATCTAGGCATTTGGTACTTCTTTCCTGACTGGTGCCCACTGTACCTGAGATAAACTCTCCAAGTTCCGAGAGCCCACTTCTCCGGCGGCGGCTCTCCGTTCTCAGTTGGTCAGTGGTCGTCCGCCGGAGCTTTTCCCGTTAGTCCGCTCCGCTCGCACACAGTAATCCGCGATAAAAACGGGGGAAAAGTGGGGAAGAGTGGGAAAGGCCTCTCTCCGCAGCCAACGTGTTTCGCGGTTTCGTTTTGGTTTTGGTTTCAGTTTCGTTTGGTTTCGCACAGGTTAAGTTTTTCAATTGTATTCGCCCCCCTTGTTCTTTTGTTTTTGTTTCTGTGCGAATTTTCATTGCGATCGTCGTTTGTTTTTGCAATGGCTTTTATTTTGTGTAAGGTGATGAATACCAAAAGAGTGCAACAAAAAACATTCGGGTGTCACCTGTTGTGAGAAAGGGCGAGAGAGAAAGGAGAGAGAGCGCAGAAAGAACGAGGAAAGAGAGAGTGAGCCGACTGATCAACTGTAAGTCGAGCAATGCTCTTCAAACTGAAATTCGCAAGGCGGGAAAAGACAAACAAATATAAATAAACAAATATAAATAAACAAAAGTATCAAACAAAAATAGGTAGCAAAAACAAAACAGCAAAAGCCGGAGCCAATTAATTAAATACGTAAGTTAAACACTCGATGGAAGAGTACACTAAAAAAAAAAACACTTACTTTTTATTATTTACTTTTATTTAAAAAAAAAAATAATAATTTCGGTAAAAAAAGTTAAAAAAACTTCCCAAGTCTCAAATTAAAAACTGTACTTCAATATCACTTTTAAAATTCTGGGAATTTTTAATTCATACGCACATGTCCACTGAGTCATAATTTTATTATAAACTAAAATTCTCCACATCATAACACAAGTATTTTGTATAAAAAAAAAACATATGGATGTCATATGCCCTTTTCCAGGGGCTCAATTATTATATTCCATTATATTTAGTGATCCAGGAATTAAGCCCAAACCCATTCTGTAATTCTGTAATAGATAATAAATGCTTGTATGTCCGCCCAGTTCCGGGAATATTGTTATCTCTCGCATGGAAATCGCTTGGTAACAATTTATGGTCTTGTATGCAGTAAATAAACTTGAATTATCATAAATTATCAAAAATCGCCGAGGATTACCAGTTGAAAGATAAAGCGTTGGAGGGCCAAACACGATATTATCCCCTCACCTCAGCACTGTGCTGTGAATATAGAACATCGCTTTGTTTTGGGTCTATATATAGAACTTAGAGTCCAGAGTGCAGGTGTTTTTTTTTCGTAGTTTTATATTCGTCGATAAATAGGCAAAATATATGAGAATCGAATTAACCAACCAATTACAGATTAGTTTGTTTAATTAAAGCGGTTGTCCGATGAACGCATCCATTTGACACATCCATTTGGATGGATACACAATATTCACACCAGGCCCATTCGCATTTTCACACCCATTGCGACAATTATGGTTCGCATTGTATTATGCATTTATCGAGTTAAGGCCTTTGTGCTCCCGACTCAGTTCACCTCGCTTGAGTTGGTTCAGCAATTCAGTAATTCGGATGACATTGGGCCCTCCAATGAATGGCAATCGTCGAACGGAGCACGCGGCGTATGCGTAATTTTTCTGTAAGGCTCTTCCGCACTTTTACTCGTCGCAAAAAAGAAAGAAATTACCCATAATAAAATCGGTGTATAAATAGAGTGGTAATCACTATTTAACTATAAAGGAAATTATGATTATTATATAAAATAATATTATAAATATTGATTTATTTTAAAAAGAAGCTGGAAATGTTAGAAATAAAAAGATATTAAATTCGAATCAATATATTTTGTTATTAGGCTATTCACTTTTTGTTATACAGATACAGATACAGATACAATCCAATAGTCAGAACTTTTTGTCGAGTAATTCACTAACGAACTGTCAATCGTGTTTGAACACCATTTCGAAATTAGAATGAATTGTGTGTTTCGCGGTCGACCGCAAACCAAATAATAAAGGATTCGGACAGTCACATTCAGATATTGCAATCAATTGAGGTGGAAAATACAAATGGGAAATGGACATGCACGCAAACAACTTTGAGTTGCCTTCTTTTTTTTGTATTCTCTTGGAATTTGTATAATTCACAGCATTAAATTGCAGTTTATTTAACATTCTTTTATTTATTTAATTTTTACATAATTAGCAAATTTTAAAATCTAGAATATCTGAAATATATTTAAATAAATCCCAATTTAGATTCTGAGGCTAGGGGAAAATTTATTATAATTTTTTTTGTTCTTTGTAGTTAAATACTGTGACAAAAAAAAAAAACGAAATGCTATCTAATAAGTGTGTGCAACAAATTTGTGTTCGTGTGTCCTGAATTTTCTAACAAGATCCCCGAACCCCCACTGCTGCTCGCCTATCGAAAACTCTATTCCGTATCCGTATTCAACTCAGTACATGGCAAATAGCAGGAAGATGGCAGCCAACGCCATTCGGAGCAGATTGTCCGCCATCGGCGGTGTGGAAAACGAGGGCGCCAGACAGTCGAGAGTTCCGGCCACCACGTGGTATACGCAACCCTGAAGGGTTCCCCATTCACGGGCCGTCAGATAGAAGATCAGGCATCGGGCCACGCCCATGTTCCGCCTCAGATTCGAGATCTCCTTCTGCAGTTCCACATCGATCTCGCTCTGGCGCAGTGCCTCGTTGTATTTCCTGGGGGTAAATGTGAGATAATATATATTTTATCATACTTTTGTCAAAAACCAAAATCCCAAAATTTCCAAAAAAAAGAATTCGTTTTTTGACCGTAACAATGGAAATATTATTCCAATTATAGATTGCCATGCCTTTCTGAACTCGTGATTACATTTCCAATAGAATGGTATTTAATTACATTTTATTTTTTAGCAATTTTTCGCAAAAAATTATGATGTAAAAAAATGAAAATTGACGAAAATGTTATTTTTCCAAAATGAAGGTTAAATGGTTAAAACCAGAAATTCGTACATAATTCATAGGTACCAACTGAGAAAGGATTTTCAAATATCCGACCTGAAAGTAGGTCAGTTTTAAAGAGGTCGTTTAATATTTTAAGGCACTTTTACTATGTCATATGTCGTATCTTATGATATAATATGAAAAATCCTTTAAAGATCCATCAAATTATATTAATTTAATATTTTTATAGTTCAAGGATGAAAAGTGGTATTGGAGTGACAACTTACAGCTCCAGCTTGGCCAGTTCCTGTTCGCAGTTCTTTAGCGTCTCATAGGCGGTATTCAGCTGCTCCTGTTTCTCGCCCAGGGCCACGGACATCTGGTCATTCTGCAGGAGAAACCGGTCCTTGATCGTCAGCAGCTCGTCCTCCAACTGGGCGTTCTCGCGCTCCAATTCGAGGGCTCGCCTCTGTTGGTTGGCCAACTCGGTGGCTCCCTCCCGGTATTTGGCCAGCTCGCGGAACATTTCGGAGCGGCAGGTGTCGAGCATTTCGGAGAAGTACTCGCACTCCAGCGACTTGGACTCCAGTTCGTTGTGCAGTGTGGCCTCCCGCATTCTCACCTGCTGCAACTCGCTGTCCAGCTGGGCGCAGCTTTCCATGGACACGTGGACGCGACTGATGGCCCTCATCAGCTGATGGGTCAGCTGTTCCCCACGACGCTGCTCCAGGCAGATCATCTGGTTTCGGGTGAATAGCTCCGTTTGGGTTCGAGCGGCCTGCTTGGAAATCAGACTTGTAATTGCTTGAAGAGTGCTTTTATTGAACTCACATGAGCCTGGTACTTGCGAACCAGAGTGTGGAGGTCACAGACTTCGGCTCTTCGCCGGCGCCAGAGTCTCGCCAGCATGAGATTGAAGAACCTGATGGCCAGCAGTCGGTTTTCCGCATCCATTGGCTGTTCCAACAGCTCCTGCACTGCCTGTTGTGGCTTCTCCTCGATTTCCGCATCACTTTCCTCGGGAGATACAAGTACAAGTAGCACTTGAAGCGAAAGTATCTCAAGGTATTCTGCCAGCCAGTATCCAGAAGTATCTCATGGCTTTCGATTTGATCAAAGATTGCCGCCGCAACAAGGAGGCTAGCGAATAACAAATTCAACAAACCCAAGACCCAAAGGCACCGGCTCGGAAAAGCGGGGTGGGGTGGTGGTGGGTGGGAAATGTGGAATTTTCTGGGAAATCAACGAAAATCGAATCAGGCCCAAAAACACACACACACACACATAAAGTGAACAATTTTATTAAAGCATCCGTGTTGCGTGAAAAGCCAAAAGGTTTTCCCCAAACCGCTGCTTTCGCTTGATTGACCAACTGACGAAATGACAAAGGGACTGAGTGACTGAATGACCAATCGACAAAGGGACAGGAAAGTGGCTTGGTAATTATTTACATGAGTACTTATTTTTTGGTACCTCTTAAATATAATAAGATGGCATTTGCTCTATATCTGTAAATTCCAAAATTATGGCAGGCTATTCAAAAATATTTTGAATTACCTTTTGGTTTACACTTAATTTACCCAAATAAGTTTTTAAATTAAAAAAAATTAAAGGGGTAAGAAGTAGCTCTCACCTTTTATCAACTCTGAAATTTTGGCATAGTTTTAATTAAAATATCATTAGGGCGGCGGAATGAATGTTTTTTTGAGCCTTGGCAACTCACTAATCCGAAAACCAAAAGGGAGTGGAGGCTAAAGACGGGGAGCTGGCAAAGAGGCAAAGAAAGTGGGAGTGAAAACGAGGAAGTAGGTTGACTGCAAACATCATCAAACTAATTATGAACAAGCCGAGCAGCAGCAGCATAAAGTCGAGTATCTTTTGCATATGAAAGCAGCTGGGAAATTGGAACGCTGTGGAAAACCCCATTTTACCATTTCACCAGCTCACCATCTCAACCCCCTCCCCTTGCCACCATTGATTAAAAGTTTGCTGAAAAGTCAACACACAGGAGCTCTGGTTTTTGACCAGACCAAAATGCAATTTGCAGTGAAAAGAGTCACAAAAGTTTCGCTGAATTATTCAGCGATTCAAGATGAATTTTTTAACTGTGGAATCATTTTTGGAATGTCCAGGAAAACTAAGGAAATGTACACGGGAAAATAAAATAGGTATTTGAGTCTTATAAATAAATACAATGTCAGAATTTGTAAATCAATTTTCTTTGTTTAATCAGTTTTATATGTGGAATTATATTTAAATGATTTGGAAAAAATATTAACAAATATAATACCATTTTTCATATTGTCTAAAAAAATATTTGACTCTTAAATGTTTAAACATTTCAACAAATATAATTAAATTGTCAAAACTGTCTGGAAAATATATATTTATTTAATATTTAAAAAATAATATTTTTTTTTACGAAATTTACTGAAGAATATTTAAGCTTTGTTTTAAATGTTCTTTGTTTTTTTTTTTTTGTGTATTAACCCAATATCGTGTGTGGGCGTGGCACTCGCTGTCTTGCCGCCCCGTATTTTTGTGTATGCCGTAAAGCTCGAG
Source organism: Drosophila takahashii (assembly GCF_030179915.1). NCBI lineage: Eukaryota > Metazoa > Arthropoda > Insecta > Diptera > Drosophilidae > Drosophila > Drosophila takahashii. The sequence continues at coordinate 18,161,461 of NC_091683.1, forward strand.
AGCTTATCCCAGGCCGTAACCCCCCGGAATTTTCCCCCCTTCCACCCCCTTCAACCCCTCTTCCTCCACCACTGCGGCCGCCTGCCCTTTTTGCAATTTCGCTGCTCATTTGCCAGCTTTTTTATTTGCATAGCCGTCGTCGTCGTCATCGCTGTTTGTTGCTTTTGCTGCCTTCGTTACCTTTACCTGGGCTGCTGTATTTTATTTTATTTGCATTTGTTTGTAAATGATTAACAAAGAGGTTAATGTGCACAGCGAGCGAGATAAACAGCGAACAGAGAACGCCAGCTGAGTTTTCTCCATTTTTCCCCCCTTTTTTTGGGATTTTTCAAGGCAAGGGCAAGGCAATGGGTGGTTTTTAGGGGTGGGGAAGGCAGGAGGGAAAGGGTAGGGGTTCTGGCAGCTGGAGCAGAAAACATACAGCGTACACCAAAGGCAAATACTCGGCAGCAAGATTAATACACTGCAATTTAGAGCTGGAAAATTATCGAAATTTTCGATATTTTCAAGGGAAAACACATTAAAGATCGGGAAATAACAAACTGCCGATATTTTAAAGCTCTACTGATAATAAAAGTCTTGAAATTTATTTTAATAGCCAAAAAGAGTCTTATAAATAAATCTAAAATGTATATTTCATCTAAAACACAGCCAAATACTTAGAAAACTTATTTGAATAGTTTAAAAAATAAATAAATTAAATATTTGCCAGAGTCCTGAAAAGTTTATGTTTTTACTTTTTTCCTTTTAATTTTCAACAATAATTGTGTAACATATATAATTCATTACTTAGCTTGCTAATTATTTTACAGTGCAATGAAAACTTGTGCTGAAAAATGTAAATTTAGTTCATTAGGCACCGCTTTGCATGTGTGTGTTATTATCTTGGTGTGTGGGTGGGGGCAAATTGTGGGTGGCAGTGGCATCATTTAGAGATGCAACATGGATGACCTTCACTCACACACAAAAAAAGCATTATACTTCTGCTCCTCGTGTGGCTGCTCGTATTTTCCTTCCTTATGCTTTATTTTGTTTGATTTGGAAAATTAAGGCCAAAACTGCAGCAGCTGAGGGACCTGAGAAATGTGTGTGTGTATGAGCATCCTGCAAGCTATTCAGATTTTAATATATATCTTCTTTTTTATCTCTTTGCAGTTTGTTGCATAAACTGAAGCCCATTACTTTAAACCAAATGTTGAGGTAAGTAAAATTATTAATTTGAAATTGAAATAATTGAATAATATATTTTTAAATGTTTTAACAAATTAAGGAAATTTATTCGCACTACCCAAAAACCCAAAATCTTTTTCAAGAATTGATTGTGGCGGGCAATCGCAATCGCAGTTTTAAAGTTTCACTTGTGTCCTAGGACTCTTTTAGTTTCTTGGCCGCATCTTTTACTTCTTTGGCGCAAAAACCTCCGGACAACTTTTGAGCATGGTGAAAAGTTTGTTTTGGTTTTTATTATTTTATTATTATTAGAGTTGGTTCGTTGGCTCCGTTGGTTTATGTATATTTCATATGCCATGAATGGCACACACGCACATTGCCCACACACAGATATACCGCACCTACACAAGCGCACACGATACAGATACACAGATACAGCTACAGCTACAGATACACACGCATACAATGGGGTAAAAGTTTTGTCATGGATTCAAGTCGGCACGCCTCAATGTATGCAACACACTTGTGGCTCATGTTGTATTAATATAATCACTTTGGGAATTTCCCCCGACTTACCGAGAGCACTGAGAAAAATGTGTTAAAAATATAAAATTAAAAAATATATTTTGAATTGTTCCAAATATCACTTCTTATAAATATTAAAAATCAAACTGTTCCCAAATCAGAACGCAGTGAAATGTAAACTGTTAAATTTGTGATCGATTATGGGGAATTTGGTAAACAAACACGGACCATTGCTCATTGAAATAAACAAACAAATAAACAGCAGGGGTGATATTTACATTTCCAAAAACGCAGATGTTTAACCCTTAATTCAAGAATTAATTTCTGATTCAAACGAAGACTTTTTTTGTGCAGTGAAAAGCAGAAGCAACAACACGAGCATGTTAAATGGATATTAAACTATGACTATGGCGACTGCGGTTCCCTGTACTTTTTTCCTCTTTTTTTTTATTTTGGCTTTTAAGGGGTTTCTGTTCCCCCGATTCTGTCCAAAACTTGCCCATTATGTTCCAGTTGATGTTTTGTTGGCTACCGTGTCCGCATCCCTGATTATGACAGTTAAATGTCGTGTGCGGCTGGTTTGGTGAGTCAGTTCAGTTTCAGTTTCGGTTTCACTTTCATTTTCAGCTTCGGTCTACGGGGCGTATGAGTAATCTGCACTTGAAGCTCCCTCAAACTGAAAACTGCCAGCAAAAAACGGACAAAAAAGGTTAAACCGATTTAAATGATCCGGATTTAAATGGCAATTAATTAAATCATTAATTTGGTTATACTTACCAAATTTCTTAAGAAAGTACATTTATATTTAAATGCAAAATAGGAGGTTTTTTCTTGATTTATTGTAAATAATTAAGTTCTTATTTGGAACAAACCATCTTAAGTAACTCTACAAGTTTTTTTTGTTATATGACCTTAATAAACTTAATTACTTTGATGCTTTCAATGAGTTGGCAGCAAACTATCATTTACAAAACGATAGTTTGCCATTCTCTATTAAGATGGAATAACTTTTGCAGAGTATTTGGAAAATGTTATTAACCGAAAAGTTTTCTAATCTCACTTTTGCCTTTTCCGGTCTGCAGCCCCTCTCCCCCTCCGCACCCCCTGGAAAAATATCCATCCCCCTGCCCATTTTTGCAGCCTTAGTTTTTCGGGGCCTTTGTTTTAGCCTCGTTTTCCTTTTGTCATAATTTGGGCATGTTAATTTGCCGGGCTTATGGCTTTTGAGTGGCGTGCCGTGCGTATCCTTGTCGACCCTCAACCGCTGTCCTTTTCCCCCTCCTACCCCATTTTCCCTCAGTGTTTTCCATGGCCAGAAATAACACACACACACACACAGACAGATGGATGGGTGGCCATCAAAAAGTGTAGCATACAGTTTTGCGTCGCTTATGTAATGCAATGCTCGAGCATCTGACGTTGTCTGCCTTGACTTTCATGCGTACGTAAGTGTGTGCGACGAGCGAGAGAGAGATACAAAGCTAGATAGAGATGGAGAGAGGGCAGGAGAAAGGGATGGTGAGAAAGTGAGACAGTGTGTGGAATAGTCTCCTGACTACGTGCACATACATTAAACGTCCGCCTAATGTTGGCGTCATTAGCCGCGCCACCAACCCAAAAGAACCCCCTTTCCCTTGACCTACGCCCACTTTCACCCTCCCACTAACTTTCACCTCCATCTGAAACTTTTCACCATTTTCCTGCCTTCAGCAAGACATTCCCTGTGACTGAATTCTCGCCACGCAATTTGTGCACTGAGATTTTGCCCTTATTTTGCCCAAGAATAAACTACTTTTCCAGTTCATAGGCGATTCAAAGAGTTTACTTAGCAAATTATTAGCTAGGCATAAGCGAATTTGAAATATTGAATATTGAATATTCAGTGAAAGAAGAAATTTAGTTTAGTTTTTTTTTTAATTATTTTATACGCTGGTCACATTGGCTTTAGTAAAATCAAAAACCAAGCCTGCGGGCACACGTCAATTCCTCTCTGTGTAGCTGTAAGCAAAACAACAATTCCATTGATTTTATTCTCTTAATTTTCCTTTATTTGTGTTTGCAAATGCACTGTCATAAGGCAATTTTGAGGACCTCTGCTTTAATACAGCATTTTATAAATTATTCACAAAATCTTCGATCTGGATTTTCGAAACGATTCGCTTTGAGGCCCTAGTGCTGTGGTTTAGTTGGCTGGACTTGTGTGGCTTTTGGCACCTCCGGCTGCGGCACCGCCCAAGGACCACCCACTCGTAATGCTGATGACATCGGTGGCAGACTGCACTCAAAACAGCGAAACTCAGGGCAATCTTGCGCAGGCGGCGCATCTCATCAGACCAGGAATGTGGAATATAAACCCATGAGATGGGTGTAGAATGAGGGCAAGAGGAGAATAATGGCGTCACTCACAAGCACACACACACACACACACACTGGTAGACTTGCCAGGAAAGTCACACACAAACACACATCACCATCACCACCATTTTGTTGACTAATGATTTACAAAATATCCTGCTGAGCTGCCGTCACATGCATGGCACACAAGTCAGTCCATCGAAAGAGAAGGACACCACTTGGCTTCTCCTTACACTCGGAGAAAATGATGATGCTTCTTGGAAATCCATTTCTCAGAATTCAATTTCACTCGAGCGGCAAAAGTGCTTCACTTCTTGGAACTGTTTTGACTTTTCCGATAATTTCAACATAACAAATTATAAATCAAATTTCCAATAATTGAAAACAATCGAATTAATACCGAATGATTAAGTTCAGAGTAATTTCATTCTAATGACTACTTTATTTGATTTATTTTCCATTCATTTATTTCACATTTTAATATTCTAGAAAAGATGCTTTAATTTGATTTAAAGTAAACAAATGATAGATAGACTTTTTGCCGCAGTGCTTGGCCCATTGTAGCCTTTTCTTATTTTGGCTTTTTTATTCCTCGATTTGATGGCAATTACCAACAAGCAGCGAAGGCATCAGAATTCAACGTCTAATCGGAATGGATCAATGTCAACGGCCCCATTTCGGAGGTGGGACATCTCTTCGCTCCTGTCTCGGACTTCAATTAGAGCGCCAAGTGCAATCAAAAATCGTATAGCTGCGGGGTTTTCGGGGGCCTCGCTCCCGGGGATCCTGAGTCCTGAATCCGGAGATGACGATGACGATGACGATGCCAACGACGTGTCTATGGCCGGCACATGAATGTGTAACCATGTCTAACACATTATTTACACAATACGCCCAAGTTAATTGGTGCCGGGGCCGAAGGAGCAGCTCGATACCCATCTCCATCTCCATTTCCACTAAGCCTCTCGCACATCAGACATATTTGTGTGCTGTTTATAAATGGATACAGGATTCCGCACAGGACGAGGACTGACTGACTGACTGAGGGACGGAAAAACAGAGAGACAAGACAGACAGACAGACAGACAGACAGAAGAGGACCTCCCGTCCCGTCAAAGTGTGCGCAATTAATTATTTGTCATTGGTTTCCCCCCATTCGCAGTGTGTTTCCTTTTCATATCGCCTTTGAATGGCGATTTGAGCATCAAATTATCGTATCGTTCAAAGACTTTGGGCTTTTGACAGGGGGCTTTGCTTTGCAGGTGTATGAATTTACAATAATTGAATTGGAATTGAGTAATTAAGCTAGTATTTATTGAGCCCGGTTTCTTAATACTTGGTCTCACTTTTATTCAATGAATTTATTAGCTAAAAACAAAAATCACAATTTTGGCATTCATTTCACGAGCTTTTCAGCTCAATTATTAACTATAAAATATTAATAAATGGAGTTAAGTTTGAGTAATTAAGCTAGTATTTGTTTTTTTGTAGAGCCTGGTCACTTAATGCTTCGAAAACAAGTTTGGCCACACTTCAACGATCAAATAGGGAAAAATAAATTCACAATTTATTAGCTTAAGTCAAAAACCCAATATTTTGGCTTTCAATTCGCGAGCTTGCGAAAAGGTTCAATGAACCGGGTATTTTTCTATAGGTATATATTCCTTTTTTTTTCACATAAATGTGTGTTGGCTGAAGTAAGTTCTCCGTCATTTGAGCATTTCAAATTGATGATTGCTTTGTTGTACGCTTTGTGGAAACTTTTCCGCTCCTCTCAGTTTTCTGTTTTTTTTATACATATATACACCAATTTTTTTTCGCCAATGAACAAAGCTAACACCATTGTGCTGGCTATTTGGGGGAGGTGGTAGAGACGCCTGGCATTCATTTTCAACTCAATATTGACCAAGCCAAAATATTTGGATGCTTTCTCTGCTTTCTCTGTTTGCCGTTGGTCTCCCATCCCGCTCACTCCACTTAATTTTCACTGCTCTCCTTCTCCTCCTCCTCCTGGGTTTTTCCGACTATTCCCACGGAAAGTTCGTTGCCTTGCCGCTGGAAACGAAAAAAAAAAAACAGATGACGGAAAAAGTCGCCTGGAATTCCCTTTGAATTTTCCCCTAAATTTATGCTACAGTTATGGTTCTGTTTTGGTTTTTCCCTGTTGATGGTGCTGAAAATGATTTCCGGGTCGCTCATTAACTCCAAATTTGATTATATTTACTTATTTCCACGCTTCTCTCTTTGACCTTTCCTTCGCCCGCCTTTTGTAGAAGGAAAAACTCAAAGGGAAAAAAATAAATAGAGACAAATGTCAACTTCAACTGGATTTCCTTTTATTTATCTAAGTAATAGACTTCGTTATAAAAATAATAAATACAAAAACTGAATAACTAATAAAAAATACTAGAAAACCATGAAAAAAGTATTTTCATTATATTTATTAAGCAATTAAATTTACTCAATTTCTCTTCATTATTTTTCGCCCCTGCGCATGTAATTCGATGCGCTTAACCTTTTTGATAGTCGCCTTGGCAATCCCCAAAAGGCGGCGAATGGGTAAAAATAAATTAACAATAACAAATAGGAGACCGAGGAACAATAGCAGCAACATCACTTCATCAAAATAATAAACAAAATGCGTAATCTGCGGACCAGAACAAATGAACTCAAAATCCGATTTGTATGTGTACCATCGAATCGAATACGGTTATATCTCTCTCTCGATTTTATAAACACTACACCCCATCTATAAACTGGGAAAAAATTGAAATTTCTATTAGCTTAATTGTCATCTTTCCGCTGAACGAGATTTTGAATATTTACAATTAATATTCAAACAATCTCTAGTGACCTTAAGCACATGGAGCCTTGCATTTTTTATTAAAAAAATTCGTACTGAGTAGTAATCCCAGGACCTTGAACTTAGTCCATCAATGACTGGCAGAAACTTTTACAAAATAACAAAATATTTATAGGAATCCAAAGTTGTCCCACACATGACATTTATCCCATACCTAAAACGTTAAAACTTTACCCTTCGGCTAATGGTCAATTCATAAGAAATCCATGACATTCACAAAATATTACCCACAGATGTCTGAAATTCCATCGATTACTTTTGATTGTAAATCCAAAGTTTTTACCGAAAGGTGACAACCATAAATTGGTGGGTAATTGAGGAACAATAAAGCCCAGCTGTCCAATATCCCATCCTTAATTTCCTTGGCACTCCTACATTTGTTTTTGAATACTCAAATATTTATAAGAATTCAACCTTGGAACCTTGAACTTGATACAAATTATTTTTAGATCCAATAACAATCCCTGAAAAGTGTAATTTGCATATCATTTTGATACATGGAATTATTTCCATTTTATAGATAGTAGTGTTGATAGTTTAAAAGCTCAGAAAATTAGCGATTATGAGCGGAGGAACGGGTAAAATCAGAAGAGCAAATGCAGATGCCCCTTGACCCCCAAATAAAACTTTTCCGCCCCCGCTCACTTTGTTTTTTTTTTGCCGTCTGCGGGTAATTAACGCACATTAATATTTCAGCATTAACAACCTTCGATGCCTTTGTTTGCCTTTGACAGCCCCCCGAACGAAAATCCCGAACAAACCGTAGGAAACCGAAAAACCAAAAACCACCCATCGCCCCCAAAATGCTGTTAGATAAATATTTGCCATAAAAATAATTGTTGGTGGTGTTGGTGCTTTCGCTTCGCTTTGGGCGCTACGAAAATGTTCATAAACCTCAAATGCGCATTCTTTGGGCTTTTATTGTTTATAAACAAATAACACACAGCTAATAAATAAATCAAATTAATTCCGATTCCCCCAAAGTGCGCTGGCTCACTAAAATAATAAAGAGAAGAGCGATTTTTGCATCCTAAGCTATTCTTTTTATTTTTTGAAAATCATCTTTATACCCGTTACTCGTAGAGTAAAAGGGTATATTGTATTCGTGCAAAAGTATGTAACAGGTAGAAGGAAGCGTTTCCGACCCCATAAAGTATATATATTCTTGATCAGGATCACTAGCCGAGTCGATCTAGCCATGTCCGTCTGTCCGTCTGTCCGTCTGTCTGTCTGTCTGTCTGTCTGTCTGTCTGTCTGTCTGTCTGTCTGTCCGTCTGTCCGTATGAACGCTGAGATCTCGGAAACTATAAAAGCTAGAAGATTGACATTTTGCATGCAGATTCTAGGAGTTCCTACGCAGCGCAAGTTTGTTTCAAAAGGGTGCCACGCCCCCTCTAACGCCCACAATCGCATATATACGATTTTAAAAATTTCAATATTTTGGAAAAGTAAAAATGCAGTTTTATTGTGTTTATCAATACCTATCGAAATGTAGAAGAAATTTTTTAAATCGGACCATTCGTTAAAAAGTTACGGCGGATCAAAGTTTTTCTCCATCTCTTTCGCACTCCCTTTAGCTGAGTAACGGGTATCTGATAGTCGGGGCACCCGACTATAGCGTTCTCTCTTGTTTTTATCTTGTTTTTTCCTGTATGCAATGTATAATGATGATGATGATACTGGGATGTGATGGCCTCGCAATCAATGTAAATAAATGAAAACACACATTCGGAATCTAGAATTGAGGAAAAAACCAAATCGAGCGAATTGTATGCGAAAATAAATCATTATGTAATTACGATGCGCGCACATCCACATACATACACACATACATATAGCCATTCAAATTGACTAACTAAACAAAATGTCCGCACGTGTAACGGGAAATGTGTTTACGATATACCATACCATATATAGAGAGTGTACCCCATCCCCCATCCACCATATCTTTTAAATGGTGCGTGGGCAGCCGCCCGCCTGGAATGCCATTCAAATGACAGGCTATAAATAGGCATTCAAACAAACAAGTTGGTCAAAGTGACTGCAATCGAATTCCCAGAAGAACAATGCGACCGACAAACGGCAGCAAATTTCTGCTGAAAAAACCCAGCAGTAGCTCTTTTAGATACAAAAAGTGTGGGGGAGTTGGAAAGTGGGGGAGAAAAGCCAGTGTCACAAGCAAAATGTCAAAGTTGCAATAATCAAAGCAAGGCAATAAATTCTTGGTATTGTCCATTAAAAAAAAGGTAAATCTCCAACTTTAAATCAGAAAAATATCTCAAAAAATATCTGGTATTATTCTAATTCAGCGACTGAAATTTCCGCGAAAATTTTATTTTTTCAAAATCACACAGAAGGTGTTAAAGTTTTTTTTTATTATTTTGTTATCTGTTCAAAACTGTATGTATTTTTGGTGTAGGACCATTTTTGCCCAAGTTACAGCAAAAAATTAAAATTTTTTCCAAAAGCCCAGATCTCAATTTTCCACAAAAAAATAGTTCTTTTTTGACCGGAACAATGGAAATATAGATCCAAATATGGATTGTCATACATTTCTGAACTCGTTTTTAAAATTGCAATCGATTGGCATTTAAACCTGGGCATTTAATTTCTTTTTGTCATTTTTCGAAAAATATCATGATGTACCCCCTTATAAAATAATGTAAAAATTGGCAAAAATTTTATTTTTTCAAGATCACAGGGAAAGTGTCATGGATTTTTTTTTTATTTTGTTATCTGTTCAAAACTGTATGTATTTTTGGTGTAGGACCATTTTTGGCCAAGTTACACTAAAAAACAAAAAGGAAAAATTAATATTTTTGTCAAAACCCGAAATCTCCGATATAAAAAAAAACAACTGTTTTTTGGCCGGCAAAACATTACTACCAAGAAAAGAAACTCGAGTAACTATGGGTTTATCGAAATCACAACTATATTGTTTATAAACTGCCGGACAGTCGGGGGAGATATCAGACCTCAAAGTCACATCCATCGAAATATTAACACTAGAGGCTGGTATTACTGCTATCTTCGCTTGCCTCCAAGTCGTCCATCCACTCGTTGGCCTCGTCGCTCATGTTGCAGAGAAACCTCAACTTGTCCTTAATCTTCGCGATGCGCTTCTGGTCGGCGACCATTCGATCCCGAGTCGCCAGGACCTCGTCCTGCAGGGCGGCATATCGTTGGGTCTCCTCGTGTAGACGCTTTTGCACCATTCGGAGAAGGTACTTCAGGAATGCATTATCCACTTGGACCTCATCACTGCTGGAGTCGTCCTCTTGACTCTTTGGCTTGGCCATCGTCTTCATTTCCTCACCAATTCTCTCGTCCAGCTTCTTGAACAATTTTCGCGTTGTCATCATAACTTCGTAAAGCTCCTTGTCGGTGGTGCAGCCTTCGTCTTCCATTTTATTTTATAAGCAAAAATTTGATCTAGAAATAAGAATTTTGAAAATTTTTGGTCTAAACAGTTTGATGCCTTGACGAATTCTGAACTTGGAAAGTGGAAGACTGATGATTTAGAAGTCGAACGCCTGCTTAGTTCTTGATTTTGTATGGAAATGTTCAAGGTAGTTAGACCAACCACATTACCACTAATAAGAGGTGACTCAATCCATCCAACAATGACCCATTTAGAACACCTGCTTAATGGGTTCTGGTTCCCCAGTAGTCCGGTTGTCCAGTTGTCCAGTTTTCCCAAGCACAACACTCCCCACTAATCGCTCAATTGTCACTGACGACTGACCGATCCCCGGACTATTTGTAATTACCAGGACAGGGGTGCTCCATTTCGATTCGATTCGATTCGATTCGATTCGGTTTCTCCTGGTCGAAGGTCGAACTTGGGAGCATGAGGAGCTGGCCGGGCAATGATTATTTGATTAAGCGACAGCAACTAAGCTGATTACGTATACGTAATGCAATACAACCACCTCTTCGCAACTTGGATGCACTCAACAACACACGGCTAATCAAAGGGGGTGGCATTGGTGGATACACTTTGAGAAAATAACAATAATAATAACTCAGCATTTAACAATAATATTTCAAATTGGTTTTAAATATAAATTTAAAATATTTTTTATTTACACCTCAAAATAAATATTCTTCAAATGTATTTTAGGAAACAAAATTAAAACCATTTTTAATATTGATAAATTGAAGTAGGCTTAGGTCCTAAATTTTAGGTGTCTCAAAAATTGTATATCTCTTTTTTTAATTCCAATTTCTCTCAGTGTCGGTCTGCGAGCAGACTCTCGATTGCAAAATGGTTCTGGTGTCGGATGTCGCAATGGCGTCACTCTTTGTCCATTCAGGTGAAGGTTGCCTGTACGCCGTTTGCAAGGGATGTGCTCTTGTCCCTGCACCACCCACCACCCATCGCCCGTCCCTCCCCCATTTCCACTCAGTTAATTAGTGCAATTGGAGTAGCTGGTCGTAAATACGCTGCATTTCATGGATTGGCCCAAATTTATGGCATTGACACGTTTCGATTTAGCCAGCAGCAGCAGCAGCTGCGTTTTTTTCCAGGGATTTTCAACCCATTTAGATAAGGTTGGCGTTAAAAGCGAATTAGTTTCTTGGATTAATGGCAAGGGCTTTTCCTTTTGACCAGCTTGCTGAATTACCGAAAATTGCTTACAATGTCTTACGCTAGCGAAACGGACTCTGCAATATAGAAAAATTTCAATAAAGTTTACAAAAGGGAATATTAATAATATACGAAATATTTGAGATAATTTTAAATAATAAAAGCTTATTTTTAAAGTTTATGAGCCTGAGTTAATAACATATTTTCCATCCAACACAATGAATATTTTTCTCCACCCTTTTTCCCATCAAGGTTGGGCAAATCCCTTCTCATAACGACATTTTCCACTACCTCAATGAACAGTTTATATGAGGCGTATACGTAATATACGCAATGTGCAACAAAAGTATAAAATAAAAGACCCTTTTGCCTGGGAATCGGGAGATGAATGAGCAACGAGTACCAACGACGTTGACAATAAAGCTTACAAATTGAATAAACAGAAATATATATATATATGTAGGTACTATTTGCATTTGAAAAAAAGAAAATGAAAAGAGATGGGTGGAAAAAAAAAAGAAAATTCCCGAGAGCGTTCTCACAATTCATTTGATGTTATTACCTCGCATATTATCCACTTAAATGAGAGACAGGGATGGCAAGGGTTAAGAGGGTTGGGCAATGTCAATGCAACCGTCTCTGTCTTTTTTCCCCACTCTCCCCTTCTCCTTCCCTCAATTCCTCTTTTTTTGTATATGTGTAATTAATGCGCTTAAAAAGTATTAAAATGAAATTATGCTCGCAGCTTACAAATAAAGCTTGCAGTCACAGTACAAAAGGGTGAAAAAATGGGGGGAAAGTACAACAAAAACAAAAAGGAAAACTCGGGGGCACTTGACTATCAGATACCCATTATTGCAAAAAATATTGCAAAATAGTATTACACTCATTTGTTATTTAATTTTATATTTTTATATATATTTTTGTATTATTTTTATTTTATATTAAGTTCTAGTAAGTTAAAGTTCTTCTCTTGTTAAACAATAAAAATTTGTCAGATATATCGAAATATTGTCGTAAAATATTGGTAAAATAACTGGTATAAAATATATATGTATATTGCGTTGAAAAGGACAAAAATACGATGGCGAATGAGACAGATAGAGGGCTACAGAAAAGGACGGCAAAACCCAAAGGCCATCAAACATAAAGAACAAACTGTAACGAAAACAAAAAGGGAAAATGCGAAACGGGGAAAAATGAAAACAAACTTGTTTTTCCAATGCAGTCATCACAGGCAGCTAGAGAAAAGTTTTTTTCTTTTCCTTTTTATTATTTTTTGGAAAACCAAAGGCGGCGTGCACGGAATTACAACTTTGCGATGGGATGGAAACTTTCTCTGATGGAAAACTTCTCGGCTGCTGTTGGCATTTCTATCAGCCGTGAGTTTTTCGCTGGATGGAAAATTCAGACAGGAAAATTCAGCCAGGAGGCCAAAATCAGATGAACTCTTCCTGCTAAAAACAGAGATACACGAAACGAGACAGTGCTACGAGTAAATGATAAAGCATCGCAAAAGTTTTTCGCCTCTGTCGCTGACAATTGCCCAGCCATTTTGGCAGCGCAAATTTGTAACTTGATCGCACTTTTGTTCTATCCGGATACTAGTATTTCAATTTATGCTTTAAGTACTAATAAATTGTACAGTTTTTGTGTTAAAAACCAGAGGAACTGGGAGAGTTTAGTAAAAGGATTTTAACTCAATTATATATATTTTTTTGCATTTATAGCAAAGCTTTATTAATATGCGGTTACTAATAACTTAAATAAAAAAAACCCCGTTGATCAGAAAAATTAAATTAAAAGTGTATAGAAAAATGTAGACCTCTGCCTAATTAAATATCCAAATAATTGTTCATGAATAACTGAGAGAGTAATTTTCGATTTAAATGGCAGCACTTATGTTGCCTTGGCTCCATTTATTCCTTTTCCACGAATTAGCCCGACTTTCGCTATCGAAGGGCTTATCTATCCGGGGATATCTAGGCCATATCGCATGTCCTGCGGTTCCTTCGACCTTGCTGCCTGGCCGCCTGCCTATTTATACGGCAAAGTGAAAGTAAATCAATTCAATTAAAAGCTCATCAAATATAATTGTGCATGGCAATCGATAAAATGTCTATTAGACCTGCTCACTTAGTCACAGGCAGCTCAATTCCCATGTCCAATTGGCATTGCCATTCCTTCTGGCCACTTTGTGTCCCATAAACATAAGCGAGCATTTTACGAGCTCAACGAAATTATCGACAAATTAGTATAAATGCCCCATGCCACATGAAGGAAGCGGCAATCCGTCTGTCGAAAGAATTTCTGCGTTGAGGAGAGGCGTAGCAAACCTGGGAGAATCTTGGCTTAGGGTTTTGGTTTGGGTTTTCGGGACAACCCTCAACGAGGAAGAGGCCAAAGGTTCCCGCAAACCTTTGTCAAATCAAAGCACGCAAATTGTGTCCCCCTCTTTGCATATTTTTATACTCTCTCTGGAGGTCAAAACGACTGGGAAAAAAGTGGATGTACTAATTTAATTAAGTCTGTTTGAATTACGTAGTTTATTACACTTTTTTGTGGAGTTTTAAATGTCGTTTTATATTTATTCTGTCTAAAATTCAAAAGTGAAAAATTAGAGCTTGAAAAATATATTTGTTCGATATTTTCATAATATTGGTTTTATAATATTGATGTTTTCAAGAAAAAACACATTAAATATCGAAAAAAAGAAAACTCGATATTTATTTATACAGTCGATATTTGTTTTTCCAAAAGGAAAACTTTGATGATGATTTTCACATTTTTTTTTCGCCTGCTGTTTTTCTCTCATTTCCGCTCCGTCACATATTTAATATGCACAATTTCACAAAAGGATCAAAAAAGGAAAGGGCATTCGATTTTTCGAGTTGCGGCGTCCGCCCCATGATGATGTATTGTTTTGATTCGGGGAATTCGAAGTTTTTCACGGTCTGTGGGGCTAAAAATAAAATGAAACCGCCGCCGCCGTCGGAAAAGAAGAGAGGAGCACAGCTACGTGCCGCAAAAGTCCGCCAACAGCTGTAAGCCATATGACAAAGCCTCCATTTCCCTTCCATTTTTTCCGTTTTTTTTTTTTTTTTTTTTTTTTGATTTTGGTAAGGTTTTTGGCCCGATCTGCTGTCAATGTTGTTCTGTCTCGCTTTTTTGTGCACCGCCACCCACTTTCCTTTGTTTTATTTGGTTTGGTTTGGTTTTCTTTTTTATTTTTTCTTTGGTTTCGTTTAACTTCTTCTGACAGTTGCTGACAGTTTGTTTGAAGGATGCCCGTGCTGTCGTTCCGCCCATCATTCGGTTTTGATTTGCCTGTGCCACGCCCCTTGCCCTTTGGAAACCCTCCTCTCCTCCCGCCCCTGGCACTGCCACGCCCCCTTTAACGCCTGCCGCCTTTGGGTTCCCTGGGTCTTCTTTTTTTGACGGATGGTGCGTGCCTAAGCGAGTTTCTTGTCCCAGGACTTTGCATATTCCCACACATCACGTATACGCCAGGGTCACCTGGGTGTATATGTAAATATGTGTGTATTTTTGTGTGTGTGGGTGGGTGAGGGTGTGGGTGTGGGTTGTGCGAGGTAAATGATATTCGAGGAAGACAAGTGGCTTAGTGTCAATGGTGACTTTTATTTGGTTACAATAAATTAAAAACATATTTCAAAGTTATTTAAAATAATTCACCTAATACTTAATGTCTAAAAATAATACTAGATACATTTAACATAATTATTAAATAAAATAATTAAAGCAGGAGACTAAATTCAGTGAAATTTAAGAAGCTTTAAAAGCAACTATAAAACCATCACCAAAAAGGAAATTGCCCATAAAGCAAACTAAATCCTGTTTTGGTCCAACATTCATTATTTAAACAGAATTTCATAAGGCACTGCCGAAATAAATATAAATGTGTGGGTTGTTTTTCTTGTTTTAATTCAAAATGAAAATTGTTCGTTTTGGCAATTTCCACACAAAAGGAAACTTGCAACTGGTAATTCGTTGAGCTATTTGCCATATTTCCTGTCATTTCATTTCACATTTTGCAAAATGCGTTTTCGCATCTTTTGACAGCCAGGAACCAACTCTACCCGTCTCTCTCTCTCGGGCAGTCTGGCCATCTCTTTCTCGGCGCACACATGCCATTTCAATTTGTGCATATAATAATAGAGGAGTTGTTTATCAGACGTAATTACTTTTGGCCCTCAAAGTCAAGAGACCAAAAAAACAAAACAACGAACGAAAGAAAGAAAGAAAAAAAGAACCATTTGGTTTTCGGTTTTGGATTACCTTTCCCGCTTGATTGATGTAATTGAGCGGGGCGCTTGATTGATTGACCAACTGACTGCATGAGGCGAGTGTGCATTGCCATCAATTTTGATGGATGCCCGGCGCCCAGCAAGGTCAAGTTGTGTGACCCCTGAACCTCACACATCCCTCAATCCCTCAATATTTCATTTGTGCAATCAGTGTTCACTGTTCGAATCGGTTGCCTTATTTCTCCCTTTTGCTAGCACAAAAAAAAAACAGGAAAAAACACACTCAAATATTTTACTACCTGGGATTCGCTGCGCATTTCCCTTTGCTTGTCTCATCAAATATTTAAATGCCAATTTCACAAATATTGTATGGCCGGCAAATTCAATTTCGTAAGTGTAATGGCCAACAGCAGCGGCAGAAATTAAGTTAATAGAAGTAAAAAAAATAAATGGAGTATAACATTTAAATATAACACCATTAGAACTATTACCATAAATATGAAATATAAACTTGTCTACATTTACTGTTCAAATCAAAGGCCTTTCAATTCAATTCAGCAAAAACCTGGCTGAACATTGCAGCAACC
The DNA here is from genome assembly GCF_030179915.1 of Drosophila takahashii. Classification (NCBI taxonomy): domain Eukaryota; kingdom Metazoa; phylum Arthropoda; class Insecta; order Diptera; family Drosophilidae; genus Drosophila; species Drosophila takahashii. The sequence continues at coordinate 18,177,817 of NC_091683.1, forward strand.
TTGCTGCTCGACAAAGAAATTTTAATAACTGCAATTCCAACATTGTTTACAGATACGATACAGAAAAAATGGCACACAGCTATAAAAGCTGTATCAACAATTGTTACATCCATAACAATAAGAGCAACAATGGCAAACTTCAATTCAGGGAATAACAAGCCTTGGCAAAATATCTACAACTTTATAGGGCATTAAAAAAGAATCCAACATATTCATCAGTTTCGGGGGAAAAAATGGCAAGCGAATGAAATATTTATATTTAAAACATTGCAGATATGACAAGAAGATAGGGAAAACCATAAAAAGTACATTCTGCAAATACGCATAACTTTGAAAACAATAAAGCGTACATATATTATTTTAATGTTTTAATTTTAGGCATAACAAAATAATTGTAAAATTGTGTTTTTGTAGTTTTAGTATCGTTGAAATACAGTTTTACTTAAAGATCCATAAATTAAACTATTTTACACCATAATATAGGTATTTTTATATCTTTTTCTTAGGAAAGTTCACGAAAAATATTTCTAATAATTAAACGTTAATAAGTTGATAACGTTGATAAACCTTTAAATTGAAGATAGTTATGGCACCTACAACCATACACCTGTAACCCTGCATATAGATAAGTACGAAAAATAAATCTATATATATAAGTACATGCAACAGAAGCCGCGAAAGGATGGCAAGGATGCCTGCCAAGTTTTATGGCCGCAAAGTATGCAATAATAAATTGAGCAATTGTCGCTGGAAAAGGACGAAGAGCAGGGTGGGAAGGGTGAGGGGCTTAGGGGTTAGGGGGTCGTGGGTAAGTGGGTAAGTGGGCCGGGTGGTTTGTCCTTTGGGGTTGAGGCTGCCACTTGGCGCGCACGTAATGAGCATATTTGTAGCACACTTCTCGGCGTACGTGTGTGTCCTTTGAGGGAAAGTTTATGCAAGTTATTTTTACTCTGTAACCCGGAAAGGCGGAAAGACGCTCCTTTCACCCAGGAACAGAAGGAGGAACAGGAACCTTCGAACTGCTGGCGGAATTTCCTCTCGATTCCGAAGGGGGCGGCGCAGGTGTTGAGGCGTGGCACTTGACGAAAAAAGAAGCAAAAGGACCGTTGTCATACACTCCTTCACAAAACTTCCGGAAGGGGAAAACTAGAGAGCGGTGCCATATCTCTATCTCGCTCTACATAAAAGGACGATTTGATTTCCCTTCGTGTTGTTTTTTCCTATCCATCCCAACCAAACCCCCACTCACCTCCCATTTGTTTTCCTTTCCGTGCTCAAGTTTTCCCGTTTGGTATCTGCATTTAATGGTCGCCGGTGAAAGATGAATTCAAGTGCTTCGATTTCGCGAAAAGTGTTGTGTTCGAGTGGTTTGAGCCAGTGAAGGAGGTGCTCCTTCTGCTGCTGCTGCTGTTCAGCATGGCCTTATAACCTGGCACCCGGCACTTTAATGGGCACGATTAAATTTGCGATTTATTGGAGCCATTCTCTGGAAATAAAGAATAAAGGGATCAAAAAGGATGGCAAATTTCAACAAGTCATTTTCAATTTAAATTGCCTTAGATGTATTTCTTTTTTCTTGGCAATACAATTATACTTAAATCTAATAATTTCATCTTGCTATATATCGATTTTGGAAGTCACTTTTAAATGTAAAAGTATGCAATGATAAATGCGATATATTGTTGCATACTTTTTGGCTGAAAATAGGTGATTTGAAAGCCTCAGTGATAAGAATTACGTACTTATTTGTCCCACTGTATTTAAACTGAAGTGCATTTCGCCAGTCGCATCCCTGTTTGTCCTTGGGCATTTTCCTCCATTTGATCCCTCGTCCTTGGTGCTTCCTTTCTTCGCTAATTCGACAGCCCGAAAGTTCAAAAGCGCAAAGAGCGTAAATTCATTAAACATTCGAGGAACGGGCGTGAAAGTATTTTTTTAACGCTTCTCCTTTTTTTTTAGAGTCCTTGCCGTGCGGTTGTTTGTGTTTGTGTGTCTGGCTAACGAGCTCTCCGAGTTTAACAATGAGCGAAATTTCGCAGCTCATTGAATTTGAAGTCATGTGTAACACGACAGCGCTTCGAAAAAAAAGAAAGCGGAAGAAATCACGGGGCCCCGAGTAATCAGTCAGCTTTTTATATAAATACACACACACACACATATATATATATAGGATCTGTATGGAAAGGCGGGCGCATAAATGTCACACAAAGGACTCCGACACCCGTGAAGAGCGTCTGTCACAGACTATATATAAATACAAAATAAAATAAATAAAAAGGAGCCAAGACGGCTAACGAAATACACGCAGAAAAATTGCTTAATCGGTTGGTAATTATCGGATTGTCTTTCCGACTTCCCTTTAAAATGGGTTGTATTTCCTTACTTTACCTTTGGTTAATATAGATTATTATGTCAATGCGTTTATTTTATACATTAGTTTAGATTAATATATAACGGATTGAAATAAAAATCTAAGAAAGTACAAAAAAAATCAAAAATGTTGTGTAAAAAATACCATAAAATACCGGACAAAACTTAAATTTAACCATACCTACATATATAAATGGGATAGCTAACAGGCAAAGCTATTTTTGGTATTTAAATAAACAGACCGAATCCCAAACAAAACATCTAAGCAAGGCAGATAAGCATTAAAACGTGCTTGTGGAAAATTAAAAAAAAAAAAAAACACACTCAACAGATATTTATAGTTATTTTAGTCAATAGAGAATAGAACGTGCTTTTTCCGTGTAGCCAAATTGAAAAGCCAACAATGTAAAGTAAAGTACAGCAACAAGCTGCGAAAATGCCAGCCACTTGAGTTTGTGTCCCCGAATTGGAATCAAAGTCAGGTGCAGGAGGCCATGGCCATCGTTTTAAGTGGGTGGCCGGGTGATTCTGGGGGTGGTAACTGGGTAACTGGGGGTGGTAAGGTGGGGAAGAAGTCCCCAAAGTGCGACAAAATCGAATCGCAGCGAAAACGAAAACGAAGAACCTGTGGCCATGGCCCTGGCAATGTCGTCACCCGCTAATTCCATTAGTCTTAGTTTTTAGATGTTTCTTGGCTTCCGGCTGCAACGATTCGGTGTTAGTTCAGTTGTCTGTCAGCTATCAGCCGGATCCGTAGCGCCGACTTATCCTCATAGAGACTCACAAGTGCCTCTAATAACTGCTCCTGCGAGTCCCAGTTCGATAATTTGCATAAATCTCCATCTGGGGTAAAGTTTTCGCCATGTCAAAGGCTCAACTTTAAAGTGGATTTTTGTTTTGTTTTTTAAATTGTGTCAAGCTCATAAAGTGTGTGCAGATTGCAAATTGGCAAGCGGATTTGTGCGTGCGAAATTAGTTCAATTCGAATGCTAATTCAATTTGGAAGTTTTTTTTAAAGGAAAACTCGTTAAACTTTTTGGCAAAATTGTTTGCAAATTGGCAGATTTACAAATAGATCCTGTGTTGATTATGCACATTTAAATATTTATATCTTTAATGTTTCCCCTAATTATTTTCAAGCTGAAAGGTGCTAATAGTTATTTATTTAGATAGTTAATTGTTTGGTATATCCCAAAATCATTAGTAGGTATTTTACATTAAAACCTTATGAAAATGCAAATAACTTCAGAAAATCATTTAGTTTCAAGGGCAACCTGCCTAATTGCTGTCTTTAGTCTTGGACGTCTGAGAAGCAAAGCATTCCTTGTATAATTAATGAAAGAACACACACTTCTTGTAGACATTTGACCACAAATCGAAATTGGAAATTATAGGATGCACTTGAATACTAAAAGCTAAGCCCTGATGGACATTGGACATCGGGGCCAAAACAAATGCATTTTGTTGAATTTCCCATTGTAACATGACCAATCAAGGCACACTCCTGATTTCTGTTTGGTGTACTGTAAAAAAGCTGTATAGAAAAATATTTAGTTATTTAGAGTAATATAGAGTTAAACCACCATTGATAAAATTATTGAACTTCTTATAACTTTCACTAACTTTTAAATAAAGTTAGCATTTTCTATGTTATGGACTCCAATAAAATCAGAAATTCTTATTCTAGTGGATGCATTTTCTGCCAGTGCACCTTGTCCATTTCTTCATTTTGTGTGTGGCAAGCCGCACAATTATTATTGCAGGACTACCCGAAACCCGTTGTGCCTGTCATGTCTAATGGTTGTATCTCTGTTTTCCATTTGCAGCTGAGTCGAGTCGAAGGTTTTTTGGATAAAAGGGAACCTGCCGTTTGAAAGTCGTGGCAGAAGTGCAGCCATTGCAGCCGAGTCAACTTCAATTAGCCGGAAACGGAAACGGACCATGTGATCTGCAATCTACAATAAATGCAATTGTATATTAAACACACTCACATCCGTTGGGACAAAATGTCTGGAAATTAACTCAATATTAAGAGAGAGAGAGAGACGAGGGACAGATCTAGATCTGGATTAGATATATATCGCATGTGCAGGGCAACGGAAACGGAAGCGTCAGCGGCAACGGCAACGGAAACGGAAACAGTAACGGAAGCGAAAACGGAAGTGGCTAACGTAACGTCACCCAGTGAGCAATAATGACCAAGAAGTACGAGTTCGATTGGATTATTCCGGTCCCGCCGGAATTGACCACGGGCTGTGTGTTCGATCGCTGGTTCGAGAACGAAAAGGAAACGAAGGAGAACGACTTTGAGCGCGATGCCCTCTTCAAGGTCGACGAGTACGGGTTTTTCCTCTACTGGAAAAGCGAGGGCAGGGTAAGTTGCCAAAACAAAAGCCCCCATTTATAAAAAACTTAGTTTATTTTTAAAATATAATTCATTTCTAATTTAATTATTATACTCAAATCTGCAGTTTAATTTAAAAAGATAAAGGATTAAAAAAATAAAAAAAAATACCTGCATATTAAATTAAATGAATTCAACATTTAAATTAATTAATATTAAATACAAAATATTTAATTTAAAAATATTTGAATCAAGTTAGAAAATATTAGTCACGATATTATCAAAGATTAAAATCCTTAAACCAACCTAAATTGTTTTTTTTTAATATTTCCATATTTGAAATAATTTAATGGAGTAATGGAAGAAAATCCGAGCTAAAATAGTTACATTGAATATTAAATTATTGGATTTTCTACGTGTTTTTAAATCAGAGTACCTATTTTGTGAAATTTATAGAGTAAGATGCTTAAACTCTAGACTGATTAAAAAATATATTTATTCGACAGGATGGCGATGTCATCGAGCTGTGTCAAGTGAGCGACATTCGGGCGGGAGGAACCCCAAGGGTGAGTATTCAATACATATTGCGTATTTATTTTAGGGGGCTCCCAATTTGTTCTCTAATTATCAGAAAATCCAATTTCCCTTCGTGTTAGCATCATCAATATTTAAAATCACAATAAATCAAGCTTTTCCTCCAGTTGTGTTGATGTTGGTTCAACAAAAGCATTTCAAACATTAAAAGGCTCCATTTATTGTTTACAGCGAAATAGATTTAAAACGACTTTGTGGAGTGCGGGCAAGGGATTTAAAAAAGCTGCGTTGCAATCAAATTTATATTTTTCCACACATTTATAAATCGTGGTTTTTCTGTGTTTTTGATCCATTTCATGACGCGCTGTTCAATTAGTCGATTTACTGTCAATAATAAAACACAATCAATGGCCATTTAAAATATATTCAATTAACATTCTTTACCAAATAAATGGGATATATTATTAAAACATTTATTAGAACATAGTTTGATTAGTTACATGATTATTATTAAATACAACTAGTTCTAAAAAAACATTTGTGATAAAAAAAATATCAAAAAAATCAAAAGTGAAACCTTAAATTTAAATCAATCAGGTTTTATCCTTGAGCAACTGGTTTTATGGAGTAGAACTGGTGCTTATTCTGTGACACCTGTCTCCCACTTTTCATTGCCTACTTTTTCACACGTTGCTCCTCCTTTCCCCCTAAATTTTCCCCGCTTTTCCTGCCAAGTTTTGACTAAGTGCAGTTGGTCTTTCCTTTATTTTTTTTTTCGCTGGCAGGATGAACTATCACAAAGCCATAAAACTGTCGCCTGCGAGTGTGTGTGCGTGTGTGTGCACTAGTGGGTGTCTGTGTGCGTCGGTTAATGTGTCAATATGTCACTTTTGCTCTCAATTGTTTTCAGCCAGCGCCATTTGTGGATCAAAGTCGCCGTCTTCGACTCGAAACGCATTTGTTCCATGCGCTAGATTTATTGTCACCGACTGGCCACGCCCCCATTTATTTATTCCTTCTAATCCAACATATGGCACATATATCCGTGCTATGTAAGGGGTATATATATCTCAGTTTATACACATATATATATATAGAAGGTGGGAGGTGGACTGATAGAGTGATGTATTTGTGTTTGTCTGTCGACGTCTCCTAAATGAAATTTATGACCGAACAGCAACAGCCCGAAATGAACCTCCATTTGGGCCAATCCATCTATTTGTTGTCGGAGTCCTCTCTCTCTATATATATATATATAGCATCCTCTATATATATATATATTTATGGCCGATGCAGGTGCTGTCCCGAGACTCGAACTAATTTAGATTTGCCGTCCAGTTTCAGTCTCTGGTTTTCCCTTTTTGCCCCTCCGTTGACACACTTTTCCGGAAGGGAAAGGGGCAGAGGAGGAGGGGGAGCGGAGACTGAAAGTGAAACTGAAACGGAGGCTCGGATGAGTGCATCCAACTGGCAACTGGCAAGCCAAGCCCATTTGCCCATACCTATAGAAATGCCCATATCCACTTTCATTCCATCATATCCTGCAGTGCTGCATACTTGGCTTTTTTTTGTAGGGACAAGAACATTTTTAGGATCTTTAGTTGATCCCGTTTTTTGACGACTCACTGAAGTTTTGAAATTTAACGACCACGTTTTATAAAAAATGTGTCCAAAATTCGTAAAATTTGACTATTCATTAAAAAGTTATGAAAATATCAGAACCACCGCTAGGTGGCGCTTTGTTTGCTCCTTGCATATATCCATCTGCCTTTTACATTCTATTTAGCTTTGTAGCTTTGTAATACCACTTTTTAAGATACCAAGTGTATCTTTGCTATTTTTTGTGATCTTCAGACAAGCAGCACTGGAAATTCTCCGTCCCAATCCCCAATACTGAAACCTTCTGCTCTCTCTTTTATCTTTTGGCCCCGGGCAAACCCTTTGACTATTCTGCATGTAGGTTACAGGTGCATCTAAGGGAAAATGAAAATAAGTAGTGGGTGGAAGGGAAGTAGAGGGGACTACTAAGTGGCAGCCAGGTGCGGTGGTCGGAAATGCTCCATTCAATCGTGAACAGGTTGCCCTGGAAGCGGCTTAAGTCAGCAGCCAGCAGGGCCCCAAAAAGTGAGTGCAGCTGAAAAATATCTTAAGAACTTGGAACTAAAAAGTAGCCAAAATGATGATACGAAAAAGTGAAGTACGTCATTGACAGGAATTTTTGTAGAAACAAACGTAACCTCCAAATTGTCTTCAAAAAGTGTGAAAGAAGACTTAATATTTTTTGACAGAGTCTGACATTTATTTGTTTAGAACTTGAACGAGGAACAACTTGGTCAGTTTTCTGTCAGCTTAACCCTTAACCCTTTAACGAATTCAATTAAAATGCAAAATAAACACCAAAGAGCAGAAGTTGCAAGAAATTCGCATAATGATCACAGTTGTGTGTGCGTCTTGTGTGCCAAAAATGTTGACCACAAATGAGATGGGCAAAAAGAAAACGCCAGCTGAGTAAAAGCAACAGACACAAAATGCAAAAAGTTTTCAACAGAGCGAAAAAAAATGGACAGGGTGTGAGTGTTTTGTACACTGCAAAAATTAAAAAATAATTTGTATTTTTAATAAAAAAATGATTTCACAACTAAAGGCGTTAGCAAATACCGTTTTAAAAGTTAGGATAATCTTTCTTCTTTGTTTATTATTTATCTCAGCTATGTAAATTTTCTTTTCAAAAACAAACAACAAAGTGTGGCCAACATCCCAATTAAAGTAATTTTAGCTTAAGGTCACACTGGCAAGTAAGTTTTTTTTTCTAATTATTGCAATTTAATGCCTTTTCTAAATGATTACCTTTTATTTTTTCTCTGTGTATGCGTGTGATTTGTCAGGGTGTGTGCACCTCGTGTGTGTGAGTGTGTTTGTGTGCGTTTAGTGCTCTGCCATCACTTGAAATGTTTGGTCATCAATATTAAATCAGTGAGCGACACACACAGTGAAATAAATGAAAGAGAGGGAGGGGGAGGGGAAAGTGTGCGGCTTTAGGGCATAAAAGAGACGGGTATATTGGCTCCGAAAGAGACAGAGTGCCTCCCGAAAAGCCTTGCACAATGAACCATTAAAAGTTGCTTCGTTTGGCAGAGGAAAACCGCAGAAAAAAGTCGGCAAAAAGAAAGAGAGTAACACACACACAACCGAAAAGAAATATTGAAAACGAAAATTTGAGCTTGGTTGCAGTTTTTTCGTTATTGCCCCCGACTTTTCCTGGCTTTTAGTTTGCTGGCGCTTTTCAATAATGCACGAAGCTGAATCTGAAGCCGAAGCTCTGCAAACGTAACAAAGCGAGTGGCTCACAAAAAAAAATATAAGAAAGAAATATAAGGAAAAACGAAGGAAAATATATATAAAATGAAAGAAAGAATAAGGGAACAAAACTTTTATAACATTTGCTTTCACTTTATTTGGTTCAAAGAAGCGACTGGGGGATAAATCGGGGAGGGCTGACTTATTTAGCACTCGAAAGTCTGCTGCTGCTGCTTTCTTCCCCCGACTTTACTCACAAATTGCACTTGAACTGATTGAGCTATTGTGCCCTTCTGTGTGTGTGTGTGTGTGTGTTTTGGAGGTGAGGAAAAATCCTCAATGGGGTCTCTGCATAATTCAATTTCCTTTAAGAAATTCACCGTTTAAGTGGAAGACTTTGAAACAGCATTTAAGGCGGTAAACAACAGGTTTCTCCTTTTAAGTGGAGGCAAAGCTGGCAAAATCAGCTGTGTAGGGTGGAAAATTAGACTGCATGTCATAACCCTACAAATTATATTAAAATATATTTGCTTAATATAAAAACTTTATGTAGGACATTTGGGATTTTTAGTTACATTTATTTTTTAAAAATATTTCCAACCAGAGCTACTTCCTCAGAGTTCCCTGTTCAACATTTTCTATTCAATTTTGAGACTCTTTTTGGGGCAAGGGAAAAATGATACAACCGTAGCATACTTTTTTCGCGCTCCGAAAGTTGCGTAATTGCATTTCATTGGACTGGGCAGCAATTAAATTGAAATGCTGGCCAAAATTGAAGCTAGTAGCTAGCAGGAGAGGGTAGCGTCGAGAAAAGTACACAACATTTAATTGTTGCTGACGGCCAAAAGGGAAAATAGAATGAAAATATATTTGTTTGGCTCCGCGAATGCTGCACAAATGTTGATAAATGTTCTGTGCAAGCCTTGATTAATGATGCGACTGGAGATTAATGTTGTGCGATACAGAACACTGAATACTGCCGAGATGCGCCAAATTGCAGTCAAATGGCTGGCGATGGGGGGGCTCAAATGTAAGGCGGCAGCTAATGAATAAACTAATGAATATTATTTGCATTTCCCTTCCCGCCAGGATCCAAAGATACTCGATAAGGTGACGAAGAAGAACGGAACCAACATACCGGAACTGGATAAGCGGTCCCTGACGATCTGCTCGAACACGGACTATATCAATATAACATATCACCATGTTATTTGTCCAGATGCGGCAACAGCCAAGGTGAGTCAAGGTCAAGTCGAGGCGTGTAACAGTGACCGGAAGCGGAAGTGATGGGCTGCAGTGATCGGGATCCGGCCTATAAGAAATATCCGTACTTTACATATCCCTATCGCAACTGAATCCTGCATTTCATTTATCCGACTTACCTACTTAAAGCAAAGGTGGCATTTTAGATTTCAGTGATTATAAATATTAAAAAAGAAAATTAATATAGATAAACTGAAAATAAAAAAAATTACACGTTATTTAATAACATATATCTTCAATGTTTGTAAGTTGTGATTCACATATTTTATTACTCATACGCAGAGTGGTACATCTTCATTAATATTTTGATCCTGTAATCACAAAGTAATGGAAGATGGTTTTATTTTATTTAATTTTAAGTTACACGTTATTTAAAAACATATATCTTGAATATTAGTAAGCTGTGATTCAAATATATTTTTATTACTCATACGCAGAGTGGTTACATATTGATTAATATGTTGATCTTGTAATCACAAATTTAAAATTATACAATTTTTTTATTCAGTTGAAATGATGAAAAATAAGGTCCGCCTTAATGCTAAAAATTACACTGAAACTAAAATCACTCACCGAAAACACACAATCCTTCTATCGACTCTCTCTTCTTTTAGATCTGGCTAGATGGCATACGAAAAATCACCCATAATGTCAAAGCGAACAATATCTGCCCCATGATGTGTCTGCGGAAACAGTAAGTGGGCGTGTTCACTACTTACCTCACCCCTTACCACCCACTGCACTTGCTCTGTCTTTATTCACTTTTTTTGCAAACGGCCTCGGCTCTTCCCTTTGTCCTGTATCCTGTATCCCATGTCCTCTGTCCCATGTCCCATGTTCCATGTCCCATGTCCTTTCGCCTTGCCACATTAATTCCACTTGCTGCACCTCACTCGATTACACTGTGTACATAATTGCATCGATTGTTCCGTTCTCTCTGTTCTGCATGCTGTTCTTTTTCTTCTTCTTCTTCTACTCGTTACTGTTACTGTTATCGTTGTTGTTGTTTATGTCGTTGTCCTTTACGATTATCTACTCTTTCTCTCTCTCTACGCATATATTTATCTCACTCGCACAGAGCTGGCAAAAGAACTTGCGTCTCATCACGCATAACAATCGCGCCACAAATGTGTGCCCGCGCGTCAACCTGATGAAGCAGTAAGTACGGTCACACTAAAAGAATTCAACCCATGTCTTTGTCCTTTATGGCTGTATGACACTAGATAATTTATTTTAAAAAAAAATTATCTGAAAAAAAGCAAGTAAACAAGATGAAATACTCTGACTTATTTAGATCTGTTCTCTACTTACAATATTTTGTATATTTTGTTGTTGTCTAGTGTCATACAGTCTTAAGTAAAACAGCTTGTTTAGAGGTTTAAATAAAAATAAAAAGCACACGTTTCCTAAATCGGTAAGTAGAGTCTTTAATGCATTCATTAATTATGTAACTACCATCACTTTAAAGCTTTAGTTCCTAATCAATTTCGACTGCAAGAAGTGACTAATTGGACTCCCCGTTGCAACTGTGTAGTATATCACAAAACCTGAAATTCCATCCATTAAACTTGTTTACCCCACATTTAATCAAATGCTGGACTGGACTGGACGACTTTTCGGGTCAATTACTCGCGTTCTGTCGTTATTAATTTCCTGATTGCTGATTACGCAATTCCGAGAATTCCTACCTTCGGAACCCAGTTCCCAGCTCCCAGCTGCAATTCGATCCCTGGCCAAGGGACTCGACTTTCTATTCCGCCCAATTCCATAGTTGTTGATTTTCCACTGCTGTGTTCTGTTCCATGGAGCGTTCATGGCTTCGCTTCACTTTTAGCACAAAATAAATTCATTTTATTTGCATTTCCTGTCCCACACAAAATGGGGGACTGGGTAAAAAGAAAAGTTGGGTTGGCCTGCTGCTGCTGCTGTTCTTTTTCCCACCGAAGCCATCGTGAAAAATTCCAGGAGTGGGTGCGGTGTAGTAGTAGTGTGTGTTTGGTCAAAGGGCTTCCTGCCTTATGCGAAGCACAACTTGAAAAATAAGGAAATTATGAGTGTCATAACATAAACAGCGAAAATAAAAGCAATCATTATTCACAAAGAAATTTGGGATGCAATATCAGGATAAAGCAAAACTTGCATTCACATCCGGCAATGTGGAAAATAAATATTTAGGTTTATTAGAAAAATAGTTGGGTACTCTATATAAATGAATGGATTTAGGTTTTGATTTTTCCAAAGCTTTATTTAAATTATATACAAATCTATAATCCCCTTTGAAGACTTTCTTGCTGGCTTTATTTCCAGCTAGATTTGCTCTGAGTTTCCATGTTTCGTTTTCATTTTTTAAAGTCTGGGCCTAAATTTATTGGTCGCTGCAATACAAATTCCAGCCTCGTCATTCGAAATTGGGTTAAACCGCCCAAAAGTTTGCTCGATTCCCTGCCAAAAGACAAGTGAAACGAATGCATTCCATGGTGAATGGTCGATGGTGGATGGTCGATGTCCGTGGGCCAGATGAAAGGCGGCGACCGAACAGCGGTTCATTGGATATGCGTTGCCTTGCGGTGAACTCTCTGCCCAGTTGAGTGTGTTTTTGGGGGGTTTAATGGGTGTGTTTATGGGGAATGGGTGTGTTGCATCCGGGATCACACACCCGCCGATGTGCACCGAGAAATTACGATACGAAATTAGGGATATCTTAACTTTTCCATGATATAACATTGAAACTTAAACTTTAATAATTATAATACTTAAATTAATAAGTTAAAAATAAATAAATATACTTTATTAAATATTTTTATTTATTGAGCTAAGATTATTTTAAAAATGTTAAAGCATACAAAGAATTTTATAATTAGAAAAAAACATAGTACTGTTATCAAATTTTTTTAAATTAAGTTTTCTAGTAATATTTTCTCTCAGTGTCCCAATGTTTTAGTAGTGCTCTGGGGTGGGTGGTGCAAAAAGTTGCAAAGTGCATTCAACGAACAACCGTGTTAACCACCGACGTAGCCAACACCTTGGCCAAATGGGAGGCGGAAGTGGTTATAGGAACGTGAGTGGGCGTGGCACGGTAGTACGGTAGCAGTTGCATGTTTGTATTGTAAATTAGTTGTCCTAGTTTGCAATTTGTTCCTGATTGCATTATTTATGCGTCATTCGGCGCATACGGGTTTCGCAATTACTTGACCCGAAACCGAAACTGAAACTATTTCCCACGGATCCAATGCAAAGTGGCCACAAGTGAGAGAGGAGGCCCTCGATTTCGATTCAATTAGTTATGGGTTCCGTATTCGGTGCAGGTCGTTAATCATCTGCGTAATGGATCGCCTGAACTTGATTGCTAATCAATATTTGATTCGATTACCGGTCAGCTTAGTTCACTAAACAGTCGTTAAGGGAAAATGGAATAGGGAAAGGACCTTTTGACATAGTTTCAAGGCAATTTCATGGCAATTTCCTTTTGCTAATGGGAAATTTTAATTTCAATTTATACCTACGGCTTTTAGGTGAATTTGTAATTTAATTTATGGAGCGGATGGTCAAAGGCAAACATAAATAATATTAATTCATGTATATAAATTGTAATTAAATTCAGATTTAATTAAAAACATACTAAATCCAGGTAAGTAAGTATTATTTTCCATGTTGTTCGATTTTTATTATTATTCTACCAAATTGATGCTCTTGCTATTGTCCTTTTAATTGCATTATCCAAACACCACGAAAAAAATGTCTCAGTTTCATTCCGGGGAAAAAATGTGCAATTATTACTGACACGACCCTCTCTTTTCGAATTCTGTAACCCAAAAATAGTTGGATGCGATTGAGTTACTGCGTGGAGAAGAGCGGCAAAATTCCGGTGAAAACGCTGGCCAAGACCTTCGCCTCCGGCAAAACGGAGAAGCTGGTGTACACGTGCATCAAGGACGCCGGTCTGCCGGACGACAAGAACGCCACGATGACCAAGGAGCAGTTCACCTTCGACAAGTTCTACGCCCTGTACCACAAGGTCTGTCCCCGCAACGACATCGAGGAGCTCTTCACCTCCATGTAAGTATAAATACCATATATAAATACAATAATAAATTATATATAAATTAATAACCATCTTGTGTATCCTTTCAGTACCAAGGGCAAGCAGGACTTCATCAGTCTGGAGCAATTTATACAGTTCATGAACGACAAACAGCGTGATCCTCGGATGAACGAGATCCTGTATCCTCTCTATGAGGAGAAACGCTGCACGGAGATCATCAACGACTACGAACTGGAGGAGGAAAAGAAGAAGAATAGTAAGAATTCTTAACTAAGAAAAAATAAAAAAAAATATTCAACTAGTTCTACCAAAAACTAAATTTAACGTTTGTTGGTTATAATTCGTGGAAATTCAATACACTTAATACTATAATAACGAGCTTAGGTGGGCTAGAACTAATTTAGAAAGTTTGGCTTATGCTGATGAAACTTTATTGCGCTCTATCCAATTAGAAAAGTTATGTAATTTGATATGAACTTTTAGCAAAATGGATAAACAATTTTTAAAAATAGCCCCATGTTGGGGATTCAATGTGATTAATATTCGCTGAAAATGTTTATTAATTAAAATGTTTCGTTTTAGATCAAATGTCGCTGGATGGATTCAAGCGCTACCTGATGTCCGACGAGAATGCACCGGTGTTTTTGGACCGACTGGACTTCTACATGGAGATGGATCAGCCCCTGGCCCATTACTATATAAACAGCTCGCATAATACCTATCTATCGGGTCGACAGATCGGCGGCAAGAGTTCCGTCGAGATGTACCGCCAGACTCTTTTGGCGGGCTGTCGGTGTGTGGAGCTGGACTGCTGGAACGGAAAGGGGGAGGATGAGGAGCCGATCGTCACCCACGGCCACGCCTACTGCACGGAAATCCTCTTCAAGGTGGGTTCTTTAGTTAACTGGAAATTTGTTAGGCGGAGAAAATTAGCAAATCATTTTATTCATAATCACAATCAGATTTAATTTAACTACTTTACATGTATCCCAATTCAATTGCCATATGTCAATGGAATTCTATTTATTTTCCTAATGTGTTAACCCACATTTTACAAAATTCCAGTACTTGATAAATGAACATGTTCGCATTTACCAACTAAAATAAGCTTTTAATTGAAACATTAAACTTTGTGCATGTAATGTCGGTAATCTTAATTGTCAAAGCAAATCAGCTTCGTGCATCTAATGTATACAGAATGTCCGGGGGAAAATGGATGCATTGTTTGGAAACTCTGGGGTGGTAAACAAATTACATACAAATTTGCTTTAATTATAGCTCAGAGAATAATTTTCGGTTGTATTAACTAAAATGTTTGAAGGCAATGTGCAATTTGAATTTGTCCCAGTTTCAGTAATTTACAAAATAGTCTTTATTTCGTTTCTAATTCGTTTTTATATGAAAAGAGAATGCGATTGTGATTTAATTTGGTAAAAATATAAAAAGAATTGTAAATAGTTAGGGTACTTATATGTAAACAAATAAGTCAATAAATATTCGGTTTAGGACATGCTCCTAAAATATTTATTTAATTTTTTATTAAATGAATTAATTTTTATTTTGTTTGTAATTCGTGCTGTTTAAAAATATAGTGCATTTGTAATTAAATTACGGGAAAATACAATGTTGAAAATAATTAGGGTACTTAGAAGATAACAAATAATTCAATAAACTCTTTATAAGAAGTCCTTAAAAATATCTAAATATTTCTTAAATTATATCTCTGTCAATTTAAACATATTTATTTATATACTTATTTATTTGTTTATTATCTAAAAATTTAATTACAATATTTCGTTTCAATATTTATTGCAGGACTGCATCCAGGCGATTGCGGACTGCGCTTTTGTGTCGTCCGAGTATCCGGTGATCCTGTCCTTCGAGAACCACTGCAACCGCGCCCAGCAATACAAGTTGGCCAAATACTGTGATGACTTCTTCGGCGACCTGTTGCTGAAGGAGCCGCTGTCAGATCACCCGGTAACCTATAAACCTTCAACTCGCTCTGTACCATATCTCTGATTCCAATACTTATATATATACATACAGCTGGATCCGGGACTACCGCTGCCGCCGCCCTGCAAGCTGAAGAAGAAGATCCTCATCAAGAACAAGCGAATGAAGCCGGAGGTGGAGAAGGTCGAGCTGGAGCTGTGGCTCAAGGGCGAGCTGAAGACGGACGACGATCCGGAGGAGGACGCCAGTGCGGGCAAGCCGCCGGAGGCAGCCGCCGCCCCCGCTCCTGCCCCGGAAGCAGCCGCCGCCGCCGAGGGCGCCGCCGAGGGGGGCGGAGAGGCCGAGGCCGCCGCGGCCAACTACAGTGGCTCCACCACCAACGTGCACCCGTGGCTCTCATCCATGGTCAATTATGCGCAGCCCATCAAGTTCCAGGGCTTCGACAAGGCAATCGGTGAGGGGCCATTATGCCTTTGACCTATTTTTAGATTCCCATCGAGGGGGGAACTTAAGCATTGAGTGGTTATTGATATGCAGAGACTTTTGTTGGATAATAGAAATAACATTTTGCTACCATGCCCACCAGTTGAATAGAACTCTATTCACATTAGTCTACAATATACTTGTTAGTTTTCAGAGGAAATTTCTAAAAATAAATTTCTATGGGTTAAATCTTAAGGATTGCCATATTTTTAGATTCCTAATCAGTTATGTTATGTTAACTTTGTATTGGACTGTTAGTAGATAAACCAATCAAGCTTTATATTTGAATTTCAATAGAAATGATGATAATAATAACAAAATTAGTTAAAGAATATATTGGTAGATTTATTGATATTTAAACATAAAATGAATTTATATACTTTTTATTCACTTTCTATAGAGATGGTGATGTTAATTAGAAAAACAGTTAAAGAATAAGGATAAGGCGTTCCATATTTATTATTTACTTTTTATAGAGATGATGATAATAATTATAAAATTAATTAAAGATTTTGGTATTCATTTTTAGGTATTAAAGATTTTTAAACGTAAAATGAATATACCAGGGCAAGATGATCTATATTTGTTTTTCAGAGAATATTTAAACACTTTCTTTCTCTGATTACAAA
Source organism: Drosophila takahashii (assembly GCF_030179915.1). Classification (NCBI taxonomy): domain Eukaryota; kingdom Metazoa; phylum Arthropoda; class Insecta; order Diptera; family Drosophilidae; genus Drosophila; species Drosophila takahashii. Next base: position 18,194,735 of record NC_091683.1, read on the forward strand.
ATTAGTTTTAATATTATTATATTTTATTTTAATATAATATCCTTCAACTTACTCATATATTTATTTTGTATACTCCCCCCACAGAGAAGAACATTGCCCACAACATGTCCTCGTTTGCGGAATCGGCGGGCATGAACTACCTGAAGCAGAGCTCCATCGACTTTGTCAATTACAACAAGCGCCAGATGTCGCGAATCTATCCGAAGGGCACACGGGCGGACTCCTCGAACTACATGCCGCAGGTGTTCTGGAACGCCGGCTGCCAGATGGTCTCGCTCAACTTCCAGAGCTCCGACCTGCCCATGCAGCTCAACCAGGGCAAGTTCGAGTACAACGGCGGCTGTGGCTATCTGCTGAAGCCCGACTTCATGCGGCGAGCCGATAAGGACTTCGATCCGTTCGCCGATGCGCCGGTGGACGGTGTGATTGCGGCCCAGTGCTCCGTGAAGGTGATAGCCGGCCAGTTCTTGTCCGACAAGAAGGTGGGCACCTACGTGGAGGTGGACATGTTCGGCCTGCCCTCGGACACGGTGAAGAAGGAGTTCCGCACCCGGCTGGTGGCCAACAATGGACTCAATCCGGTCTACAACGAGGACCCCTTCGTGTTCCGCAAGGTGGTGCTGCCCGACTTGGCGGTGCTGAGGTTCGGCGTCTATGAGGAGAGCGGCAAGATCCTGGGACAGCGAATCCTGCCGCTGGACGGCCTGCAGGCTGGCTATCGCCATGTGTCCCTGCGCACGGAGGCCAACTTCCCCATGTCGCTGCCCATGTTGTTTGTGAATATCGAGCTGAAGATCTACGTACCTGATGGCTTTGAGGACTTCATGGCCATGCTGTCGGATCCGCGAGGATTTGCCGGCGCCGCCAAGCAGCAGAACGAACAGATGAAGGCCCTGGGCATCGAGGAGCAGAGCGGCGGTGCCGCCCGCGATGCCGGCAAGGCCAAGGAGGAGGAGAAGAAGGAGCCGCCGCTGGTCTTTGAGCCCGTCACGCTGGAGTCGTTGCGCCAGGAGAAGGGCTTCCAGAAGGTGGGCAAGAAGCAGATCAAGGAACTGGATACGCTGCGTAAGAAGCACGCCAAGGAGCGCACCTCGGTGCAGAAGACCCAGAATGCGGCCATCGACAAGCTGATCAAGGGCAAGAGCAAAGACGACATTCGCAACGATGCCACCATCAAGAACTCGATCAATGACCAGACCAAACAGTGGACCGACATGATCGCCCGCCACCGCAAGGAGGAGTGGGACATGCTGCGCCAGCACGTCCAGGACTCGCAGGACGCCATGAAGGCGCTGATGCTCACCGTTCAGGCGGCGCAGATCAAGCAGCTGGAGGATCGCCATGCCAGGTGATATTTATTTATTTATTTTATTTATTTTATTTATTTTATTTATTTTATTTATTTTATTTATTTTATTTATTTTATTTATTTTATTTATTTTATTTATTTTATTTATTTTATTTATTTTATTTATTTTATTTATTTTATTTATTTTATTTATTTTATTTATTTTATTTATTTTATTTATTTTATTTATTTTATTTATTTTATTTATTTTATTTATTTTATTTATTTTATTTATTTTATTTATTTTATTTATTTTATTTATTTTATTTATTTTATTTATTTTATTTATTTTATTTATTTTATTTATTTTATTTATTTTATTTATTTTATTTATTTTATTTATTTTATTTATTTTATTTATTTTATTTATTTTATTTATTTTATTTATTTTATTTATTTTATTTATTTTATTTATTTTATTTATTTTATTTATTTTATTTATTTTATTTATTTTATTTATTTTATTTATTTTATTTATTTTATTTATTTTGTTTATTTTATTTATTTTATTTTATATTATATATTTAGTAAATCTTGCCTTTAAATCGGTTAGAAATCCTACTAACCCACTTGTGTTCTATTTCACCGCAGGGACATCAAGGATCTAAATGCCAAGCAGGCTAAGATGTCGGCGGACACCGCCAAGGAGGTGCAGAACGACAAGACCCTGAAGACTAAGAACGAGAAGGATCGTCGGCTTCGCGAGAAGCGTCAGAACAACGTGAAGCGCTTCATGGAGGAGAAGAAGGTGGGTTCAGTGCCATTCGAAGTGCAAAATCGAAAGTAATCTATATCATATATACAATCTTTCACAGCAAATCGGCGTTAAACAGGGCCGCGCCATGGAGAAGCTGAAGCTGGCGCACTCGAAACAGGTCGAGGAATTCAGTACCGACGTGCAAAAGGTACTGAGCGAAACTCGGCCCCAGACCGACACTATAACCAGTATTGAGACTGTACTTTAGACAACCACACCCGTATAGCTAGAGAGCGATAAACCGTAAACGATAAACGATATAACCGATAACTGAAACGCAAAATGAAACATGAACAAAGCTGAAAAAAAGAACTTAACCGAAAGCAAAGCGAAGATATGCATCCCAGATACGATCGTAGTGGCTGTAACCCCTTATCAAATCTTATCAATCGATAGAGTGTGTGTGAGAGAGAGACAGAGATAGATAGAGAGTGTCGTGGGGATGCATCTTCCGATAACCGATAAACAATAACCGATCACGAACAAAAACCCAACCTAACCGTACCCATCCGTACTAACCTGAAAAGTAATCGATCAGTCAGTAGCTGCTAATCTTTCACACTAACTGCTAAGATGTAATTATCTACTATTTCCTATATATGTATTATATATATTTATCGGTACTTGTTCATTTCGTTGATCCATCGTGTGCTCTACTTTTCCCTTGTTTTCGACTAGTGTCAATGGTTTTGAGCACTGTTTTGCGATCTTGTAGAGGAACGCGTTTTAGTTTGAAGTCGCCCCTTCATTTTGCTTTGCGCCCTTTGGTATGAACTTCAATGTGGAATAACTTTTTTTTTTATTTAGCAAAAATTATTAAAAAGTGAAATAATTAAATTAAAAACACTAGTGTTACTTTGAAAAAGAACAGAACTTAAACTCAAATATAGAATTTTATACGTTTTAAAAATTTTTAAACTATCATATTAAGGTTAATTTAAATTATCTTATTGAAAAAGTTCCCTTAAAGCCGATTAAAAATGTTTTAATAGTTTCCACATTGATATTCATTTGATATTTTATTTGGCTTTAAATGTTCCGCTTTTAAATGCTTTTATGTGCTTTTAAAATGATTTTTTGTGTGCTCTGTGTCGAACTCACTGTGTCCTTTAACCCTCTATCTCAGAATGTCCCCCTTTTCACCTCTATATGTGTTAATAACAATTAGTTCTTGGCTTGATTCCCATAACTCCCTCGATCCCAAGCTCGCAGCTCTACTATCGAACTACTTTATGGATATAAATATTCTCTCTCTCTTTCACTCTCTAAAACTGTCTCTGTCTCTAAAAATCCAACCAACCACGCCCCCTAACGCCTTGTCATTTATCGTTTGCTGTGTCGCCCTAAACCAAAAATGCTATAAAAATATAACCGAGAAAAACTAAACAAAATTATATATTTTCTCTTGCTCTTTCTTTCTCTCTCTCTCGTTCTCTCTCCCTCTCTCTTTCCGACACACGTACACATGCCCACGCTCTGTCTCTTTCTGTGCCATTTAAACCACCAAAAACCACACAATTTGTTTACTTTGCAAAATGTTTTGTATTTGCTGTCTCACACGCTGCCGTCTGTCATCCAAAATCCAACTGCCGCTTCAAAAAAAAGCTAATGGACATGTACAAAATCGAGGAGGAGGCCTATAAGACGCAAGGAAAAACGGAGTTTTATGCCTAAGACCCACAGGTCGAAGGTCAAAAGAGGAAGAGCACCGCGATACCAAAAAATAATACTAAAAAAAACTAGAGAAATCCATGAAAGAATGCTGATCAAGACGAAGATGCTAACATATATACTTCTTTATATACTGTATTTACACACTCATCACTCCAAAACACAAACACACATACACTCGCCCGCATCTATAAGGGATTAACTTTACTTAAAAACATTTACGTATATGTTTTATGCAGGAAGCATAAGCTTATATACTTATCAACTAGAATTCAAAAACTGGAAAGTCAACACTTTGTGCTTTATATTTATTTAAGATTCTGATGAAGAAGAAGAAGATGAAGACGAAATCGAAAGGAGTTAATTAGAAGGCCACACAGTAATGTGTGTATTTTACGGGGACTTTGCCCTCTCGAATCCATTGTAATTTATTTTGAAAAAAGAAAAACCTAAGATTAAAAAGAATACCAAAAATCGTTAAGGGTATTTTGTGCTAACAACACAGTAACAACGGTACACCGATAAGTTTAGACCACAGGAACAGTGCGTTTCAGGGCCTTAACGACTACATTGCAGTTATTCTGGCGGTGAAACGCACTCTAGCCAATCATACATATATGTATACATAACACCAACCCAACATCCCCGGCCCCAATAACCGTACGTTTCAAGTGAACTACTTAAATGAGTTTCCGATTCTCCACCTAATAGCTTAGCCAACTAACTAACCAGTAAGCCGAAACCATTAATCAGTAAAGTAATCCAAGAAGCCCACAATTAACAAAACACCCAAGAAACCAGACAGATCTATATATTTCGGTATATATAGATCGGTTGTAGGACGTCTTTTTTTTTCTAAAAGCATTTATTTTGCGAAAATTAAGGAAACATCCCTTAAATGCTCGAAAAACATATATGAAACCCAAAAACAGCATTCAGTCATGAACAAGAGAAAACGATGCAAATAGTTTTTAAAGTAAATGTTATAAAACCTAAGTATTAAATGTGTAATTCAAACAATGAAACACCCCTACCGGCAGTTATATATACACACAGACACACAAAACACTGAAAAATATGAATTATTCTTGAGCTGAAAATACCAAAAACAAATTGGTTTAACTTTACATGAAATGTGAACTTTTATCCGCTCTGTATTAGTTTCGATTTTATTTCAAATTTTTACCAGAACGAGATAAAGATTTTGCGATTTTGACTACCAGAAAAAGTAGCCAAGGAAAATATATATATATACACAGAAACACGATAACATACATACATAGATCTAGTGAATATTATACCAAAGTAAGAGAAACAAACAAGAACTTCAGATAGATTCTGTTTGAACTGTCAAGACCGTTTATGTTGCACTCGAAATTTGCTGTTTGCATGTATTGTAGTTGTTGCAAAAATACCAACCAAAAAAAATTAAAAAAAAACTTAATAATGAAAAACCGCAAATATAGAAAACTAAATTATAAAAAAAAGGCAAAGAAAAAAACTCCACATCAAATTATAATTTCCCTTGAATTTTTAAATTGAATTTAAACTTGAATATGTGCCCTAAAGATCGAAGAGAAGAAGCGTTTACACTGTGCTATTAACGAAACGAAAACATTTAGTTAACTCATACAAGGTAACTGTACTAAATGATGTACTATATTTAACCTACGCCTACGACTATGTATTTAGAGAATTGATCAAGTTTTATGAATGTGATAAGCGGTTACATTAAATTACACGAAAGCGAAGAAAAGCGAATCCCAACTATTTTAACCCCCAATACTTTCGCCTTACCCAACACTGTTTTTTTTTCTAAGGGCACGAGTTGAAGGTTGAACGAAGAAAAACGAATGCGAAGCTTTGTATGATATGTAATATAATGTGCCAATCCCAATGTTAACCAAAAAAAAAGGAGGAAAGTGAAATGAACATTGTCTAACTGAAATCGCAATTAATTTATTTACTCGCATGTATAATGTATACATTAGATAGAGGCCTAGCCTCTTAGTCGAAAAGCCCTCAATTCTGGCACACCCACAACCCGAAAACGAAAAAACGTACCAAAGGTCCACATAATATTGGCGCGGGTAAAAACTTTCTTGGGAAAAAGCTTGCGAATTTTCCTCATTTTAATCCAAACCTAATAGGTTTTTTTTGTAGGACCTATACCATCTTTACCTTTAAATGTTACATTAAAAAGCCTCAATAACTTTTGTTAAATCAATCCGATCAATATGAATATTGTCAAATAAAAAATAGTTACCACCCTGCATTATATGAGGTCAATTTGAACAACTGTTTTACCCCGCCAATTGCATGGATGTCTACACTTGGAAAATGTGTCAATTTTGTTTGTGTTTGTTTTTTTTTTTTAAATCTAAATAAGTTGTAGTCTATGAAGAATCGCTAGAGCGAAACTGTTACAGGATATGCACGGCGATGTAACCCACACACTTGGGGCCACATTGATCTAGTTTGTACATCTGCGAGAGCAAAACCCCAGATAATGATTATGAATAGCGATAGCCAGTAGCGAGATAACTCGTAATTGTATCTACTATCTACGTATTTATTGATTATGTTTTTGTGAGCAGAATAAAAGCGACTTCTGTATAAATATGATTACGAGAACATAAGAGTTATATCAATAGTTTAAAGAGGTCGCGAGATGGTCGATGAAATTAACTTATATTAAAAATGCTGCGTATGAACTTATGATTATAAACTATAAACTATATATTAAACTATTATGATTACCATTACTATCCTTATTATTATTATTACCATTATTGTCCTTATTATGATTATTATTACAATTGCCGTTTGTGCGTAACTTCAATTGCAATAAATTGTATTCCAAAGCGATTGTAGAGGTTTTCCATTGATTTTGCTTACTCCTTGCTTTCATTTTTTCTTTTGGCCCACTCACCACTATTGTTAGCCATTATTTGTGGCCAGCACTAAGCTCCCTCGACAAGGGCAATTATTTTATGGATTCAGTTTTAGTCTTATATCACCGCGTCCCCGAGATATGTGCTATATATGAATCCGACAATTCGGCCCTGTAAAAATTAGTTTAGTTGTAATGGATCCTACCAAGTGTTGGGATATAGCGAACTTTCGCGAGAAACGATACCAAATGAAACATAAATGTTAGAGCAACCTCACACACTACGCATTATATATCCAATATATACAGACACGGTTTGAAGGATTTGGATTCTCGATTGCTATGATTTCGGTCTGAATGTGTTTGTTGATTTTATGGAACGAACACCGAGAAACATAAGCATACTAGTTAATAAACACTAAATACAACTCAATACGAAAAGTCTTCGGGTTGCGTCAGAAATTGTAAAAAAAAAAACAAAAGATATAACAACTAAGAAGTTACTGGGTGTTTTGGTGGTTATTGGAAATAAATCTTCAAATGAAAACACCCCCTTGTGTTTTGTTGGGTGGATTTGGAAGTTAACTGTTTTATATTATAATTTTTTAATTTTTCACAATTTTAGCACAAAATAACCATGGATTCGGAAGTTAATTATTTATTTAATATTTATATTATGATTTGGGTAATCTATTGATTGTTGAAAAATACCATCTTGTTTCAGAAAATATAGACGGCAGATTTATTTATAAAAAAAATGCTGCTGTCTACATTTCAAAGACATGTATGATTTCACATTTAATTCGATCTAATAAGTCATCTATTGCAGAAATATAACAAACTTGTTTCACGGAGAATAACCCTTAGAATGAAGAATAAAAACATTCTAATGGAAATCATCCGTAAGACATGAATGATGAAAAGACGAATCTTGTGTTTTTAATGGATGGATTCGGAAGTTAATTATATTTTCAATATTTATATTATGATTTTGGTAATCTATTGATTGTTGAAAAATACCATCTTGTTTCAGAGAATATAGACAGCAGATTTATTTATAAAAAAAATGCTGTTGTCTACATTTCCAAGACATGAATGATTTCACATTTAATTCGATCTAATAAGTCATCTATTGCAGAAATATAACAAACTTGTTTCACGGAGATTAAACACTAGAATGAAGAATAAAAACATTCTAATGAATATCAATCGTAAGACATGAATGATAAAAAGACGCATCTTGTGTTTTTGATGAAAGTTAATTATATATTTACTATTTATATAATGATTTTGGTAATCTATTGATTGTTGAAAAATACCATCGCGTGTCAGAAATATAGACAACAGATTTATTTATAAAAAAAATGCTGCTGTCTACATTTCGAAGACATGAATGATTATAAATTTAATTCGATTTAATTTCATATGTTGCAGAAATAATACAACCTTGTTTTACAGAGAATAATCCATAGAATGAAGAATAAAAACATTCTAGTGAATATCATCCGTAAAACATGAATGATGAAAAGACGAATCTTGTGTTTTTGGTGGATGAATTCGAAAGTTATTTATATTTTATATATTTATATGATTTCGGTAATCTACTGATTGTTGAAAAATATCATCTTGTTTCAGAAATATAGACAACAGATTTATTTATAAAAAAATGCTGCTGTCTACATTTCGAAGACATGAATGATCATAAATTTATTTCGATTTAATAATTTCATATGTTGCAGAAATAATACAAACTTGTTTTACAGAGAATAGTCCTTATAATGAAAAATATAAAAACATTCTAAAGACAATTCTCTGTAAGACATGAATGATGTGACGACGTCTCTTGTGTTTTTGTTAGACGGATTCGGAAGTAGATTAATTACTTAAAACAACACAAGATATAATGTTTAATCATATTCCATTAGTACACTAAAATACGATTTGACTGTTAGTAATTTAGCACACACACTTAACACTGCACTCTTACACTTTTATTAGCTGAAGTTATTCAATCGTGGTCTGTGATCCATAAGTAAATGATTATAAAAAACAAAATCATTTACAAATTGATCTCAAACCAAGAATGTTTTTTTTTAAATATCTTTTTTAATAGTAATACACTACACTTTTATTTATTTTATGATTTAAGGAAGAAGGCACAACACTTTTTTATTTTTTGTTTTTTAATAGGTATTTAATCGTGGTCTTTGGACAATTAGAAAATAATTTGAAATTAAAACACAATTGTTTTCAAATTGTCCAAAAACCAAGAGTAAATGATTTAATGTCTTCTTTATTTCATATATTTTTTTAAATATTTATGATAACTCTGATTTCGATTTGTTTCAGAATATATATTCAACATGAAAACATGATTGTTGTGAAAAATCGTCAAAACTCACTCAATTTGTTCGTAATTCATGTTATAAAGTTTTATTTTAAAAAATACCATTTTTTAGTCATTTACAACACTGTTGTATTTTTTGTTATTTTAGAAGGTATTTAAATCGTGGTCGTTGCACAATAAGAAAAAAATTTTAAATAAAAATTTATTTTCAAATTGTCCAAAAACCAAGAATAAATTTTTTAGCGTCTTATTAATTTCTGACCATATAATCTATATACATAGGTGTATATATTCTTAATAAGAATCAATAGACTTGTCGATATAGCCATGTAAGTCAGTTTTAATGTTATTGCTTTTTAAATAGAACCTATTTAATTTTAAAACAAGGCAGACGGTATTCAATCTTGTTTTATGGCCAATCGTCAAAATATTTTGAATAAAGCAAAAATATTTTAAGAACTGGCCAGTAAACACTAATGAATCTGTTTGTAATGTATGCCTTTAATTTTTATTTAAAACATTTTATATATATTCACATTTTGTTATCTTTTATTATAGACGATTTTTGTATGATTATAAATTAAAACACAATCGTTTAAAAATTGACAAAAAAGTTGTATCATGTTGTATCATTGTTGTTAAATGCAATCGTGATTTGAAAATCATTGATCTTTAATTTTTTTAAGGAAAATTAAAAGGCCAATGATTAACAATTCACAAGTGATTTTTAAAGTTTTTATTATATAATGGTTTAGATTAAAAAATTTTTGGTTCACTAATTTTCTTTTTATATATTTCATATAGAATTTATTTGATTATGATTTAGGGCAGAAGGTATTCAATCTTGTTTTATGGTAAATAGTCAAAAGATTTTGATTAAAACACAAATCTTTTAAGAATATACCAGTTAACACTAATGAATTTGTATGTTTGGTTGCTTTTCATTTTTATTTTAAAAATATTATTTTATAGCACTTCACATTTTGTATTATCTTTTATTATAAAAGATTTTGGTATATTGTTATTATTAAATCGTGGTGTTTGGTCAATTAATAAATATTTATCGATTAAAAACCAAGAATAAATCACTGTTTTTTGTTGAATAATTAATTAATTAGCGGAATGCAAAAGAACAAATCAATGGGTACTTCTAGTGAAGATTTAAATTGAGTTTCATTTTTCCGCCAATGGTATGTGTCCCCGCTAATGTTCGATATCGCTCACCCGTAATCGATTGCTGCACAGCTGACCCGCCTGGTATCGACTTCCGATAGGCCGCAATATTATTGAAGAAGATCCAATTTACCAAGTGGTAAACTACCAATTATAGTGCTTATTCCGATTCCCGGCGACCTGCAGAGGATCAGGTGTGTTCCATGAGGTTGTGATACTGTTGCGCCGGTTGGACAAGATGTGGAAACTGCTGCAGCGCTCGACGGGACTTCCCAGGCGCTGCTCGCCGGGATTTCCGGACGCAGTGCGTCTGTTGGCCAGCGGCGGCGGTGGCGGCGGTCAGGTGGACGAGCAGGTGCTGCGCAAGCGGAAGTTCCAGCCGCAGCAGGCGGCGGATCTCAGCGAGGAGCTGGCGGGCCAATTGCCGCCCAAAGCCCGGGTGGTCATCTGCGGCGGCGGCATCACTGGCGCCTCGGTGGCCTATCACTTGGGCCTGAGTGGCTGGGGCGGCGAGACGCTGCTCGTGGAGCAGGACCGCGTGGGCGGCGAGCTGCCCTGGACGGCCTGCGGCCTGGCGGGGCGCTTCGAGCCCAGCTACACGGAACTCAAGCTGGCCGAGTACTCCATTGACCTGATCAAGCGGCTGGCGGAGAGCGGTCTGCCCACAGGCTGGCGGCCAGTGGGCAGCCTCAACCTGGCCCGCAGCTGGGACCGCATGACCGCCTTCAATCGCATGAAGTCGCAGGCTCTCGCCTGGGGAATGCGCTGCGAGATCCTCTCCCCGGAGCAGTGCGCCCAGCACTGTGAGCTCCTCTCGCTCGACGGCATCGAGGGCGGCCTGTGGATACCCGAGGATGGGGTGTGCGATCCGCAGCTAGTCTGCCAGGCCTACATGACCGAGGCGGAGCGTCTGGGCGTCCGGATTGTGGAGCACTGCGCCATCAAGCGGATCCACAGCGAGCACGGCAAGGTGCGCGGCGTGGAGACGACGGCCGGGGACGTGGAGTGCGAGTACTTTGTCAACTGCACGGGCTTCTGGGCTAGGGAGGTGGGCACGCTGAGCAAGCCGGTGGTGAAGGTGCCGCTGAAGGCGGTGGAGCACCACTATCTGCACACGCAGCCCATCGAGGGACTCGATCCCGACACGCCCTTCGTCCGGGACTTCGACGGACGCATCTTCTTCCGCGAGTGCGAGGGCCACATCCTCGCCGGCGGCTTCGAGCGCGAGGCCAAGATGGTCTACGAGGACGGGGTGATTCCGCTGTCGCAGGCGGCGCGCCAGCATCCGCCCGACTGGGATCACTTCCACGAGCTGCTCGACGCCCTGCTGCTGCGGGTGCCCGCCTTCAGGGGGGCCAAGCTGGACAGGCTCACCAACTCGCTGCAGGTCTTCTCGCCCGACTGCAAGTGGATTCTGGGGGAGGCGCCGGAGATCCAGAACTACTATGTGGCCGCCGGCAACAAGACGATGGGCGTGTCCGCATCCGGCGGCATTGGACGCGTGCTCACCGATTTGATCACCCGGGGCTCCACCTATCTCGACCTGCACATCCTGGACATCAGCCGCTTCCTGGGGCTGCACAACAACCGCAAGTTCCTGCGGGATCGCTGCAAGGAGGCGCCCGGCAAGCACTTCGAGATCAACTACCCCTTCGAGGAGTTCCAGACGGGCAGGAACCTGCGTATGTCGCCCATCTATCCGCAGCTCAAGGAGGCGGGCGCCGTCTTCGGCCAGTCGATGGGCTACGAGCGACCCAACTACTTCGACCAGCAGGACAAGCAGGGTGCGTAGTTGACTGTGCAGAATCGTTTTGTAGCCTGAATCGAACATGTGCGTTTTTAAAAACAAGCTTCATGTCCGGTTCAAGCTAGAAAAGGATCTCTTAATATTACACATCGTTTTAAGCACAAGATCTCTCGACGTTTGTTAGCAATAATTGAATAATCCGAAACGCACTACTGCATTTTCAAAATAAGCACTAAGAACGAATCGGACTATTAAATGATTGGAAATTTCCTTTAATAGATAACTCGTCACTAAGTTAATTATTAAAGCCACCAGTAATTTAAAAAACCGAAACGTATTATGAATTATAAATAATCACATAGAATACATTTCGGTTTATTAAGTCATTGAAGGCTTAGGTATGGGATGATTTATGATTAAAGCCCGCTTGTCTGTTAGCAATAATTTATAAGTCCGAAACACACTAGTGCACTTTTGAAACAAGCACTTAGCATCCCTCGAACCTACAAACTATTGATAAGTTGAGTCTGAACTTAATGACGATAGTATGCCAGCATTAATTCAATAGTTCGAGTCATAAAATGAATGTAAAATAACATTTAATATGGCACAAACTATTAAATCATGGGAGCAAGTCGTTAAAATCACAAGATGTATATACAAAAATCGCGAATAACTTTTTAGATATTTTCTTGACATTGATCTAGGAACTGGAAAAGTACAACTGAATTAGAAACATAGTTGATACTGGACCAATTACTAAAACATTGTAACAATCATAAAAATACACAAAATACTGGTTAAAGTGAGATTATTTACTAATTGATAAGTTAAGTTTGAACTTGGGATGATAGTATGCCAGCATTAATTCAATAGTTCGAGTCATAAAATGAATATAAATTAACATTTAATATGGCGCAAACTATTAAATCATTGGAGCATGTCGTTAAAATCAAAAGATGTAAATACAAAAATCGCGGATAACTATTTAGATATTTTAGTGACATTGATCTAGGAACTGGAAAAGTACAACTGAATTAGAAACATAGTTGATACTGAACCAGTCACTAAAACATTGTAACATTTATATAAGTACTAATTCCCCTCCGCTTTCATACCACATTTCAGATGAATTTGGGCTGCCGCGCTTCCGGATTGCCCAAACCCGGACCTTTGGCAAGCCCCCTTGGTTCGATCACGTGGCCTCCGAGTATCGAGCCTGCCGGGAGCGCATCGGCATCGCGGACTACAGCTCCTTCACCAAGTACGACTTCTGGTCGAAGGGCAACGAGGTGGTGGAGCTGCTGCAGTACCTCTGCTCCAACGACGTGGACGTGGCCGTGGGCTCCATCATTCACACGGGCATGCAGAATCCCAACGGGGGCTACGAGAACGACTGCTCGTTGGCCCGACTCTCCGAGCGACAGTGAGTGTAGTTACAATTCCAATCCTCCTGTTCGGTTTATTGACCTTCTCTGCTCCTCAGCTACATGATGATTGCACCCACCATCCAGCAGACGCGCTCCATGTGCTGGATCCGCAAGCACATGCCCGGCCACCTGAGGGCCAAGGTGAACGTGGCGGATGTGACCTCGATGTACACGGCCATCTGCATCCTGGGTCCCTACTCGCGCATCCTGCTCTCCGAGCTCACCGACACCGATCTCACGCCCAAGAGCTTCCCCTTCTTTACGTACAAGGTGATTGTTCTAAAGATTTTATTCTAGGATAGATAGCAATCTTCTTAGTTGTCAGTTAGCAATAATTTATAAGTCCGAAATGCTCTAGTGCTTTTTTGAAACCAGCACCTAAAACACTCCGGACTAACAAATGATTGATAAATAAATTCGAAATTATATACTTTCAGCATATCGTTGTAAGCCAAAGATGTAAATATTAAAATCGCGAATAACTATTTAGATATTTTTGCAACATTGATGTAGTAACTGGATCTGTATAACTGAATTATAAACATAGTTGATACAGGACCAATCACCAAAACACTGTAACATTCATAGATTATTTGAAATTATTTTAAAATGATTTTAGATAGGGAAAATATAATAGAAAATCTTTAAAAAATATTGCATTAGTATTTTAAACCTCCCTCATTCTTGAAATTATTTATAAATTTAAATCAAATTATTTATAAATTATTTTCCAGGAACTGGACGTGGGCCTGGCCGATGGAATCCGCGTGCTGAACATCACCCACACGGGCGAACTGGGCTACGTCCTCTACATCCCCAACGAATACGCCCTGCATGTGTACTCGCGACTCTACCAGGCGGGCCAGAAGTTCAACATACAGCATGCAGGCAAGCAAATAGCTACTCAGTTTCCACCTTCATTCTTTTGAAAACGATCTCTGCCCATTTTAGGCTACTACGCCACCCGTGCCCTGCGCATCGAGAAGTTCTATGCCTTTTGGGGCCAGGATTTGGACACCTTTACCACGCCGCTGGAGTGCGGACGCAGTTGGCGCGTCAAGTTCAATGTGGGTTAAGTTGGCCAGTGAGAGAAACTCCAAGAAATAACGAATATATATTGTCCTTACAGAAACCCATCGACTTCATTGGCCGCCAGGCGCTGCTGAAACAGCGCGAGGAGGGCGTCAAGCGGATGTATGTGCAGCTGCTGCTGAACGACCACGACCACGAGGTGGACATGTGGTGCTGGGGCGGCGAGCCCATCTACCGCGACGGCGTGTACGTGGGCATGACCACCACCACCGGCTATGGCTATACGTTCGAGAAGCAGGTCTGCCTCGGCTTCGTTCGCAACTTCGACGACGCGGGACGCGAGCTGGCGGTGACCAACGAGTACGTGCTCTCCGGCCACTACGAGGTGGAGGTGGCCGGCGTGCGGTTCGAGGCCAAGGTCAATCTGCACTCGCCCAATCTGCCCACCAAGTTCCCGGATCGCGAGCGCGAGGCCTACCATGCCACGCGCGACAAGCCGGACCAGGCGGATCTCCTGTCCTTCGGCGGTTTGACCACGGTCAAGGGCACCGGAACGCCAACGGACGGGCACGGATTGTTGTAGGCAGCAAAGGAGCCGGACTCCGGATCAATATCATCTGCCATCTGGCATCGTTCATTTCTAGTTCAACTCGAGAGTCTCAAAAGCAAAGCGATATTATTCGATTTAGTACGATAGGAGGGAATCGAGCGATTATGAGATAGGCAAATGGTTAGTAGCAACCAAAAAGGGAATCACCATATACTCTTTCTAGTGAATGTGAGGCAGACTAGCTTAGCTAGCCAATAAGATAACTTTTAAATCAGCATTTGACCCTAAAATCCAGTAGAACTCAAAGATGTATAAAAACAAGGCTGGATTTCTTGTTTCATGTTCATTAGAAGGAGTATATCTATGCTGGTTTACCAATGAAAAAATCTGTAAAATTTAATCGTTTTATAAATGGAAAGAAATACTGATAATTCGATTACTATAAAATATGAACGCCTTGACTTAGACATCGAAATGATGGGTATATAAAAAAAGCCCAAGAAAGTTCATTTTACAACTTGTTATATCTTTTGATTTTTGGTTTTGTTCGTCCGTCAGGCGTCGTGTCAATTAAACATATAGAAATAGGCTTTAAATACGGTGTATGTCTAAGAATCTTCCGTGATATTGGAATAATTGAGAGTTGTTTTGCACATTGTTAAAAGAAACGGCACAAAAATGTTAAAATATTTGCTCAAAGCTGGCTTAGCTTCATTTAGCCAAGGCAACTAGTTGGGAATACAAAAAAAATAAATGAAATAAATTTAATTAATTCAAATTTAGATAAGCGAAATATAGGAAACGTTTTTGAGCAGTTTTTCAGACAGTTTTGATTGATTTTTTGTACTAACCCAGACGATTGACTTTGTAAATTATGGTGTGCGACCGTATAAACCACACCCCATATTATATAAATCATATTGTACTATATTTATACAAATACATATACTCTTTACAGAAGCTTCATAAGATGTTGATCCCCCAGAGCTGCCAAAAAGTTCGAGCAGCTGTTCATTTGCTCGGGGTGTGTTGGTTTTTCGCTTGGAATTTGGCTGGCTTTTCGCTTTTTGGCCAAGACATTCAGGCAGGCGTGTGCTAATGCCCAGAAAACTCTGCTCCCAAGATTGCAGCACATGTTTTGGCCAAGTTTCGACGACTGGCTGGCTTGCTTTTGCTTTTGCTTTGCTAGCAAAGTTTGCTTCCCCAAAAATACAGAGTAGAGATTACAGGCTACCGGTGGTCGGTCGGTTGGTCGGTCGGTGTCTGTTGTTCCATCCCCAAAGACCCCTCATCACCCCCCTTTTTGTCCTGGAGGCACTTTTGGCCACGCTTGGCTAACTCTTCTGGCCAAGTTCTCCGTTCTCCGGATTACAAACTATCTTTTTGTTAGTAATTAGCTGCACACGATAAACGTGACATTATTATTGTTGCCAGCCAGTTGAGCAAAAGTTTGGGGCTCTGATCTGAGACTCGAGAGCCGTCGTCTTTGGACCATTTTGTTGGTCCGTCTTTTGGCTGGGCCCATTTGAATTTTGCGAGGTTTGGGGATGGGGATTGAGGATTGAGGATTGGGGAGCCGTTTTACAAATGAGCATTTGTTAAATCAAATATTCAAGTGGCAACGCCGCACTCCAATGGCGCCAGCCATCCAGCTAGCCAGCTCTTCATCATCCGCATCCCAGCCAGAAATGATCAATTTTTAGACCCCCACCACGCCCCCTCAAGTCCCCCAAAAGTACTCACTGTCTGGTGGTGGCTCCTCCTTCGGGTCGTGTAATTTATGCCCATTTTTGTGTGGTCGCTCGCTCCTACCGTCTTGCCTGTGCCTGTTCCTGTGCCTGTGGTTTGTGCGGCGAGCAATCACAAAATTTGCATACAAATACAAATGCATCTCGGACTCAGAATCTGATTTCGATTCCGATTTTGAGTTTAAGTTCCAGTCGCCGGCCGCCATCGTCGTCGCAATTCTTGGATGGACCGCGTGTCTAGGGTCATTTTCAATTTGTGGTCTGAAAAGTGGAAACCGGAGACATGAGACTCCATATCGGGGTAGACATGTGGAAAAATAAAGCTGGACACAAAATTTCGGCAAATGTAATCAATCAAAATTCTGACTGATGATAAATCGCTGGGAGAAACATATGCGCATGCGCACGTGCTTCGTGGAAATTCTGCGGTTTATTATTTGTCGAAACATTATGAAAGCACTTGTAAATTGTCTATTTTTTATGTATAATTTAAGGCTGATGGGTATATTGAACACTTTTTGGTAGTTATAGGAATGTTAGTGTACACATACATATGTGTGTGAATTTAAAGAAACACGCGTTTTTTTGTTGTATTTCTAGGAGTTTCTGTGAAAAAAATCTCTGCGCATGCGCACGTGCTTCGTGGGATTCTGCGGTTTTCTTTGCGATTTATTATTATTATTTGTTGAAAACACTATGGAAACACTGGAAAATTCTTTTTTTTGTATGTATAATCTAAGGCTTCTGGAAGCTTCGATGTTTATTTGTATGGGTAAATTTGACACTTTTTGGTAGTTATAGGAATGTTAGTATACACATGTGTGTGTGAATTTAAAGAAACACGCGTTTTTTGTTGTGTTTCTAGGAGTTTCTGTGAAAAAAAATCTATGCGCATGCGCACGCTCTTCGTGGAATTTCTGCAGTTTTCTTTGCGATTTATTATTATTATTTGTTATGAAAACACTTGAAAATTGTGTTATTTTTATGTATAATTTAAGGTTTACTTTCTGAAAGCTTCGATGTTCATTTGTATGGGTAAATTTAACACTTTTTGGAAGTTTTAGGAATGTTGGTGTACACATGTGTGTGTGAATTTAAAGAAACACGCGTTTTTTGTTGTATTTCGAGGAGTTTCTGAGAAAAATATTGAGACTGATGACAAAGCACAGGTAAAAATCTGTGCGCATGCGCACGTGTTTGGTTGAAAATCGTCGGTTTTCCTTGCAATCACAAAATATGTATGAAAATATTTTAAAAACACTTTTAAACCTTCAATTTTAAGCTGTATATTTAGGCTAATACTCTTTTTTTTGCAGTTCTAGAAATTTCACTTTTCATTTGCGTTAACTTAATCTGAGTGCATCCTCCTTTAGGAGAATTCTTTATTTAACGCTAAACTCATAATTACTTTACAAATATGTAATATTTTCACAAAACATTACTATTTCTTGATTTTTGTTGGTTTTTTACCTTACTCCCTTTACCTTACAATAATTGTACCAAAATTTTACCAGCTCAGCTTTTTCGCCCGAACTTGCCGGGTCCGTGACAGGAAAAGAAAGACGGATTTAGAGAGATCCGCCTAGCTGGTTGGCAGTACTCAATAGTTAATGTGCAACACTGTTTTAGAGTTGCCGTGCAAATATCGATTACGAAAAGCACGGTGATTTCTCGCTTTTAAAATAAAATGCCCAATGTGTACAAAAAATTACTTTCAGTTATAAAAATCAGATAGAATTGAATGTTGAATCATTAACAGTTTACAATGCTATGCTATTATTATTAATGCTATTATTATTAATAATACCCCAAAAATAAATAATACCACAACCGATTCAAAATTGATAAATTAAATAATACCAAAAATTTAAATATATTAAAATCGAAGTCACAGCTGGTGATAGTTGGCAACTCATAAAAGTATTTTAGTATTGCTGGTATTTTAGGACTAGAGATGGGGCCTACTATTCTTGGAATTCTTCTGCTTTCAATTGTAGTTTTTAAATGAAAACATTGAATATTTTTGTTCGTTACAATAATGGACTGCACCAAAGTATTGTGAAAGTAGAAAGCACAAAAGATTATTTACGAGATGAAAAGGGAGCCCACCCAAATCTACGAAGAAATGTGATACAACCAATTCTACCTATATATTTATTAAAGTTCGCTGGCAAGTGGTCCGTTATTTTATGTTGAAAATATTAATAATAATTAACCTATTATTTTAATTTAGTTTGGAGAGTCTCATAGGAATCATTATAAAGCTCTTTCCAAAGAGGTTCTGATCTACATGGATGTGCTTACTTTTGGATCAGGATAATTCTGTACATATGTGTATGTATTTTTGTGCGCGCCTAAACTAAAATGACTCTTTTTTTAGTTAAACTTTTAAAAATTGTATTTAAAAAAATAGTTTTTGTTTTACGTACAATGTTGAGTTATTATTGTCAAATCTGGCTGGAGATTTGTGAATAATATGCGCCCTAGCTAGGAGGATATAGTAAATGAAATATGTTATTGTAGTTTGTTAAAAATTAACTTTATTTGTCCCCCTTCTATTTTCTTGACAATCTCAACCTGTTCCCTGCCCAAATCCTAGACCAAATCTTTTCGGAGCAATCAGTGTCCATGTCCTCGCGTCCGTTGGTCCAATATTTGCCGGAGGAATCCGGGCCTCCGATGTTTGCACAAAATTAACAAATGCCGAAAACGGAGAAGGAGACGGAGGCCATGAGCCGGATTAGTTTCGATGGGATAATGATTTCAAATCTGTGGCCGAAAGTAATGCGCCTCATTAGAGGTTAAGCTCCCGGCTCCGTGGCCTTCGGCCATGTGGATTCCGTCCGGAGTCTGGAGTCCGGAGTGCGGACTTTGTTTGCCTAATTTTCCACGTTGATTTTCTAGCCGCAAAACAAATGAAACGTTCGCTGCATATTAAGCATCTAATTTAATTTGACAGAGCCAAAAACCGAACCGAACCGAAAAGCGTAAAGGAAACTGAAGCCGGGGGAAAAAAAAAAGGAAGTGGAAAAGTCAACCCCCGGGACGACCAGTGGGTGGTGAACGGTGGGTGGATTTTGGGCTGGCTTAAATGCTTCATAATGAAAATCTGTGATATCTTGCGGTTCAGCTTTGATTTTTCCCTTCTGTTTGCCGTCGCTCAAGTGCTCCATGTTGATTGTCTGTCAATAGAAGGCCGGGATTCGGAACTCGGAACTCAGAACTCGGGATTTGGGATTCGGCGACAAGTCCGTGTCCTTCCCTTGGGAGCTTTGGATTGGGATTACAACTTTGGAGTGCCGGGCACGTTTCAAGAAGTTATTAGTGACCGTGCCTAAGCCTTTGATTGCCCAGCCACCCATCTATATATTCCATATCACCCCTTCTTCTGTCCCAAATCAATCCTAATTTGTTTATGCCATTCTTATTGCCTTTGAATTCGCTGACATCTCGGCTTCGGATTGGTTCGCCTTGGTCTCGGTTGGTTCCTTTGATTGGGTGACACTTTCCTTGGAAAATGGTTTATTACGCGCTGGCTACAAAGTAAATAATTCAACAACTATATTGCTTTAAATTAGTTTTTTTTTTTAATATTTTTATAATTGTCATCGCTATATATTCGATGGAAATTAATTGAAGATCAATGGAGCACATATCTTATATTAAATTCGTGTTTAAATAACCTAGGTTTATTCATCCTTGCATCCAACTTTTTTTGTATTCAAAATTATTTGTTTAATTTGTAGGAACATATTTTACTATTATTTTCCCATTAATTGACCGCAATTTCCTATGGCATAGTTGTAAAGTTGTAATCTAATTTTTATAAAATAATATTCATAATTCCGAAGTCCTAATAAAAATCCCACATATATTCCATTGAAGAGAATATGATTCAAAACTAAGCTATAATTTTGTGTCTATAAGTTATCTGATTATTCCATTATTTATTTAAATTTCTTATATTTTAGAAAAGTTCCTGAAATGGCTTGATAAAATTGAAAAATCACTTTGAGACACTAAATATATCTTTTATAAATATATTTATAAATATTTCACCCAAGTGACCTGCCTCCGTTTCCGCGACACCACCAGCACCACCCGCACCACCCACACCACCGTGACAAGGCACGCTTCGCTTTCCGCGCCTTTGCATGCGACGAGTTTGTCACTGTGATTTATGCCTGAGAGGGTTGCACCACCGCTTCGCCAGGAGGGGGAGTGGGCGGTGGGTGGTGTGAGGAGAGTGGGGTCGATGAATAGTCAAAAAAGCGAGTACACATAGCCGTGCAAGTGGAATAGAAGCCGCAGTCAAAAAGGCAGCCGAGCAGAGGAAGCTGAGCCAGTCAGGCGGTCGGTGGCAGGCGTCAACAGGATGCCAAGGACGAAGGACGAAGGAGGAGGGTGGCACAGGAGGAGAAAGATGAGCAAGATGAGCGGAGGGTTGCGATTACAGTGTCATTGGCAGCGTCGACGGCGTCACTTTGCGCACTGCCAAGTGCAGCCACCAGAACCGAATCCAATATACAAATCAGAGCCACCCCACTCAGCCACCCATCCACATCCCCTCTTCCCACAAAAAACAAAAAAAAAAAGAAAGAGGAAAACTAAACCAAAAGCAAAACCAAGGGCGAATCCACGCCCAACAGCTACAATTTTCAATTTTATTTCATTTTTATGGCTTTTGGAAATTAAATTGTTGTCAGCGCATACAAAATTAACCAGAGCGTTGGGATTTGCATAGCCAGCCGAGAGGTGTGACCTCTAACCCCGTAGCAGCACCCATCACCACCCACTCAGCCATATAGAAATACAGCCAGCGATGTTATTGTTATAGCCGCCATATCACCCGCTGGGCTTGCGGTCTTTAACATTTAGCAAAACATTTGATTGCCATCAGGATAATCCCAAAGGGGAAGGCCCAAACTGCGAGGATGTGGGGCTGGGCTTGCCAGGAGCTCGCTGATTGCCCGGGAGGAGTATCGCATCGCATCTCCATAAAGTTCTCAGCCGAGGGCCTTAAATAAATGTTTATATTAAACAAAAGCCTGACACTAAAAAGGGTTCCTAAAAAAGTAACGATCTATGTGGGAAACCTTAAAGACTTTCGACAAAGATTTTCCAGCGGAGTTTGAGCTAATTTTTAAAAAATATAAATCCTTATTTTAAATATAGAAATCAAGAAACTTTCAAAAATAAATTGAGCTTTACAGAAATTCAACCATTTTTATGGACAATCTGAAAAAAGGAAGAAATAGTATTAAAAATTTAACAAATCTATAAAAAGTGGCTCTGATTTCTTACAAAAAATGTTGTACATCCTATAATTAAAACAAAGGCTATTAACTAATCTAAAAGTTAGTGATAATCTTTTAATATTTTAAATTTGATTATAAATAAATACATTCTATTTAGCATCTATTTTTTATAATACTCACTTTATAATTTACCCATTTAATTTATTTAAAATATTTTCTTTCAGCAAACTGTGGCCTTCGATGGTCAGCTGCCAAAAGGAAAATCTTCGATTTCAAACTTTAAGCTCTCCTAGCAACCCAAGTCAATTTGCAATTAGATCTTATCCGGAGGCAAACGGACACCCGGGACACGGGGATTTGAGGGGATGCCAGGTCCCGCATAAAAAACTAAACACGCAGCAATCAATCGATTAAAAAAGGGCAAGAAAGGGCGAAAGTTTTGAGTCTGCGATGGGCGATCGAAGAGGAGGAGGAGGCGGAGGAGGTGGGTGTGGATGTGTAGGTGGAGGTGGATGATAGCCCACCTATGGTGTTCAGGTCGAGGTCCTGGTCCTGCAGGAAGGACACCCCGGGGACCCGCAGCCAACTGGAGGAAGTCGCCCGGCTGGCTTTTGTCTAATGCGCCGCTTATCTCGATATTATTTGGCCATAAAAAAAAGGACACCGAGTCACGGACACATGTCATTTGTTATGTGGCCAGTTTAAGTCAGGGAGTGGACAACACTCGAAGGAAAAAATGGGAGATATTCTCATAAGAAAAAAGAAGATACCACAAATATTAACAAAATAAATTAAATATTAATTAATATAATTTTTCTGACATATTTTGCTTTTTAAAAACGCTTGGAATGCCAACCAAAATATTAAAATAGCTTATTGGTATTAAGCAATTTTAATTATACCATACTTTTAAATCCTTTGATTAAGATAAATATTTTTTATATTTTTTGCAGAGTGTAAAGAAGGATTTCGGAATGCAGAGAGAATGCAAAATATACCCATGTAGCCGACAAAATCGGAAGGCCACAAGAAAGCCGACACCCAGATGCTCTGTCCCCGAAAACCTTTTAGATTCTACACCCATCCTGCCGCTGAAACCGAATCCTTCAGCCAAAAAAAAAGGAAAATATCCATCCCACTACAAAGGGGCCAAGAAAATTGCAACATTTCACATGTCACACAACGAGGGCGATTTCCCAGCCCATAATAAAATGGACCTTGCCGAATCCTGCGGGTTCCGTTGATTTCCAGCCACGCGCGTCTCAAATCCCTTTAGTTACACTGTTTCAAAATTAAATATTTACATTTTGGATGCGGATGCGGATGCGGATGAGGATGCGGCGGGCATGAGGCCTGAATCTCGATTCACATGTGGGTGTTTTGGTGATGGTGGCATCTGGATAGTGGATACTGGCCATCTAATCGGTGGTGGCTGAAAGTCCGTCAGCTGCCCGTGGACACTTGTAGTCGAGGACAGGGACGTAGCTTTCACAAGAATTTAGGAGAATATAAGTATAAGTATAAGGGAAAGGCAATTAAAATGAAAACTTAAAACTTTAAGATCATAATACTTCTGAAAATATGATTCAAATAGCTTTTAAAGTTGAAATTATATGTATTTTTATTTTATATTAATATAGTATATTTATATTAATGTTATTCTAAAAGCTTAAAGATATAAATAGTATTTATTAAATACTCTAGTTTTCCTTTTTTCCCTTTCTTATGCTCATATTTGTTTAAATTGTTAGATACTTCTTAGTTTTATAAGAGGTTTCGTAATATCTTTATCTTGTATTTAATGTAATAAAAATGTTCTTACAGAAATAACCATTGAGGAACCCCCTTCAAGGACGCCCCTGGCCATCGCATATGTATGCGTTTAGATCATCAATCGCCCGTCGGGCGGATGGGTGAATGGGCGGTTGGGGTAGTGGCCACCATCCAGTTTGCGATGCGCGTTTATTTAGTAATTTGTTTGTCTCCCGACTTAGTCACGGTTTATGGTTGACATTTATTTTATGAGCGTGAAAAATATATCACTCGCCAGTGGCAGCCACCCACCACGGAATGCCAGGCAGGTGGCTGCACCACTACACAACCCACCATCCACTTCACCACCCACATGCACCACTTAAGCCAATTTTGATAGCGGTTTATTGATGGTCGAGCGATGGGCGATTTGTGCGTTAGTCTCGCTCGAGTTTGCTGATTGAATCAGTGCGGATGAGGATGACAATGAGGATGAGATCGATGGCCATATTTCCATTGTTTCTGTCAAAAAACGAAATATTTTTTTGTGGAAAATTGGAATCTGGGTTTTTGGTAAAAATATGAATTTTTCATTTTTGTTTTTTTCTTTGCTGTAACTTGGCCAAAAATGGTCCTACACCAAAAATACAAACTGTTTTGAACAGATAACAAAATAAGAAATAAACCCATACCACTTTCCCTGTGATTTTGGAAAAATAAAATTTTCGCCAATTTTCTAATTTTTTATACCCTTGCAGAGGGTATTATGATTTCAGTCAGAAGTTTGCAACGCAGTGAAGGAGACGTTTCCGACCCCATAAAGAATATATATTCTTGATCAGCATCACTAGACGAGTCGATCTAGCCATGTCCGTCTGTCCGTCTGTCCGTCTGACCGTCTGTCCGTCTGTCCGTCTGTCAGTCTGTCCGTCTGTCTGTTTCTACGCAAACTAGTCTCTCAGTTTTTGAGCTATCGGGATGAAACTTTCCCAAAAGTCTTCTTTCTATTGCAGGTAGTATATATGTCGGAACCGACCGGATCGGACAACTATATCTTATAGCTCCCATAGGAAAGATCGGAAAAGAAAACGTTAAAAAAATTCTAGCTTCGGTGTTTTTTGAAATATTACCTTCTACTTTTGGGGATGTTATTTTTTAAATATTTCTGAATTTCGAATTAAATATTTAAAAAATCTTACGAATGTATCATATAGCTGCCATAGGAACAATCGTAAAATTAATGGAAAAGTGATAGGAAATAAATTCCAACTTCTTTGGTTTTTATTGTATTATCTTCTACTCTAGGATATGACTCTTTTTAAATATTTCCGAATTTCAATTTTAATTTGATCAAAATCGGACGACTATATCATATAGCTGCCATAGGAACGATCGGAAAATTAATGAGATTAATGAAATTAATTGAACATTTTTGCGATTTGTTAATTAATAGGAATGATCTGCAAGGGTATTTAAGCTTCGGCTGGCCGAAGCTAGCTTCCTTTCTTGTTTTATCATGATTTACTCGATACAAAAGAGTCAAGTGTTTTCATTTTATTCACTCGTATTTCAATAGCGACGTCCATGATTATAGTGATCAGAGAATCTGTAGTTGATAAGCTTTTTTATAAAAAACAAAGACCGATGAAATTACTTAAGGTAGAAAAATCGGGCAGGTCGTTCTGGATTCGACCTAATCCTTGGCGGGCACCTCGATGACGCGCGGCTTGTCGATGATGCGAGCGGTCTTGTCGCCCTTCTCGACGATGCCAATGATCCAGGCCTGGCAGCCCTCCTGCTTCTCGATGTCCTTGCAATAGGCGGCCGCCTGCTCGCGCGGCAGGCAGATGAGTAATCCTCCCGAGGTCTCGGCCGAATGGCCCTGCAGCAGCTGGAACATGTTGCCGCAGGCCTTGGCCACCGCGGCCATCTTGGCGATCACCGGCAGATTGTGAATGACAAACGACACGTCCTTCTTCTGATGGGCGGCCAAAGTTTGAGCATGGCCCAGTATTCCGAATCCCGTGATGTCGGTGGCCCCGTGGGCATTGTACTTGTGCATGAGGCGAGCGGCCAGGCGATTCAGCCGCGACATGGAGTCCATGGCGCGATGATAGGCCTTGCGCACATCCTCCTCGGACACCACCAGCTTGATGCGGTTCCAGCGCTCCGGCTGGTCAATCCACTGGTGGGCATTCACGGCCACCTGGGTGCCCAGGGGCTTGGTCAGCACCAGGACATCGCCCACGACCGCATTGTCGGGCACAATGTACTCGCTGGGCTGGCAGATGGTCGAGGCCACGCCGCCAATGGTGCACCAGGGGTTGACCACGCTCTGGCCCCCAGTTACAGTGGTGCCCGCCTCCAGAGCCGAGTCCTTGAAGCCTCGCATGACCAGCGGGATGACCGCGTCGCGCTCCTTCTCCGTCATCTTGGTGCTGACCGCCAGGAGCATCAGCATGTTGTCGCAATCGGTGACTCCCATGGCATACAAGTCGCTCAGCACATTGGCGCAGGCGATTTTGCCCATCATGTAGGGATCTTCGACAATGGGGTAGAAGAAATCGGTGGTCTGCACCAGGCAGAGGCCGCCGTGCCGCAGCGGAATGACGGAGCAGTCCAGACCGATGCCGATCCGGGGGATGGCCACGTTGGGGAACTGCGGCTCCTGGTCCTGGGCGGAGTAGTCCTGCTGCAGGGCGGCCACCAGCTTGGAGAGCACATCCTGCGGCACCTTGCAGCCGCGACCCTTGAGGTCGGCGAACCGGGTGAGCCGGAACGAGGCGTCCAAACCGTGGGCCGTGGGATCGAAGGGACGACGCAGCTCGGCGTCGCCACCGCCATGCAGCTCCAAGTGGGCCGAGTTCAGGACATCAGCGGCGTAGCTCATCTTGCTTTACGGTTTTGCTTGTGCGTAGGTACAACGAGAATTGTATGGGGAAATTTTTTTTATTTTGCGCCTGGTTTTGCTTTTCCAACGAACGAGATGTCACAACAGGGTTGCATTCACGCGTGCGGGCGATTCCTTTACGATAAATGACAAAAAAATAAAATGCCAATCGATTGCAAATTTAATAACGAGTTCAGGAAGGTATGACAATCCTAATTGGGATCTAATTTCCATTGTTTCGCTCAAAAAACGAATTATTTTTATTCTTTTTTTTTCGTGGAAAATTGGGATCTGGGTTTTTGGTAAAAATGTGAATTTTTCATTTTAGTTTTTTTGCTGTAACTTGGCCAAAAATGGTCCTACACCAAAAATACAAACTGTTTTGAACAGATAACAATACAAGAAATAAATCCATGACACTTTCCCTGTGATTTTGGAAAAATAAAATTTTCGCCAATTTTCTCATTTTTTTATAAAGGGGGGTACATCATGATTTTTTACGAAAAATGACAAAAAAATTAAATGCCCAGGTTTTAATGCCAATCGATTTCAAATTTAATAACGATTTTAGGAAGGTACGACAATCCATATTTGGATCTAGATTTCCATTGTTTCGGTCAAAAAACGAATTATTTTTAATCTTTTATTTTGTGGAAAATTGGGATGACAAATCGCCGTTCAACAAAGTTTCAAATGACAGGCAAAGTCGTATTTTCTCACTGTGTGGCACTTCCGTTGGCGAGTATTGTTAACCGCTTCTAAGCGCATCAATTATGCCGGCAGGCTCCTTACAAACTTATTGGCCTATAAACTAATCGCATAATTGCACAAAAGTAATTATCCTTGGGCTGAGCCTCGGCTAGCTCATTGTGCTAGCAGCAACTATGCGGCATATCCTATATCCTGCATCCTTAGACCTCAGTACTTGGTACTTATCCCTTATCCCCTATCCCCTGGCGCTCTGATTTTTCCACCTTGCTGGCCAACTATGCGGCTCATCCGCTCCGCTGAACGCCGCCAGAAGGAAGTGCCGTGCAGGACTCAAATCGCAGGACGCAGAATGTAGAATGCAGAGTGCAGAATGCCGAGTGCCGAGTGCCAGAATGCAGGACTCAAAACGCTGGCTAAACAGTTGGAAAAACACGGCAGGCCGAACAACAAAAACAAAAACAAAAACAAACACAAGGACAGGCCTTTGTTTGCGAAAAGCGAATGAGAGGTGAAATTAAAATCAAGCTGTTGATAGCAATCACACACTCGAGGCAGCCCAAAATGGGTAAGTGCACAGGGAGAAATTTGTGGAAACAAGAAACTATTAGTGAAAATACTTAATTAAGAATCTAACAAGTTTTATTTGTTGATCATCACAGAGAAAAAACCATTACAACTAGTTTAAAATAACTTTAATGTTTTTTTTTTTTAACAAGAATAATAGAAAATATTTTTTACATTTACAAAAAACATTATTGCATCACAACTATTAAACAATAATTAAAATAATATTATTATATCTGAATAATATTTAATTTTGATACATATAAATTTTTAATAATTGTTTTTTCTAAATTTTTGCATTTAAAAAGGTAAATATTGTGTGTTAAATTATATAAAAAATATTAAATCGAAATTAAGTAAATTAATTAGGATTTAGATTTAGATCCAATATTCGATTGCCCAATTTCTCTCAGTGCCCATGTCCTGGCTGTCCTTTGTGCAATTCCGATGGCGATGGCCAGAGAGTGGGATGCATGCATCACTAGCCGTCACATGGCCAACTGCTTGGGCTTCCGGCTTTCGGTTACCAGAATCGGCGAATCTGCGACTGTCATTCATCATTCTTTTTTTTACTGGATGCTCGCCATTTCTTCAGCTCCCGAATCTACGAATCTCCTCGGCATCTGGATCTCGTGAAACAAGGCAAGTAAAGCGGTAAGGAAAGTAAAGTAGTTAGGGTTGACATCCTCAAGTGGCCCAGTGGCTTTGTTCGGCGCTCTTCGTTTGTCGAGCGTGCAGTAATTAAGTTGAAGTTGCTCAGCGGATTCAGCAGATAAACATCAGTATCGGGATCGAGGATAATCCCCAGGGATAATCGAAAGGACATGGTACCCCTCGTTCCTTTGTGCCTTCAGCTTTCAACATCAATCGGGGCAATTGGATTGACATTTTCAGATCGCAGGATCAGGATCATTTAAGGGATTGAGATCCCGTGGTAATTGCTTTCATAAGGAATCTTTTAATTAAATGAAAATGATCTTTGCAATTATAGAAAGCCATTATAAAAACATTAAAATGTATTTAATTTTTTTATTGCTAAGGAACAAATTATTACAAATTAATAATGTAAAAGTATAAGTGGATCCTAATGGATTCCTAAATTAATCCTATAGCGAACTCAAGCCCCAGTTTGTACATATGAGAAATCCAAAGCTCTTGCACTTAAACGATAAAGATAATCATCGACTTTTCTCCTCTAAGCCTCTAAGCCACTCATTAAAACTATCTCATGAAGCTCGGCCATTATTGATCGATATTGGCTCCGCAGAACGGTAAAGATCGGCAATGAAGATCACTCTATTCTCTCCCCTTTCTTCCCCCAACTCTCCAATTCTCCACTCTCCGCTTTTGCGGCCAATTAGCTGCTGCCACAAAATGAAATCATTTCTCACAGCTATTGTTGGCCGGGCAAAAGTAATTAATTGCCAGTGGATTCGGATTCGGTGCGATGGGGAGAGGTATTTCCATTTCCATTTCCTCGGCCCCCGGTTGAGTGATTCTCCAAGCGGACAGCCAATCGAAGCGAGAGGAGAGTCGCTTCTTCTGGCAAGAAAGAAGACTGAAGAATCGGACGGAAGACTGAGCCCCGAAGACTGCGACTGCGACTGCAACCGAGAGAAGCGCATACTTTCCAAGGCAATTATCGAATGCCAGCGTGTCAGCCTCGATTCCCGACTCCCGATTCTTCGGTACCCGGTACCCCGTTTCTTCCGATTCTTCCCCACCCTCCCCCAGCAGATTCTACCGCTCCAGAGTCGCCAGGGCGTCGCCGGTTGGGAGAAGCGGGACTTTCGGCCCCGTCTGCAGTTCCAGCTTTCAGTTTTCCCTGACGCCAACAACGCCTCATCGTGTTTGTTTGGCCGCCAGAGCCGTCAGAGCCGCCACCGCCGCGACGCCACCACCACTGGCAACTGGCAGCACCACCACTGGCACCACTTGCACCACCACCGGCACCACTACCACCACACGTCGCCGCCGCTTCGATTGACAGTGATGAACATTTGGCCTTTTTCTGGATGGAGATCTCAACTACATTTGGAATTTACATAGTTTTTAAAATTATATATAAGAGGAAAAAAATATTTAAAACAGTAAAAACAATTAACTTATACCTATGTGGTAATCTCCCATTTGGCATTTACATTAGATTAAAATAAAAACAGAAAATCGACTGCTTGCACTGCTTGAATTTCATTATTTGCTCATAACTTTTTAAGTATTGGTCCGATTTATTTAATTTTTCCTGCATTTCGAATTTGCAACAAATTAAGCTCTAGGTACATAAATAATACAAAATTTAAAATATTATTTTTACATTCCGGTTCATATCCGTATTAGCATTCAAAAGTTTTAAAGAAGTTTTAAGCAAACTCGAGGTCATGACGACTTTTTTTGTATTTTTATATTTATTTCTATATCCTTATTTTAACTAAATAAACCCATAAACTAAAGGCTGCTTAAAGTTTTTTGTGAATTTTAAGGATGTCCTTGTTTTCCAGGTGCATCCTGGTCATCTCTGGCTGGCTAAATGGCTAAGTGGATCTACGCAACTGCAGCTCTTTCGTTGCCCCAAATTGGCCTTGAGGCAATGATTGGCTGCCGCTGCTGCCCAGATGCCAGCACCACCCCTTGGCCCCCTTGACCCCCCTTTAAGCCCCCCTTTAGACCCCCACCCCCTCGTTGCGATGCGTTTCTTTCGCACTGATCTCAGCTGTCGTCGCTTGTTAGTGCGCACGCGTGTCTTTCTCCCTCTAAAAAGCAGACAGCCAGTGTGTTCCCCTCTCTTTCGCACCCAGAAAGGGGGGTGAGGGGGTCAGTCTGTCGCCCTCTCGCTCGCACCCGCATGGGGTTCGTGAGGCGTTGATGGCGATGGCGCTGAAGCTGGCGCGCATGCGCAACGCAACCACAAAATCGCAATTGCCGGGGCCAAAAACCAAAAAAGAGAGGAAAAAGGCCGGGAAAAATAAAGTTGAGCTGGCACAACGTTGTAAGACATAGTTTGTTGCCAGTAACCCCCTTTTCCCTCCTCCTCCTCCGCCCCTGTGCTTGTGTGTGCGGGACCTCCCGCAGATAATTGCCCATCATCTCATCAAGTTCCGCCCAGCTATTTAACAACCGTCGAGGAGCAGGAGCTCCAGGAGGAGGATCGGGAGGAGGGAGGTGGGTAGCGGGAAGCGGGGGCCTCGAGAGCAATGAAACCCACAAAACAAGACACCAAAATGATGAACGCGACCACGCAAAGTAGAAGTAGCTGCCCGATCTGGGAGTCTGGCTTTGGCTCCGTCTCTGGCTCCAGACTATACGATCTCGAGCCCTCGCAGCCGAGGGAGGATCCAAGAGTTTTACCACGTACTATATCTAAAATCGGAAAATTATCCTGGAAACCCTAAACAAAAGTCATTAAAAATATATAAATAATTAAATTTGTAACTTTGTAATATTAATATTAATCTTGTAGTTTAAGATTCCTGAATGAACTATTGATTAAATATTAGATTTGATATTTATATACTTAAATCCAATTTAATTAAAAACAAAATAATCATAAAGTTATAATTAATTAAACTACGATCATAAATGATCAACAGTATTAATTTTTATGAATGTAATAATACGACAAATTCCAAATATATCTTTGTAATTTTTAGGATGTTTCTCATATTATGATGGTTTTTTAAATGGATTTATTATATACTTTAAGCCATCGTAGTTCCAACTTCCAAGAAACAACACAATATAATATATACAAATATGTAAAGCTCATCAGTTATAAACTATTTCTTACATTTAGATAATTTTTTTGAAATTTATGTCATTTGTTTTTTGAAAGTTAAAACAAAGCTACAACTCTTTTTAAGAATCAATAGTATAGTATCCGGGAACTTCTCGAGCTGCCTTGGGCTGGCGCCACCAACATTCAGCGGCAGCTTGGGGCGGCGGCTGCAGATCGGCTCCAAATCGCACAGGTCCAGGTTGCAGCTCCACTCCAAGCAACCACCAACAAGCAACCACCAACCACCAACCACAGGCATCAATAGCACCACCGACGACGAAAGCAGACGGAGAGGACCAAGACCAAGACGAGGACCCAGTAGATCCAAGCACGTTAATCGAGTCTTATCGATTTTGGCATGGTTCGTGTCTCGGACGTTTTGCCCAACAACCGCCTTGCAACCCCCTTCCAACCCCCAGCGCCTCCACCCCAAAAAAGGGGAGGAACCGATCCCATCAGCGGACTCGTAACTAAATTGAATCCAATTGCAGACGAGTCGGGCCAAATAACTGTGAGACATAATGAATGAGTGTTGGCCAAATTGCAACTTGGCCTGCCAGCCGGCCAGTTAAGGGTTAATGGGTGGCCCCGTCCACCAGGGGCTTAAGGGGGTGGCGCTCTGTGGAGAGGAAGATTCCTCTTCCACTTTGCCGGCAGTGCCACTAATATCTCAATTGGCCAGCGGAAGGTTCAATAAACTGGCCACCCACCTGGGGCATCTGCACCTGTCCGCGATGTTGCTCCTCCTCGTCCTCCTCTTCCTTTTTCTTCGATCCTCCTTCTTCTCCGCCTGTTTCTGCATACAAAAAACAACTATTAATATTTTTACAGAATAAACAAGCAGAGTAAAACAATTAAATGATTCATTTTTTGAAAAGATATATATTTTTTTAATATTATTATTATTATTAACCATATATTATAATGCCTATACATTTTCGGATGGTTGTTTAGAGATTAAACCGCCAGCTAAAAATGCCAATTGGTTGAAAACTTAAAGAAATAAAATTATATATTTATACTTAATTATAAAAATGTAGGTATATTTTCAATAAAAATAAATATTAGTAGTAATATATAACTAAAAACAAAGTAATTACATTTAAGTAGTAAAAGTAATAAAATTATTCTAAAATTTGAAATGATTGAACTGAAAAATACCGTAGCGTTAAGAGTTTTTAAAATAAAAAAAATATATATTTAAAAGTAATAAATACAAAATTGAAAATTCAGCAAGAAAATACATTCTGTTTCCCAGTGTTTTAAGAGCATTTATGCTGGAATAAAATCAACCTATTTCTGTGAGTGCATCCTGTGTGTTGCTGCTCCACTTTTCGCAGCTGACAAGACAAAGAGGCCCAAGGCATTGGCTACTAGCCCGAAAAACTTCTAATTGAAGGCAAACATGTGCTGGCCGCTGGCCGAAAAGAGAGATCCAATGGTCCAGTGGTTCAGTGTTCCAGGATGCTGGATGCGAGGATGCCAGGATGCTGTCCAAAGGGACCTCGAGGGCAGCGCCACCTGGCGGGCGCTCCTCCTTGCTGTGCATATTGTATTCCCCATTAGGTGAGGTGGGCGCCTGTCCAACTTTCAGCCATGTCATGTTTGTCATGTTGCTGTGTTGCTCCACCTTTTCCCTCCCTGATCCTTCATCCTTCATCCGGCATCCTGCATCCTTTTTTCCCTCGTCCTGTTGTGGAGTCTTCCACTTGATTTTCACTGCTGCTGTTTGCCGCCCCCCTCAAAATTCTGTGTCGCTGCCTAATGGGCGCACTTGTCCGAATTGTGAGGGGGTTGGTGCTCCAAAGGGGGGAGTAGGTGACATCTTGTGCTTCTTCTTCGTGGAGCAGCACTTGACCTGGTTCTTTTTTTTATTTTTTTTTTTCGACTACGATGATGCTGCAGCATCAGCTTGTCGTGGAGCTTTGGAGCTACGTGTGGCACAAAGCTAATTGCCTGCCTGCCTGTGGAATATTTATCCCTGCCCCTGTACCAACCACTCAAGCACTTGAACCACCAACCCCTACTAACCCCCTGAAAGCACCACCCACTACGGAGTGCACCTGATTGTGTCACACATTCGAGCCGAGGCTCTCGAAATATTTTCCACTTCGTTTGCCATAAACTTCTCAACTAACAAAGATAAGAATGTCTGCTGTTTTTCAATTCCCAGTAAAAGTTATCTGAAAGAAAGACCCTTTATTCAGTCAGGTCTTTTGAATGTAATTTTATATTTGTCTTTCATTCTGAATATATTAATAAAATATATAATAATATTTAACAAAAGGCAACCAAAACATTGAAAACCCCATTATTTCCACAGTTTTAAAGGCACTGATCAAGACTTGATCTCGTGAGAAATCCACCAATAGTTCAGCCAGCTCTGGACCACTCACAATAATAATAATAATAATGATAATAATAATCGCGCTGCTTGAAAAATATAATAAATTGCCAAAATGCGCAGGAGGCGCGGGGCCTTCACAAAAATAAAATGTGGCATAATGAAAACAAGAAATATGCCGACAGTTTTTGTTCCCTTCTTCTTGTCGTTGGGAAGGTATGGAGGGTATGGCATGGAGACCCCAAGCGAAGGATCCCAGGGACCACCGCCTAGGTTTTTGGACACAAACCGCCCACCCGCCCCTGTTCATAATGCGGCTGTGGCGGCTTTTTGATTTACTGACGTGCCTGTGCGACCACACAGAACTAAAAAGTTATAAAATATTTATGTAGGATTTTTGTATAAAATAAAAAGGGGAATATTATTGGTGATATATTATACAGTTTTTATTGTACTGTATTGGAAAGCTTATTTATTTAGAGGTTCAATTTCAAAAGAGATTATTTTAAGTGGTATTGAAACCATTTTTGTGACCTCTGCATTTCCAATCGTATTTATAATGCTTGTATAAGCTATACCATTTTATACCATTTAGATGTGGATATCTAGATTAGCTTCAGATTTTGACTTTTATTTCGATTATTCAATGCTAAATAAATTTCATAAATTTAATTTGAATTTTAGTTATTATTTTATGCATACAGATAGCTTGATTATCAAGGAAGACCCCCCTTTTTTCGCAGTGCTCTCAAACAAAATGAGGATGAAGGCGGCAAGTGCCGCCACCGCCACTGCCACACACACAATAATAGCCGAGATATATGTGGTACAAGTAAATATATCCCCACTGGCATGAAGGATGACGCCAATTGGCCTGCGTTGCTTAGCGCCAACGAAAGGCGCTGCGGCCAACACACAGAGCCAGAAGCAGAAGCAGAGAGAGACGGCATGTGCGGCTGCGAAAGAGACGGGGCGACACATTGGGAAGGAACAAGGAATTTTTCCTCCTTTCCTCCTTTTTTTTCATTTTTTTTTTAGCTTGGCCAGAAGCTTGGTGGCGCCTCAAGTAGCCGGGTATGAAAATAAAAAAAAAAACACACACAGAACGGCCAAAAGGACTGTGGAGCGCATAACTTCACTGAGGCGGCGGCATCGGCTTCTGATCAAACGTTTATAAGCAAAAGCAACGTCTTCAATGCCCAGCAACAACATTGGTACAACATCTGCAACAGCAACAACAATAGCAACAACAACAGCAGCAACATCCAGCCTGTTCCAGAGCTTTAAGACAAAATCGCGTTGGCAGCCAGCAAGCTACACAAAAAAAGAGGGGGAGATTTTAAAAGGGGGGTTCTCAAGAGATGGTTTTTAAGAGGGGTTTCCAGGTGGAGTTTAGTTAGGTGGTTTTTCACACGGCAAGAAAATGTAATACCATAAGAAGGTCAATTTGATATTATAGCAGACGATCTGGTAAATAGAATTGTAAAATGTTTACCATAGGAGGTTTCTAAAAGAAATTTGTGTTAAGAGGTTTTAGTAATAATATTTTGAAGTGTGACTTTTATTTTCTTTTTGGTTTTCAAAATTAAAACTTATTAAATTTCCCAATATATTTAGTTAGTTCTTGGGGTGTTTTTAGGCCCTTTCTTAAAGGGCGGCCAACTCAAAAGTCTTGGACCATCCTTGAGTCGTGTTCTTTTCATGTCCTTTTGTATTTAAGTGTGCACTCGTTCGATTTTGTTGTTGTTGCTGTGGTGTTGTTGTTTTTTTTTTTTTTTGGATTGGATCGTCTTTATTTTGAGACAACGACGCCGGCCGAAGATTCCCCCTCCTCCGGGTTTTTTGGAACCCCTTCCCTTCCTCTTCCTCTGCGTCCAGCGACATCTTCGGCAAAGTTATTCAAGTGGCGCCAGTCAAACATTTTTTTGTGCAACAACTACAACAGCAACAAAATGCAGCAAGTTAGCCACAGCAACAACAACAACAACAAGAGCAGCAGCAATAAATACAACAACTTTTGGGCCTTCAAGACAACAATGAATGGCGCTCCACACACACACACACACACTCGCGCACTCGATGGAAAAGGGAGCAAGAAAAATAAGGAGACTAAACCATTGACCAGCGACTAGTGCCTCTCAAACTGTATGATATTTAAATAAAAAAAATTAGACTTCTCGCTATAAGCTAATCTAAGAGAATTTTTCACTTTTGTTTTTTTGCTGTAACTTGGCCAAAAATGGTCCTACACCAAAAATACATACTGTTTTGAACAGATAACAAAATAAATCCATGACACTTTCCGTGTGATTGTGGAACAATAAAATTTTCGCCAATTTTTTAATTTTTTTACAAGGGGGTACACCATAATTTTTTGCAAAAAATTGACAAAAATTAAAATTCTCAGGTTTGAATGCCATTCGATTGGAAATCTAATAACGAGTTCAGAAAGGTATGACAATCCTTATTTGGATCAATACTTCCACTGCTTCTGCCAAAAAACGAATTATTTTTAGTGTAAAATTGGGATCTGGGTTTTTGTTAAAAAAAATAATTATTCCTTTTTTGCTGTAACTTAAATACAAATAAATCTATTTTATGTTAAACATTTTACT
Source organism: Drosophila takahashii (assembly GCF_030179915.1). Classification (NCBI taxonomy): domain Eukaryota; kingdom Metazoa; phylum Arthropoda; class Insecta; order Diptera; family Drosophilidae; genus Drosophila; species Drosophila takahashii. The sequence continues at coordinate 18,231,337 of NC_091683.1, forward strand.
AGTTTTGCTGTCATAACAAAACTTACACATATGTTCAAAACAATTTACTTTATTTAACTTTTAAAAACTTTAAAGTTCTTGATTACGGCTTACCCTAATTCTGTTTACATATAATCAAAGAATGTGTTGAGTAGATTTTTATTCAGAGGAGTTGCTACATTGCTGTTGGGTGTTTCTGTGCAAATTAAATTTCCCAACTGACAGTTTGAGGGGTTGTGTTTTTGGGTGCTTCGGTTTTTGGTTTTCGGGGGTGAAAAGTCATCGACAGATTAGCCGACAATTTGGTGTCACTTTGCCCGAGGACTTTTGAGGATGCGAAGGACGAAGGACGAGGGACGCTGCCGTTGACATCGAGATGTCCTTGTCGTCTGCATCGGATGTTTCAATTCGCAAGTTGCGCTTCCTTCCGATCACGTGGCCAAAACGCCAGCGGCGGCCGTTCACTTCCGCCCGGCCGATAGCTTCCGTCCGCTCCCAACAACAACAATCGCAGAAGGAGATGGAAAGTCGAAGTCGGACTCGGACTCGGATTCGGAAGCCAATTCCCCAGTCATCCTTTCCACCATCCGCTGGTCCAGCTCACCATCTAAGCGAATGTCCGTGGGACACGGAAAAAAAACTGGGCACAGCCAGAAAAAGCTAAGGAAAGTAAATTATAATTAAATTTTAATTTCAAGAGAGAGTGGGAATTTATAATGGATTGCAAATATTTTTATGGTATTTATTTATATTCTATTTCTTTGATTTTTTTCTTTAGAATACTTGAAAATCTCTTTAAAATTAATTGAACATTTTATTTAAATTATAAAGTACTTGAAAAATGATATTTTAAAATTTTTTTTAAATTTTAGACTACCGCAAAAACAGCTTCCACAATTTAAATACAATTTGAATGAAACTATGCGAAAATAGCATTAGTATTTCTTTTTCGTTGTAAAAAGCCAGTTAATTGATCCGCTAAAATTTTCTCTCTGTGCTCAGGCATTTCCCTTTCCAATCGCCCCGCGTGACAATTACTCATGAATACATTTTGCGCCTGATAACAGTGAACGCTCGAAATTCCAGGGGCGGGGGCCTTTGATTCGGTGGGGGTGCGTTTCAACGGGGAGCGGACAGCCGTTTGCGTTTTATTTATGGTTTTATTTGCGGCATCACAAAAGCCTGCCACGAGCCTCGAGGACTCGAGTACTCAGCTAGGATGAAAATGGGAATGGGAAGGAGGATGAGCATGAGGACATTGTACGCCAGAGCGTCATATGTTTATAGCCCTGGATATCTGTGGCTATATCTTCCACCCCCCTCCGACTGCCTGCTGCATCTGTAGCTCTATCTATCTGTAGCTATTGCTGTGTGCGCCCCATAACCATAAAGTCAATTTATTTATTAAGTTTTTATCGCAAACGTCGCGCAATGGAGAAAAATTCTCGAAAAAAAAACATTTGGTTATTTTGTGAGGGGGGGTCTGGCAGTTGACTATTAACTAGTTGTTGTTGATTTGATTTGATCGAATCAGTAATGTGTTTTGGCCACTTTGAGTTCCCCGTTTCAAGGACAATACTTTAACCACTATTTAATTCTTGGCCAAGTTTTCGGGAATATGAAAAGTTATTAAAGGGATTCAATTAAATAATATTAATATTTACCTTATATCTACATAATATGTAATACACTATTGTGAAAAAAATGTAAGTTTAAAACATTCAAATACCACTAGTTAGCATTTTTTTTGTGTTATCCTTAATTTCCTTAGATTTTTCGTCCTTCAAAGCCGCCCACCCTGAATGCAATTGAGTACACACAAAGAAAGCACGTCGCCGTAAAATCGATAAGTCCAGGTAATTTTCTGGTTATTCCTACTCATATCGTTTTTACCTGAAATATTCATAAAAGTTACATTAAATAATATCATTTTGCCGAATTCTCTCTCTCGGAGATTCTCTAACTTCGAAAAAGAGCGCAAGAATCAATATGGCGAGCAAAATGACTTGAGTGGAAGCGAGAAAGTCGTATTCGAAATTCGAACTAACGTACTTCGAAAGCATGTTTTCTCGCTCGCACTAGTATAAGTTTTGGTCGACCATATCACATTTACCTGGCCCCATATCAAGTTAAAAATGATCTTAAAAAAGGTCAAATTGACCTACGATTCATATCGAGTTTTTTTTGGGTGTAGTTTTCCCTAATTTCCAAAGTGCTGCGATCGCGGGTCGAGTTTAACGGCCTGTTTAATGGCACGGAAATGCGAATGAAAATCGTTGAACGTTTTCCAGCAGCTCAGCTTTGTCTATTCCCTCTCACTCGCACCGTACTATATCGGTCTCTTTTGTCCGTTTTTGTCCGTGGGAAGGGAATGTGCGGACATTTGTTTTAATTAACGAAAATTAAGCGACGTCGCCTACGCACAAAAGTGCACAGTGCGTGGCATAAGTTCTCTCACACAGGCCGTCTCTTTCGCCCGACATCTAGACCTCTCTTTCTGTTTCTGTAGATCACATTTTTCTTAATTCAATTCTTAATTCTTGATATCTTTTGACTGGCTCGCGGCAGCTGTACGCGGGTGCTTGTTGTCCGTATGTAAATTAACTTAAATACCCTAGAAATTAATTAGCAGCGATTGAGATCGCTCGATAATGACAACACAACAACACACGAAACACCGAGCCGCCGAACCGCCGAACCGCCGCACCACCGAACCACCGACCACCGACTGTTCCGAGTGGTTTTTCAGTGGTTCCGCCCGGTCCTAACCCTTTTCTCTTTATTTTCCTTTTTTTCGAGAACGTCGTCGCTGTGGCGGCGACAGTAATAATGATGCGTTTATCCAAAACGAGCATCAGATAAGCGCCAGCCAGAGGCGATCGACAAGTTTGATAAGGCGCTGCCTGATAAGAGTGAGACGGCTATAGAGCGGTACACTGGGAAGAAAAACCATAGCTAGGAGGAAATGCCTTTGGTTAGCCATATTTTATAATTTGAAATCGGAACTATGATTAAACTCAAATGGTTCTCTAAATTCTTAATAGCATATCCCACTTATTATATTTAAAAAATACTTTTATTTGGCAAAATTTGCCTTTGATTTGAATGTAAAGAATACTTTTATTTCCATAATACGAAGTCTAAGAATAATATATAAATGTTTTATCTTATATTGTTTTGCTATACTTTTCTATCATAATTTTCAAACAATACCTTTTAGTTCTAGAGCTTTATAATTTTTTCCAGTGCACAAGGAGCCGGCAGCGTGTGTGCACATCATTCAAATGCCAATTAAAGGCGCCGGCTTACACAGAACCTGAGAACGGTCGATCGAACTGGACTGGAACTGAACCGGAGGAACCTAACCCAGGCTAACCGATCCGATCCGATGCGATCCGATGCGAACCGATCCCATCTAAAGGAACGGATCCCGAAAGGCTGAAAGGCAATCAGCTGTCATTTGGAGGCAAACAAAGTGGACATGCTCAGAATTTGGCGCAAAAGGGGCTTCAGTCTGACACCAAACCGAATACCCTGCGGCGATCCCAAAACAGGTTAATGAGGCCTAATCACCCACCCAAAAATTAGGGGATTTTGGTCTAATTAGGCAGGCAGATGTGCTCGAAGAAGGGGTTAGCATATGATTTATGAGTGGAGTTCAGGTGATAAGCACTCGTGTTAAACGAATAATATAAATTGGGAGTACTATAAAAATTTATAATTATTTTCAAGATTGCTTATTTATTATGGTGAATTTTAATATAGATTATTTAAATAATAAAATAAGATATCAGGGTAATATTGGGGTTATCTAGGACTATCTGTAGCGCCTTAAATCGGTGTGTGCTGATCGACTAGGATCGCTTCCGAAAATGAGGCAAAAACAACTGGCGATGGGATGGGAAAGAGATCGAGAAAACCTAAACTAAACCCAAAACCAAAGCCAAAGCAAAACCAAAAGCGAGACTGACACTGACTGCGTTCACCATTGTGATTGCGATTGTGTTGGGCCCGGCTCAAAAGCGGCGCTTGGATTCGCGACTTGGCGCTGAAGTCGCAGTCTCTCGAGATGGAGGATCGGTGGGAGCAAGAGGAGGAGACCAGCCGAATGGCCATTCATCGATCAAGTTGCAAGCGCCACGACGAGAAAGGCGAAACGTGAGGCACCAGGAGCTGCGGGTTCAGACACAAACAAAACCAAAAAAAAAAAGAGGAGAAAAAACTTCTTGAAAAAAGGCAACAAAAAGTAAAACAATCGGCAGGCTGAGATCTTGCCTCTGACTCCATTTGAATACTCCCGAACTCGCACTCGCATTCGCAGTGCCATTTGTATTGCAATCTTTGCACTCAGCAAAAGTTAGTTATTACAACTTTTTAAGCTCAGCAGCTAGGAATTAAATGATAAATTTTGGATGTTTTTGAATATTTTGAATGAATATTATTTCCATAAATTGATGGGGATCGTTAGTATAGGTTGTTAGCTGAGCGAAATAGTCGGGCATTTTGCTGTGGGCCTTATTTTGTTTAAATTAGGATTGAAAAACTGAAAAATATATATTTTTTTGCTAAACATTCTCAGCATTGAAAATAATGGTTCATACTTCCTTTAACTCGTAATTTAATTTACAATCGATAGAAATTTAAATTTGGTCATTCTGGTTTTAAATAAAGGATATTTAAATATTTTTGTTTAATTTGTAGATTGGTTTAGAAACAAACAAAGCCTGCTTTATTATCTGTAGGATTCGTTTGTGAATTTGCAAGGTAGTTAATTTAAAGAATCTTCAAGATATTAGCTAAGCCCCGCTTTCTTTCAGTGTGCCCCCTTGTTGACCTGTCAGTGTCGCTGTTGCTGTCGCTGTCGCCAAAAAAAGAGCGTCGTCTTCATCGCAGCCCCAATCGGAAGGCTCATTGTCTCGGCTCGGGGAATCGGGAATTGGGGCTCGGGGATACTTATAGCAGGGATCGGGATTCGGATTCAGAGCAATTCCCGATGCTGTGAGCTGGAAAACAGCGGATCATCGGATCGGGATCGCAGTGCCGGGACTTTGTCTTTGATCGACTGAGAGACTGAAAGACTGAACGACTGTTCAAACTCCAGTGAGCTGAAGCTGAAGTTGAAGCGATACCGTTGTATCCCTCGGATTTGCATCTGCATCCGAAGCCGCTGCTAAAACTAAAGCTAAAGTTGTATCTGAAACCGAAACTCGAGTTTTTCGTTATTCGTTTTTCGGCTTTCGATTCGCAATTCCATGGTGCGCATTGATTTTGATCGACCACGACAGGCGCGCCATTCGGTCGCTCGTCGGCGCCTTTCCCTCTCAGTTCCTCTGGGTATAAGGCCCCTTTATAAAGCCCCCCTCTGTTTTGTTCTTCCTTTTCATTTTCCTTGTTTTTTGTAGGGGGGCAGACGCAAATTTTATTGACAGCGCTTGTTGGCAGCCAAGGATCGAAAATCGGGCATCGGGAATCGAGAATCAGAGCCACTGAGCCGCTGATGAGCGGATCATTTGGCACTCGTGTGAATAAGCGTTCAACGAGTGCACTCACAAGGGAATACGGTGAATGAGCTTACAGAATAATGAAAAAATTAAAAAATTAATTTACTTAAAAATATTAAATTAAAATTAACCATTAATATACAAAGATACCTGCACTCCGGTAGAAAAACTAGTGATATTTGCCCAATATATTTATTAATAAAGTGTTCTAGATGAGAATTATCCCCACACTTTTACCCCGACTTCATTTGCCGTTTCCTTTCATTCTGCCTGCCAAATTGCCGAAAAGTCAGCGATTCAAATGAATCAGAATCGAGGGACTGGGTTTTCCAGTGGACTTTGGGTTCCGATCTGGGTTGCGAACAGACATTTGACGGCCCATTTCACTTGCAGCGTGGCATCACTACAAAGCGCCCCACGCTAATTGCGGCAATTAAGTGCGCAAAAATCTAACGACCAAAAAATTTCAACGGGGGGATCGGAATGATATAATTTTCGGGACGGGAATGGGGCTTTGAGAAGGGGGCTGCGGACAATCAGCTACCTGCCTTTTGTTGTCAGGAATTCGGCGCTAAATGCTCTGCGCCCAGTTGCGTTCACCCTTTGAAGTTAAATAGCGCCGAGCGGCTCTGCGGATCCTGCGACTATATAGATAATGGTCTGAGGTCTGAGATTCGCAGATCGTTCGAGAGCCAAATGACATGCAACTGGCGGAAAGCACACAAAAAACTAAAGGAACGTCGCCGTTCTGACAGCATGTCAACAGCAGTTTGATGAGTGAGACCTTACAATTGCTGATATCTCGAATTTGGAATACCCTTTAAGGGTTGTAGAGCCAAAACTAAAGTACGCGTAAAAACTATACAAATTTTTTATAAACCTTTTAATATTATTATATCATTAACACAAATAAATATAGCTTAATATAATATTTTACTTTTAAAACCAGGAACTTTACGAGCTTTTCTTATGCTTATATTCCTAATTAATTAATTTTATTACATTTTTCCATGTTATGTACTTAAAGTTGTGATAATTCCAATTTAATAAAGGGTGCGCAGCCAAACATTTTGATAGACGACAGTTTGTGTCGCCGGAGATTGGTCAGGATCTGGACCTTCTGCTTTCCACTGTCGCCAAGTTCCCCTCGTCCACATCCACATCCATTGACAGTCCTTTTTTTTAGCTCCCGAACTCCTACACTTTTGCTTATCTGAATGCCGGCAGGAAATTTGCGCCGCTTTTGATATGATCGCCGACGATGCCAAAGGCAACAGCAGCACAAGCAACATATACACCGAGAAAAATACATGAAAGTAATTGGAATTATTTGGAAGATTTTAAATTTAATATCTTATATAAGCAACAAGAAAAACGCTTCAAAACCCATTACAAATTAATTGAGATTAATAGTTTCTGCAATATTTTTAACAATTTACCGAAAGTCATTTAAAAATTTTTTATATTTTTAAGTAAATAAGTAATAACTATAAAACCTAATTTCTCTTATCTTAAAGCAAACCTAGTTGCTTTTTTCAGTGTATACCAGCTAACGTTGCTGAGATTTTTGATGGAACAATATTTTCGCATGTCCGTCCGTTGTTGCTGTGTCTTTGGGGCCATGTCAAGCGCCAATTGGAGCCACACTTTGCCAGGGGCGGGGGAGTTGAGAGCGAGAGGGGGGCTAACAGAAGTTTGGTTTTTCGGGCTCAGTGGCTCCATGGTTCCATGGTTTTCTGGCGGCTCTGGCAGATCCGCTGGCTTCTTCCTGTGCTGCCACTGACGATGACGAAGCGTTGACAAGGCGATGACAGATTTCTGCGAATTTTTCGCATTAGGCTTTGAACTCGAGCATTTGTTTTTGCAGCCACTGGAACTGGGTCGATGAGGGGCTGCACAGAGAGAAATGAGATGTGAGAGGTATAAGAAATATTCATACAAAAGGTTATGGAACATAATTTAATTAAATTAAGAAAAGAAAATTAAATTAAAGTAAACTAAATGAAATAAAATCCGTTTGCTATTTAAAAAATAATCTGAAATAGTAAAAGTCAATAAAACTAGTATGATATATAATTTTATTTAAAAAATTAATATTTCTAATTATGATTTAACCAACTTTTTAATATTATCCAGCAGGTAAAGTTCAAAATAAATCCTCTAATGAAGTGAAAAATATTTATAGAAATTTCTTCTTGTGTAGGAAGGGGTGGGAAGAAGGGAGGGAGTGGGGGCGGTACCGGTGGGTACGGCGCTACTGTTTTCGCTCAAGCGCTTCGCTTACTGACGGCTCGGAACGGCGGGCAAGTGGCGCTGCCCTTTGATGCTAACGGTTCTAGAGATGCCTCGATTTCCGCGGAAATTGCTAATAGAATCACAACCCCTCCTCGAATCCCCTTTCCCCTACCCCATCCCTTTCATCTGGCCAACTTTATCAAAGGGTTGACTTTGTCCAAGCGCCTGCTCCAGTCGCCTTTCTTTAATTTCCATCCTCTGGATGCTTGCCTGCTAGATGTTTTTACGAGGCAGCAGATTCTGGAGATTTAGCTTGAAGGGAGTTCCGGGAAAGGGGGTGGGAAATGGGGAAAGGGGGGCGGGCCAACGCCACCTGATGGCGACACGTAGCTCGTTTATGGCAGCGCCTGATGGCGGCGCCTGTGGGAAAATGTTATCCAACCCGACAAACTCTTTCACAGGCATACACCTAAAATAAATGTAATTTTTATTTAATATAGAAAAATCTTAGTCCTTAAAAAGAAGATGATTTTTGCATCTACTGTGCTTACTTGACAGGTGAAAAAATAGACAAAATAATAAAAATTCTTTGAAAATAAATAGGATAGACCTTCTCTTTTTTGATAATAATTAAAGCTTGAAAAAATATCGAAAGTTTGCATTTCTATTGACAAAATATCGAAAATATTGATAATTTTCAAGCTCTAATAATTATTATTATTTTATTATTATAAAACATATTTTTTACCAGATATTTGTTTAAATTGGCATTGGCAAATTGGCCAAAACTATAATTATTTTTAGGGAAATCTTATTTTTTTCCACTTGAAATATTTTTTGATGCTCTGAGACTAGAACTTTTCTTTTTGAGTGTAGCTCCCAAAAGGGTGTGGCTCATGGCTCACGTTCGAAACTCCCACTCCCAACTCAGCTAACCAGCTCCATCAGGTCCATGTCCACGTTTATGTCTTAGGCACCGAGATCTCGGTGGCTGATGCCCTTTGACCAATCTGCGCGAAATGCCAGCAAGTGAATGGCAGCACAACATAAAGCCAGAAAAACGGAAAAACGAAAAACAGAAGCTGCAGAAGGAAGCAGAAGGAATCCACTCAATGAGTTGGCCAAGAGTTGCTAATAAGGCTAATAAGACATGTGAGTTATGAGTGCCGGGTGCCAGAGGTGAATGAATATGAATGCCAAGTGAGTGGATGCGAAAAGACGTGAATGTCATCCATCTAGCATTATGGCAAATATTTCTGACTAAGAAAAATTTTTCGTTTATTTTTTGTGAGAAGTAAATACTGAGGTTTAAGTTTTTTATAATTTGAATTATTCTATTTTTTACAAATAGAATCTTTACTTGTTAATTAGTTTAGTAAATGTTCTATTAATAAAAAAATCTCTCATTCAAATAATGAGCTTCATGAATTTCTTTGCATAGCTATAAGTAACTATAAAAAACAAATGGATCTCTAGACAAAGAGCGACTTGTGTGAAGTGGACCGAGGGCAACCAGTAAATCCGGGAGTTAACCAGCAGCAACACCAGCGATTAGATCTCGAACTCCAGATAGGTGATAGCTGATAGATGGCTGCGACATTTGTGGTTAATGGCGGGCTGGTGATAACTCGATATAGCGATATTATCGGATGGGATCGTGCCTCCCCAGAACGGGAGGCATTTGGTCATTAGGCCCGGCATTGTCACAATATTTGCGATTCCAGTGGGTGGTTGGTGTAGGTCGATGGGCAGATAGTTGGATAGTTAAGCCGACGAGACATACACCCATCCATTTAGCCCTCTAACCCTCGGTGACTTTTTCAAGTGCACACGCGTCGCAGGGCTAAAATGACAAAGACGGCGGCCGCCGTCAAGCCATTGAGATTTAATTGCACAAACGCCAGTTGAGCAATAAAATTTATGACCTACAAATAATAGGTCTCGTCCGAATCGGAGAAACGGAGAATCGGAGATCCCAATCCGCATGAGGCGGGGGTGAAGAAGTGCTCTGTACAATCGAGACTCTTTGATGAATGGCCGCAATGACAACTCAAATGAAATGGCAATGGCGATGGAGACGAAATTAAGATGTGCCTCAATTACGGGTAAAGAACCCGAACAACTGGGAGGTTGGGAGATACTGGGGTTATGGTGGATAGAATAGGAAAAGAAAGCTACCTTTCAGTAGGAATTTACAAGGTTAGTTTAAAAAGTAAGCTGGCAAAACGTAAAAACCATATTTTTTTATATAATCTTAAATATTTAATGTTACAAATATTTACAGACTCATATTGTAAAACCTATTGTGTAGAATTTGTAATAAAATACCCAATGGATGGGCGCTCATATTAAATAACGACAATAAAACCGAGAAAAGTTCCTGATTTTGCCAAAATTTCTACAACCGATTTTTCTATCAATAAAGAAGTTAATTTAAATTTTTCGTCATTTTTTGCACAAAAACGTGTTGTAAAAAAAAAAAAAAAATTAAATTGGCAACCAAAAAGTACATTTTTCTAATTTAGTTGTAAAAGTTTTACTTATTTATTAATTTAATCCTTTTATTTTAATTTCGAACTCTTTTCCTCCTTTCAAAGGACCCAAGTCAACCCGCAGAGAATGTTTGTGATTTGAAAAACCATTTCAGACAACTTAAGCCCTCAGCTGCTGATAATTCCTGTGATCTGCAGATCTGCAGTTCAGAATTCCACTTAGTTTCCGTGATATGGGGGTGCATGTGGGTTTTTTTTTGGGCCTGGAGATGCAGTCAAGTAGATTGAATTGCAGCTAACCCTCGATTTCAGTTGGTTTTCACTACTCTAGTTCTTTTTTTTTTGTTAGTGCAAATGTTCTCGATTTCATTGATTTCAATTGCTGCATTGCATTGCCCAAATATCGATTACAATAAACACACAAAGCAACAAAAGGCGGGACTCGGGATTCGGGCAACAACAAAAGGTGCAGCTCAACAATGGAATGGCCCAAATCGTTTAGTTTAAGGCCATTAGAGAAATTCCCATTCCCGCTACCTGGATATTATCTCCTCTCCTTATCCCCGTCCCCGAATTTGGGATCACTTAATTTCCTTTTCTTCTGGCCATTCCCACTCCCCCGCAATTTGCAGCCCGGATTCATTTCATTCAGATGCCAATTGTTTTATTTACACATGTAATCGATAGGCCAGCAGGTGGCGCTATTTTCCACCACCATAAATGCATATTTTTAGTTACTAAACTACGGGTAATCGAATAACGATTTTTCTAAAAAACATTATTGTAAAAAATACCACTGTGTAATAACTTGAAGTTAACTAAGTTAAACTCCCTAAGCGTTGTGTTAAAAATACACTAGCTGTAGTATAAAAAAAGATTTGCTGAGTTAATACTCAATACTAAATATATTAAAAATATTAAATAAATACTAAATATTATAAAGTTCATACTTTATAGTTTAATGTCTACACCAAACGTTTAAATCTAATAATTTCGAAAGTATTAGTATGAGTATATATTAAATATAATAATATTTGTTAGTATTAAATATATGACTATTAGAAATAACAAGTTCCAATTTCCAATAGATGCCGAAACAAGAGAAATAGAAGTTTTTAAGATTTATATGAAAGGTTCCTGAGAAAGGCGACTTACTTTGGGTAGGAGCTCCGTTCCGTTACGCCTCATAGTTAGGACCCCTTTCGGCCGATCCGTTTCTTTCCGTTCCGATCCGATCTCTTGTCTTTCCCAATTGCCCAGTTGCCCAACATTTTGTCAACCGACCGACAACGAAACACCGCCCCTAATTACAGGCTCCCACCCTCCCCCTATTATGCCGCAAATCGCAAAAGCGTAAAAATATGTGACAACGCCCGAGCAGCGCTCCAATGGTCACAGCTCGTTATAAAGTGCACTGAGAGAAAATAAGTACTTTAAATAATACCCTTTATACGGATTTAAACTGTTTTTTTTACCCTTTCTGTTTGAAATTATATAATATTTTTTTATATCTTCTTTTTCCATTTTAAAATCTCCTTCAAAATCCTCTCAGTGTAGTCGTTATTACTGGCCGCTCCACTGGCCGCTCCAGTTCACGCCCACACGTTGCGTCGCCTCTTTACATAATGGATATGGAGCAGGGATGGGGGTGAATCGGGGGATTCGGGGGAACTCCCATGCGAACACTGCGAACAATGCAATTGTTGTGCAAGCTGGATGGGGGATGTGGGATGGGGTGCTTCATCTGGGGCGAACTGGGGGCGGGGGCTAGAAACCCCATCCCGCTGACCCCTTCAAAAATAGCCGCAATAATTTCCAGTCACAGTCACAATCACCGTCACAATCCCAGAGATCGGGAGTTACGCTCCAACTGCGCTCTAGGTGAAAGTACCCGTCGAGACTCTTCACTCTTCAGTTCTTTAGTTGGACAGCGATTAGGGACCACTGGGAACGGGGACCCAATATTATCTTAACTAGAACCTATTTAGTTTTGCATCTTTTTTTAAATTACAAAGAATGAAATCATCATCATTTTTTTAGCAAAAAAAAGTATTTTTGCACAGCTAAAATTGATCCCTATCACTTGTATTTATTTATATTGTAGAGACTAAAATTATACGACAGAAAAATAAAATCAGTACCTTCGATATAGTTTAGTATGGTCAAGTTAACTTAACTGGTAAATTGATTACAGAACCGTATACTACGGCCGTTTTATTAAATGATTACTCCGCCTAGAGAGTTCCTGGCACTTCAATTGAGCTCTTCTTCGGGGCCTTTAACTTTAAGACTCGTCTTCTGGGTGGGCGACTCTTCTCGATTGCCCAAATTGCGTGGCCACCTTAGCAGAAGAACGAGAGAGAGACAGATAGGCAGAGAAGGATAGAGAGCGAGATAGACATAGAGCAGGAAGGAGTGGGAGCAAGGGAGAAGACATTTTGCATAACGCGACATCAGCATGCAAGAAGTACACGGCAAAAAAAAAACTATTAAAAAAAGGAAAAATTATGAAATTTTAAACAGTTCTAGAATTAAATGTAGATCCTTTATAATTTTTTTTAGGCTGATGGGAGCTCCTACCAAAGTTGTACAGTGATTCCTCTGTTAATTTCAGTTTTAAAGTAATCTTATTTTCTCCCTGTGCACCGAAGACACTCAGCTCGCTCTGTGGTCTTTCATTTTCTCAGGCTAGCAATCAAAATGTGAGCGGCCGGGGAGACTGAGGAACCGTAGAGGGACAACGACCAGCTAAATTTGAGACCAAAGTGGAGGCGACGCGTCGCCATCATCATCTTCCTCATCCTCATCTTCAACTTCGACTTCAACATCATCGGGGGAACAAAAAGTTGAGCCAGCATCGTGCATTTACAATTTTCTGCGAAATTTCTTGAAATCTGAACAAGACCGCCCCCCTTTTCCACACCCACTCCCTGGGTTTTCCATTCTTTTTTTTCTCTGTTTGTTGTCTTGTTTTCTGGAAATTGTTCTCCTGTTGTTGTTGTTGTTTTTGTTGCGGCCCGCCCGCCATCATCGCTTCGCAATTATAATTAAGTTTAATTGAGTGATTGACGTTTTTAGAGAGTGCGCGGTCACCCACAAATCTACAACAACAACAACAATGCCGGCAGCAGCAGCAACAACATGCAGAAAAAAAGAAACCATTAAAAATATCGATTCTATAACTTGAGGTTCTTGGGAATTTCGAAACCCAACTAATCTTGTTATTCTTGTGAAAAAATTATTCAAAATATTATAAACAATTTTGTGACACAATTAAAATAAAAAAAAAATGTAATCTAAGAAATGTTATAAATCATTTAGTAATTACATAAAGTACTTGAAGTCATTACGTTTTTTCTGGAAATTATATAATAATTTTCTCTCAGTGCAAAGGCAACAGAAGAGATTATGAAATCAACGAACAAACAACGACGACCCCCGTCATAATCAAAACAAGTCAAAAATGTTGAAAGACAACAGCAACAATGGCCGTTTGTTCAAGTGCCTCACCTCCTTTCCTCCGACAGCTGAAAACCCCCTTCCGAAATCCCCACTGGAAACCCTCCCCTTTTTTTGGGGGCGGGCTGCGTGGGTGGCCCCTTCACTAGACCAAAAGCTCAGGCAGCCATTGCAGCATGCCGCTTTTCCACTTTTCCGCTTTCCGCCGGCCACTGGACATTGCACAAATTCGAGGCAACAACTACTGCAGCAGCAGCAGCAGCAGCAGCAACAACAGCAACATCTGCAGGAGCAACAGCAACAACAGCATCAACAAACACAACAGCAACATGAAAATGTTGACAACTTTTTTGCCTCGATTTTGGGTGGTCCTCCAGTTAGTTGGCGGAATTTGGCGAGGTGATTGGCTAACTGTTCTCTCGAAAATTGGGAAACCCCAGTGAAATGGTAACGAAAAAACAAAGCAGGCGATTAACCGTATTTATTCAAATTATCCAAAATTTACTAAGAAATTATACATTTTTGTGCCAAATAAATATTTCATGAAAATGCATTTCTTCTTTAACAAAAACTTACACAGATTTCATTATTAAAAATAAAAAAAAAAAATTTTATATATTTTTATTTAAATTGAAATTATTATAAAATCGACCCCAGTCTCAAACCCAGAATAACTGCCATCATCGGTTGGAAGACCAAATATAAAAAACGCGCACACACATATTCCTGGATGTCTTTGATTTTCCCCTGATTAAATCCCCCGCCGACTATACGGATTGGATTGGCCATCAAAGCGGGTCATAAAATGCTCCCATTCAGCGATTTTTAACAAGCCACTCGAGTGGCGGAGGCCCCATCGATAGACTCATCACATCCGCGCGTAATAAAATGCACGCACGCACGTCCGACACCCAAGAAGATATGGCGGAATCGGTGGATGGTGGGTCGAGAGGGGGGGAGGGGGTCTCTACCAGGGGCGGTTTTATAGAGGGAGTTTGGCTGTACAGCATCCGCAGTCATCTAATCAACTTTGATCGCATCTGGGGGCCCCTAAAATAAAAAAATACCCACCGCACACACTGATTTATCCGCTGTAGCTTCTCACTCTCTCTCTGCTTGGCTCCTTTCTTCTTTGCCCCTTCTTCTCGGCCCTTCTTCGGACCAATTCTCCACATTTCTTGCGTGTTTGCTCATTTGTAACACCTAACGGTCCGATACGTATAATCGTTTAGCCCAAAACATTATAATTAACATAAGCTGCTGCCTTGATTGGCCCAAACAAGACTCCATTTTTGTTACCCTATCTTACCTTAAACAGAAAAAGAAGTCGATGAAGGCCTAATGGAATTTATTAACATTTAATCCAGATAAATGGGACTAGAGATTTTTGGGTTATTATCAAATAAATGCGATAACAGGTGGCAGAACTAAAATGTAGCTCTTACATTAGTTTCAAAATATTTAAATCAAGGAAAATATAATAAAGCTAAAATATTGCCAAAAGTTCCCCATATAATAAAGTCTTTTTTCACTAGCAAGGAAATATGTTATGTTTGTCCATCCTATATTAGTTTCGATTTGATCATTATATTTTGTGAATGCGTTGAAGGTCTGCCATTTTGTGAGACCTCTTTTAACGGCAATCAATGAACTTCGATTGCCAAGGATCCTTTGGCCTGGCTGCGATCCATCAAAGATCACCTGCCCGGATCAGAGCGATCATAACTCCAGCCACAGCCGCCGGTGACATTTCCCAATCCCCTATTCCCTATGCCCCATGGCCGATCCTTCAGGATCCCGGGTCCAAGTTTATCCAGAGTTACGAGCTGCTGTCAAGCGCAGGGCAAAGCCAATGACGTGACCCTTTGTCCGCAGTGCCTCCATAAATTGGATCGCCCGGAATCAGAATCAGACGGCTCGAGATGGTAGATGGAATGGGTTGGGATGGTTTGGGATGGTATGGTATAGGATGGGGATGGATCAGTCGAGAGTTGAGTGAGTTCGGCGGAAAGTCGGCCGGTCACGGTGGTCTATGTATGTCAATTAAGAGCCAGCGGTTCGCCGCCGCTGATTTATGCAATTGCCTTTACACAGCACAAATTATTGGAATACATAGTCGCCTTGTTAGATTTAAAATTAGAGTTTTTTTTGATTTACAAAATATTCTATTTTTAATCGGAATATATTTTAATAACTGATTATATTTGTTAGATTGTATAGTAACTATAATATTATATATAGATATTATTATATTTTTAAGAATTTTTATTTTAGTATATTTTATATATTTTTTTTTGGTATATTTTAAATTTAAATTTTGGCTTTACATTTCTGTCTCCCCTTTTTTCTCTGTGCAGAGCAGCGCCCACGGCTTTGGGTTAGAGATCAAGAAAGAGTGGGACGGCGACTTCCTTCCGTTACAGTTGCCCAAAAAAGTATTTTCTCGGACATTGGCCAACTAATTGGCGGACGTTGCCCGCTTTGGGCAATATATCCAAAAACCGAAGAAAAAGTAAAAAAAAAATAAACCGAAACACAAAAAAAAAACGGAGAGAAAACGAGCGACAAACGAGGAGGCAGGGGCACTCTGATAATAACTTCTTCAACGAGCTCCATGAAGTGAAATTATTCGGGTAAACATGCACGCTAATTACAAAACCCTCAAACGAGCAGCCAGAAAGCCAAAAAAAAAACCAGAGGAGGAGGCAAAAAAGGCAGCCGAGGCGAAGAACAGGGGGGGGGCGAAGAAGGGGGCGCTTCAGAAAAATGATATAATATTTTATGAATCAATTCACGAGAGCGCCAAGTGGACCACCGTCGCTGTCAGCGGCGACGCCAGTCGCCAGTCTTCAGTCTTCAGTCTCCGGACTCCAGTCTCCAGTCTCCCGTCTACCAGTCTTCGGGGCCCCGCCACGCCCCCTCTGGCCCCTCCGCCCCCCCGGCGACTGGGGACTGGGGAGGCACACGAATATCGCCATCGTCGTGCAGTTAGCGAATGAGCCACTTAAAGAGCCACAAATAATAATAACGACTTTAACGACAACCACAACAACAGCCGGAGATCAGGCCGCTGCCACACAGAGCGAACAGCGGTCTTCAGTCTTCAGTCCTCGGTCTTCTGGGCCCGATTCTCCGGACGCAGCAGTCTCCAGTCTTCGGTCGTCGGTCTTCAGGCCCCACTCTCTCCACACACAAAGTTGAGCTGTGCTTATGACTATCGTTTTTTTTTCTTCCCCCTGGTTATGACTGGGCTTTCGGGATATTTTCGGGTTCTTTTTCATAACTCTTTTTCCTTTGGCTGGGCCTCCTGAGAAGGGTCGTTCTGGGGCCATTGCCGCGCCCTAACAAGCACAAATCAACAGGTTTATTATGATATGGCCCAGAGGATCGGCCAGTGGCTGTCAAACTGTGCCCGGGTCATTAACAACAAGTCAATCAAATAGTGGGTTCAAGCAGAGGGCCGCAATCATCAGAGCAATTATATAATATTATTATAAGTATGTTACCTAAAGGGTCAGCTTGATTAGAGTTGGATATTTAAATATTTCTAAGCAATGATATGTAATTTATTTATTTATTCACAATGCTTTACTATTATTTTGTTTACATTTATATTACTTCTATCTGTGAATAGTTTACCCTCAGGCTAGAGTGCCAAAATGAAGAGGAATCAATGCTTAATTATATGAAAAATTGAGCCTGAAGTTATCCTTATTGTGGCTAGCAAAATTGCAGACATTTTGGGCACTTGCATTTGGCACATGGGCCTATGGACTGTCAATCAATATTTGCACCTTTGACCCGACGCCTGCGTCATTAATAATGGCCGGCGGGCTGGGAAACGACAAACTCACAGGCTCACACCTCAATCAAACAGAGCGAAAGCCAGGGAAAGTCCACATTTGGCCAAAATTCTGTTTGCAAATCGCATTATTAGTTGACTCTTTACATTGCTGAAAAATACAGAAATATTGCTGACATCTCTGGCCAATGAAATCGTGGTAAAATGGCAAAAATATCATTTTGTATTGACTTTGAATTTGATTATTTGCCCGACTTTCCCTTGGTATTTTTCACTTTGCGCTGATTTATAGTTAACACGTTCATATTTTAGCATTAATGTTTGTTTTCTTGATGAAACATTTTATTAAAATCATGTTAAATGTGGGAAATTTGATTATTTTCATAAGATTTTTTTTTCGGGAACTACTATAATATTATAACTAATACGTTTATGATCTTTACTAACAAATAACCTAATATTATATAATTTAATGTTTTTTTTGGCTCTTTATATAGTTTAAATATGTTTTCTAAAATAACAAAAAGTTTTCCTTATTTTAACTGAGTATGTAATATAATTGTTTACAATTATAGCAAGCTTGAAGGCATTATTTATATATTTTTTGCTGAACCCTCTTAAAGAAATCCCTTTGAGTTCGGGAAACAACCGCGGCAGATGTCTTCATTTCGATTCCGTGGCACCTGGAACATCTAGCCTAGACTTTCGGAATAGGGATAATAACGAGGATGGATCGGATGGGGAGGGGCAATGGAAATCCCTGTCAACAATGGCAACAGCTTAATTAGGCCTCTGTGCTTACCCAATTAGGAATTAGCATCGGGGAGTTGAGTTCGGCAAAGGGGAGATCTTGTGGGCCCCCGTCCCTCCTCCCCCCTCCCGAAGGAGGACCGCTGGAGGATCGGACCCTGATCCCGAACCCTACCCCATATAAGCTTACACTCCTGGACTCCTGGCTGCTGACTGCTGGCTCAATGAATGAAACTCAAGCACAGGATATGCGGTGCCTTTGATCCCCGATTTGTGGGCAGTAAATACCCAATATCCAAGAGGAAGAGCTGGCTGGGCTGGCTGAGAGAACTTAGACAGCCAGGAAAGATCAGAGGACCGCTGCCGACGAGCCGAACTTATGGTAATTCGAGACGCCCAAGCCCCAACCCAAAAAGGATGTGTGCGAGCGGATCCATTCAGCGGCATTCGGGACAAGGATAACCCACAATGACTGGGTCGTTCAACTGAGGAGTCAAAGAGCATCTGCATATAATATGGCGAATTCGCGCTGATTAACTGATCGAGCCCTTAATTCATAAAAAAGTAGCAAAACTTGGGGTTCACTCTTAGCTTAAATGAAACTCCTTAAATTTATTTAAAGCTTACTTTTTGTATTTCTTTTCCTATATTTTAATACATTTTCATAAATTGTAAGGTTAGTTTACTTTTTGTATCCTTTTTTTAGATTTTAATAAATTTTCTAAAAATTTTAAATTATAATAAAAAGTATGAAATTAATC
This sequence comes from Drosophila takahashii, assembly GCF_030179915.1. NCBI lineage: Eukaryota > Metazoa > Arthropoda > Insecta > Diptera > Drosophilidae > Drosophila > Drosophila takahashii. The sequence goes on from NC_091683.1 coordinate 18,250,316, forward strand.
TTAATTTTTCCTAGTATATATTGGCTCTAAATTTCTTAAATTTCTCGTAGGGAATTCCATTTTGCAGAAGTCAATGCATTGACCTCCTTCATAAGGAAGAGCAAAAGGGAAGGGAAAATGTTTAAAAGGTGAGGAGGAGCTCATACAACACACACTTACATGGCACTAGGCAATAATGGCCGGGATTTCGCCATATATATGCAGGAATATTTGTGCATATATATATGGTAGGCATATTTACGTCTGAGAATTCCACCCCATAGTCGAATGTTCGAATGTTCGGTCTTGGTTCTTGTGATTTCCTGCAGAAAGTGCCTCGAACGGAGCTCTAAGTGGCCTAATTAGCAGCCGTGCGGCGATCAACACCACTCGTCACCATTCACCATCATCCTTATCGCATCGAGTGCGCCGCCCCCTGCCCTTTGACCCCAGACTTCAGGCTACAGACCCTCCGCCCACTTCTTGTACCTCTGTTTGCACACCACTTACACCACATGCACACATGTGTGTGCGCCAGAGTATTTTGCATATTATTTCACGCCATTGTAGCGCTTTCAACGCAAAACTGAACAAAGTAAAGTAAAAACGTGGACAGCTAAAAAAAAAGATGGCTAAAAAAGTGGCCAGGATGGGGGGTTGGGTAGTGTGTGTGTGTGGGGGGGGGGGGATTAAGAGGTGACTGGGGTGAAGATGGAAACAAACTACGAAACAATGAGGCGACTGAGTGCCATAAAAACTCTGTCGCCGAAGCCTCAGAAACCAGGGTTACACATATTCCAACGTCTCCTCTTTGTATCACTGAGAAAATAACCGTAAACTACCAAAAAAAATCTTAAAACTACTTTGGCCTCACAATATTTATATAGGTTTTGTTTTGTCTATAACTTGTATTATTTTAAAGTATTTTCTTTGATTTCTTTTTCAATCGTTTCGAGGTATGTTTGAAAATGATCTTAAAAATCCATTAAGATATTTATAAAACGTTGTTCAGGCTTTTTTAGGACCTAAAAAAAAAACAATACCTTAACCAAATTCTTTGGAAAGACCTTCCCTATAAGAATTTCATATGTATTGAATTACTAGAAATTAAACGACTTTTCTTCCAGTGCCTTAACAGAGTGTGCAGTTTTTTGTGGTCTTTGGCGTTAGTCGCCGCACTTTGGGCGGCAAAAATGCGCTCGACACACAGCAATGGCGGCCTCCATAGTTTACGGTTTGATTTAACCCCCTCACCACACCTCCACCCCCTTTGGCACCTGCCCCTCCCCTCTCGCCTTGAGGTAAATGCAGGTGTGTCCCCCCTTTTGGGTCGGGTTTTTGCCGGCTTTTTGGCATGGCTTCCGTTTTGGGCTGACGTTGCCACTGCCACTGCCATGATTTGTTGAATTTTCTTTTCAGCCCTGCTTTTTTTGTTGCCATTTTCCCTTGGAAGGTGTTGTCGTTGTTGGCCCACACAGTGGATCATTTAGTGGCTCCACTTCCACCTGGAATACAGTACCTGTATTTGCACACAGAAAGAAAAGCGGTTTAATCTTTATTTTATGATAAAATAACTGTTAAACAAAAAAAGGTTTATAATGAGCTTTGAAAATCTAAAGATATTTAACTTTAATTTAAGTCAACTTTAATAACTTTACTTACCATTTACTGTAGACTTTTCCGAGTGCATTTTGAAAATGTCCGGAAAATTCCTCCCAGCTTGGGGAAAATCCTTCGTCGCAGAGTCGCTCAGTTGGATGCCCCTTGTCATTGGCATCCATAACCATTTTGCACTGGGTCTTCGAATTCTTTTGACAGAGACAACAAAGACCGAAAATCGAAAATCGAATGTGTTGGGCCAACAAACCGAATGGAAAATATGGAACTACAATTTTCTGGACCGACAACAAAAGAAATGAGCAGCTTCTCGGCAGTGAGATTCCAGAAACAGGAGTGGCATTCAGGACCTCGATATCTCAAACGGACATAGTTGCCAGGCCAAAGTCCTATTTTATTATAGGTCTTTTTTGAATATTTGTAACTGACGGCCTCATGTAAAGTCTTATAAATAAAATCCTGAAAATTGTCGTTAGTTAATATTATTACTTAAAAAAAAATAGAAACAACTTCGAAATTATAAAATTTTAATTGACGAAATATGACACATTTGTAAAATTTAGCCATTATTTTATAGTTATTATTTTTCGATGCGTAATTTTATGGCGATCCGAAGAAAATCAATATTCATAGCTTTTTCAGTATATATCCAGTATTTTTTAGTATTTTTGGGTGTGAAAATATATGTTTTTTAGCCATAACTTGGCCATCAAGAATCCCGTCTCGAAAAAACGTACTGTTTTGCACAGCTAAAAATCTAATAAAATAGTTCCTGTCAAATGAATTGAATTTTATCCATTTTTTCGTTTGTGTTTGTGATACATGGAATTTTGGGATGTAATAGATTTCGCAATCTGAAAGAACAGATCAAAGCAAGTTAACTCTAATTATTTGTTTCTAATTAAGTTATAGCCTAACTTCTTGCTCTTTCCTGAAGATTTCCCCAAAGTTCAGCTAAATGAAAGTACCAGAAGCTTTGAGTGATTCTCTGGAGATGTGGAGCATTGGCTTAGGGCACCTTTTTGATTTTAGATTTCTGCTTTGGCCCGGAGGTTGCACTTTTTAGCGGGGTACAGTTGCCATCGCTGGCGGTGCAGTTGGGTGCCTCAATTAGTGGCACTCCACAAGCGCAAGCGCGCTGAAAGGGGGGCAAAATGGATGGGGGGGAGGGTTAGGGGGGTAGGCCCGTTCCCGGATTGGGGACCCGTCACTCTGCCATTCGAGCCGGGGTCTTTCGAGGCAGAAGTGTGTGCCATTTTAGCCGAGAGAGTCGAGTCGCACACTCGGCGTGTGTGAATGACATGGAAGACATATGCACAAAAGCGGCAGCAACAACGACACATGGAGGCGGCATTGTCAACGCTGCAAACTGTCACACGGGCGAAAGGAGGAGGGGGAGGGGGGAGACAAGTGGCTCTCAGTCGGGGTCACCACCCAACCCCAACCACCGTCCACCATCCACCATCCACCGTCCACATCCTCCCACAAAACTGCGAATGGAACTGAAACTGGCATGCAAATTACTGTCGAGCATGCTCATCTAAATTAGCAGCGGGACGGGGCTGTTTCGGGGGTGTAGGGGGGTTGAGGGGCCTCTTTTTTTCAGGGGGGTCCAGGCCCAACGAGAGGTTAAAGAGCCGCAGCGATTCGAAGAACACCGGAGGCTCCGGCTTTTGCGACCGTAGGGTGGCATATGCATAATTATTTTTATTATTATTCTCTATGCCTCTGCGTCCCCCCAAAAACCACGCCCCCCTCAACCGCCGCCTCTGACCAACCCCATTTGGGCACAGATTGCGACTTCAGCGCCTACAAAACAGCAGGCAATGGGAAAGAATTACAAATATTAAAGTATTGGTAGTTATTATAGTAATTATTATAATTATATCTCATTAATTTTTTATCTTTAAGAATAGGCGTTAAATTTGTACTTTTAAGTTAAGATTTTTTAAATAATATATTTTATGGTACGCTATCACTATATTTATCAGCATATTTATATGTAAATAATATTTAAATTTTGTTTACATTTTTGTTTTGAATTCATAGTTTAAAATTTAACAAATTTAAAGAAATTTAAGTACTTTTGCCCACTGTTCGGGGTCTCCATCTTCTCTGGCGGCTCGGAGACCATGGCACCGACGCAATGTGCCGTAAAAATAATTATGGCTGCAACTGCACAATTTTCCTAGCAACCCCCTTTCGGATCCATCCCCTCCCCCTCTTTCCACACCGCCCCTGATTTGCCACACCCCCCATGCAACGCTTGCAACGCTTTCTGCGCCCCTTGGCAGGAGTTTTCCGCTGGAAAAGCGGCGGCGGGAAAATGCGATTTGGGGGAGTGGCAGACGGTCTTGTCACAAGAATCTAATGTGCAATTTTATTTTACCGCATGCCACGCCCCCTTTCGCCATGAGGAAGCCAAAGCGGAGGCCAAAGCCCCAAAAGGGGCGAGACGACTTGCCTCGAAATGGAATCGGGCTCACATAATTAACATAAATGCAGTACATCAAATGGGACTCTCGAAACTTTATTGAATGCCTGGCTATCAAGATTCAAAATATCTTTAATATTTTTTTCCATATTTTTTATGCAATTTATCATCCCGATAATTTTATAATAAACTTTTTGGGTCTCTCGTAGAGTTCTTTAAGATCTTAATAGGGAAAATAGGTATATTAAATATTTAGAATACAAAAATAATTTAAATTGCAAATATTTCCAATATAAACAATTTTCTAATACAACTTTCAACCCTTTATTACACAGCTTTAAGTCGGCATTAAATCATTTGAAAAATCCCAGCAAGTAAGCTAATTTCCAGCCGACTTTTACCGGCAGCTTGAATTGGCTTTTGGGCAAATCTGAATGGTGCTCATTATGGGCTCGATGGCTTAGGTGGTTGGGTGGTTGGGTTGGGCGTAAAAGGCTTTGCATTAACACCACCCAAACACCCCAAATGCAGCCAACCAAATGTCAAACGAGGCTACTTTTCTCCTCTCTCACTCGCTTTTTTTTTCTTTCTGTCGACGTTTTCTTCCCTTGGTTCTTTAATGGGATTTACCTAAATGAGAGCTAATAATGCGCCGGTTGGGCCCGAAAGTGGAAAATATTTCCGGGAGGCTGTAGAATTTAACATGCCATTTGATGTCGAGCTGCGTTTCGTTTTCGTGTTCAGTTTCTCTGTTTCTGTTTCTGTGCCATGATTATTATTGGCACATTAGCCGGCCGACTCGCAGCCAAGTGGCGAGCCATCCACAGCCACTCCAGCCACACACTCGACACTCAACACTCGCCTGGGTCCGGATTTCAGCGCCTGACCCCCGACCTGTGACCCTAGGAACGACCCCAACCTGTCACTGCGAAAAAAATGGGCTCTAAAATGGATACAAAATCGATGGAATTAGACGGCAAGATTCTAAAAAATAATAATATAATTTTAAATTGTGGTTGCCTCGAATTATTAAAAATCTAGTTGTTCTCAACTACTTATCTGTAGGACAACATTAAAATATTTTAAAATAACAAATTCTATTTTGCTAATGGCAGATGCATAAACTTAGTTCTGTGAATAGTAACTAAGTAACTTAAGACATAAACTAAAAGTATTTAAAATATAAGTATATTCTAAGTAGCACATATGAATAATATTTTCAATTGGGAAAAAATACGGAAAATAATAGTATTTTATTTTCTAATATTAGAAAGTATTTTATTTTCAATGTTGGCAAGTTGGTGTACCTTAATTTATTGGATATATTAGATTAGAGAAATCTCGTACATTTAAAATATATATTCTAAGACGCACATTTGAATAATTTTTTCTATTGTTAAAAAATACTGAAAATGTTGGTACTTTATTTTCCAATATTAGTATTTTTCCATCTTGATTTAACAATAGGATTATTGTACTTGGAATTTAAATATTTTGATACATCAGATTAGAGAAATCACATATTTTAAAGATCCCCACTGATTCTATGGTTTTTTTGCTTTTTTTTCAGTGTGGGTGATATTTGCGAGGCGGAGCGGAAGCGTCGAACGGAACCTGCATATGTAAGCAAAAGCCAGCGGCAGTTTTTGGGTCCAACCCTCGGAATCTGGAAGCTGGCAACTGGAAGCTGGAATCTGGAGGGGATGGATCGCAATGGGAATGGGGACTCGGATGGGGATGGGGTTGGAGGCGAGGACCAGGACGACAATTGTCGCGTCTAGAGGCACTTACGCTAAATTGCATTTCACTTGTGTGTGCGTGCCGAGAAAAAAAGCAAATAAGCGACCGTACTTACAAATACACTGAACGAAAAACTTGGAAATATTTAAAGATCCATTTGGGCCTTACCATATATGTCTTATATATTATACTAAATTATTTATTTATTTATTTAATTTAATTAACAAAAAAATCTTTAAAATGATGATTGTTATTATTCTGCTTTTTTAGTGCACCATTAGCTACAGTGAAGCCTCGACTGCAGCACGCAACGCATGTATTTTGGGCCAGGTCAAAACAGCTCAACGCGCATCTCATAATTATCTTCTCGCTTCGCTGCCGTTTTGAAGAGCCTCGGCCACGGAGACAGTTTAATAATCATCAAAATAGCCAACACACAGGGGTGAGCCACCGAACCACTGAGCCACAGCACCACCACTGCCGCTATTACCATCGCCACCCGATCTTTTCCAGCCTTTTTCTGCTTGTTGCATGTGGCTGCGGTGTCACATGTGTCTCCTATGTGCAATCCCTATAACAATCCCCCTGCCCCTGCTATTTCCATTCCCATTCACATTTCCCTTTCCGTGTCCGTGACGAAGTCCGTGTCCGGTTTTCATAAGTTGGCCAAACACGCCATCTCCGGGAACCAAGAAATGAGAGCTGGCAAATCATGAGTGTCAGCTGGCGAAAGGTAAACTTTTGGCTTCACGAACTGCAGGTCCTGCCACACTTGACTTGTAAATATCTAGCCAAAGAGCAAAAGGAATTAAGAAGTCAGAGGTCATTATAGATTAATCCTTGTACAAAATTTGGGGAAGTATTCTGATGTATGTCTTTAAAATCTATGTAATAGTCTTGGAAAATAAACTAAACTTTTGGGGTCAGACTAGATTAATAAAATCAGTGAATAATATTTTTAAATCTTTTGATTTTAAAAGAAATTGTAGTTATAAGGTCTGTACTAATATTCTTTTATATTTCATCAAATAAAAGTAATTGTTAAAAGGTAACTAAAACTCAAATTATTTGCAGTCTGATTTCCAAATGGGTATTTATTTAGATAGCGTATGAAGAGTTATTGGCTGATCAAGCAGATATTCAAATCTGTACTTTTTAACATAAATTTTACTTGAATTTAACATGAATTTTGATTTTGTGACCAAAAAAAAGTTTGTTTAGAAAAATGTCTAAATAATTAGAAAATTATTTTGACTAGTAATCGCCAGCATCTGAGCATAATTTATTCTTCAGTCCAAAACGAATTCCATTTGCCAGTCAAAAGCGTATTCCATTTGCCATTACCATCACCATCACCATCATTGTTATCATTGATCCATTTGTTCCAAAGATCAAAGCCTGTGTCGATAATCAGTTCGATTGCATGGGTTAAGATGTTCACAAATTCGGTGTAGCTGGCGATGCGGAGAATCCTGAAGAGGATAAGGGTTGAGGCCACAATCAGGACAGGCCAAGCGAGTGAGATCAGGAACCGGGACACACATAGCATCATCCAACAGGCCAGTAGGAAGACCATAATGTAGCCTATCCAGTCGGTCGGGTCATCGGAAGACGGCAGATCGTCGAGCACCAACATGTATCCTGTGACGTCATTACGGTTAGCCATTGTCTAGAACAACAAAAATCCTTGCTCGAAGTTCCACAAAAATATCTGAGACTCCACACACCTTCAGAATTCGATTGGGAATGAGAAGGGAAGCAAATGTGCCTGACGACTTGGTTTTTAGCTATTTAAACGTATATATTCACAGCCTACTTGGTAGATTTCATCAATTCTCACTGGGTAAGAATTTCTCAACTTACAATCTTAAAAATTGGAGTTTTTCTTTCTTGTTTTTTTGCTGTAACTTGGCCAAAAATGGTCCTACACCAAAAATACATGCTGTTTTGAACAGACAACAAAATAAGAAATAAATCCATGACACTTTCCGGGTGATCTTAAAAAAACAAAATTTTCGCAAATTTCCAATCTTTTTAATAAGGGGGTACATCATGTTTTTTTGCGAAAAATGGCAAAAAAATAAAATGTCTAGGTTTAAATGCCAATCGATTGCAAATTAAATAACGAGTTCAGGAAGGTATGACAATCCATATTTTGATCAATATTTCCATTGCTTCGGTAAAAAAACCGAATTCTTTTTTGGGCAAAAATGGGATCTGTTAGATTCCTTACCGCAGGAAATTTTGTTTTTTTGAAAAGACCCTAATATCTTTGAATTCCCTGACGTTTTTCCCCACTTATTTCGCTCAAAGCCAAACAATAAAGAAAAGAAGACTGTTGTCAATTCATAACTGAAAATGAAACGTTTTCCGTTGGGCTTGTTGGCTGTTTGCTTGTTGCTACCATTATTATGGCTACTACTACTACTATTATTGCTGCTGCTGTTTTGTTTTGTTTCATGCAACTTTTACCATAATTGCGGGTAGCATTATGACATCGGGAAGCGACAAGCGAAACGCAACCTGAACATAATTACAACAATTTGTTGTCTAGTGTTTGACAACAAAAACAACGCAGAGAGCTGAAAAATAAAAAGGCAAAGAAGCCGAGGAGATGATTGTTGTCATGGTTGAATGATGCAACTGGAAAAGACAGAAGAGACGGAAAAGGCAGCAGAAACAGCAGCTACACATCGGCAACAAAAGTCACGCACATTGACATTCGCCTGGAGAAACCGAAAAAGATGACACGGTAAGGCAGCCCGAGGAAAGGTGGGAAAGCCAGCAGCAGCCCCTCAAATGCACTGGGGGAAAAAGAGGGCTGAAAGTAGCAATTTTAGAGCTATTTAAGGTTTCAGGTCTTTTCAGGTTTCAATATGTTGATTTCACAAAGGATAAACTACGATAGAAGGTGGCTCTTTCAATAGTCCAGGATATTAATATCAAAAAGAGATGATGGAAGATCAAAAGAGGCTCTTTGAGCAAGGACACGAACCTTTTTTAGCCAGCTGATGAGATAAGAAAGGAATTACTGAAATTAGAGGTATAAAGGGTTATTAGCTTAACTTTCTTTTGTAAAAATATATAGATACTATAAAAAGACGGCTCTCTTTCTTTAAGTGCACTCCTTCCCCCCGAGGACAAGGAAATACATCTGTGGCAATGTGGCAGCTCCTCTGCGATGCTCGTCACACTTCATTTCGACGCTTTCAACGCTTGTTGCGCCTCCAAATTAATTGCCACAGCCTGTGCAGCGCCAAAATTTAATGCAAAGTTTAGCAAATACAAGGAGGGAGTATTTCTTGGGCCCCATCCACCCAGCCACCCTTCAATATCCCTCGGGATCGGGAGCTTCGACTAATTAGCAGGCGAGGCGCAGGCGCCAGAGCTGGCTAAACAAAAAAAAAAATAAAGAAATAAGTATAAAATCGGGAATCGTGAATCGGGAGGATATGCGCGCCACATGCCCCATTATCAACAATTGCACATTGCGCCACATTTTACAGTTAATTCTCATCTGCCTCAGCAGCTGCATTCAGGGAATATTTAAATGTTTTTTACTCAGGGTAGAGTCGAATATTCTTAGGGGCTCGGAAATGGTTTTGCCGAAATGACGTACATTTTACTTTTTAATTGGTTCAAATTCGATTTCGAAATAATGATAATTTATTATGATCTAACATAAAGCTAAACGGAAAAACTTAAATGATTCACCTAAAATTTAAATGTAACTAAAAGTTCCAGATGGTAAATAAAGGTAGTCCAAAATTACACTTTTTATGCAATGCAATTTAGAATTATCCAAAATAAAACCGCCTAAACAGCTCCTAAACTTTAGCTCGATATTTCACTCCCTTTTCTCAGTTTGATCCTAGATTTTGGCGCCAAAAAGTCAAATGAAATAAAAATAGAGGAGTGGAAAACGGGAAATGTGGGTGGAGAAGCGAAGGACGAGGGAGAGGGTAAGGAAAAGGCAAAGGACATTCTTGCTTGTGTGACAAAATCGCTGTGTGAGTGTGTGTTGCCTTCTCTCCAGTTGCCCCATCTCGCTCCCACACACACACACACACATTCACTCAGAGCCAAGACTCCGCCCACAAAGCGATCGTGAGGTGGCGAAAAAAATTCACCATAGCCGGGTGAAAAGCGCTCAAATCACTCACACACACACAAGCACACGAGGTCTTGCTCTCTCTCTCTTTTCTTCTCACCGAGCATGCGCATGGGCCCGAACCGTTGCCCTCTCGCTCTGGCACCCAGGATACTGTGTAAAATGGTCGCCTTACAGGGGGCGTTACTCTATGGCCGTCTCGCTCGCCCTGCTGGGCAGAGGCCTGAGTTGGAGCGAGAGGGAAGGAGTTGGGTGTGGGGCGGGGGGCGGCAAGAGAGTGGAGAAGATGCGACGCTGTAAACGAATTTGCATATTTCTGCTGCTTTACGCTTATTGCATATTTTATTCATTACGTTCTGGCGCTTCGGCGGATGAAAAAGCAGGGCGAAAAGCGTAGGAAAGTGTCATAAGGCATTCGGACTACCGTTAGATTTACGCCAGCATCTTGCCTCCCTCTCGCACGCAGCCTCTCGCTCTTATTCTCTAGTTCTGCTAATTCTGCCTTATCCTTTACCGCTAATGACACCATTTTGTGTCACGGGATTTGCCTTTCAAGTCCTTAATAAAATCTTACAAAGAAAAAAAGATGAACATCTCTAAATTAGCAAACTATTCTTTTCCTTATTTGTAAATTTTTTCAATAATACATTTTGGAAAACAACCTTTAAAATATTGAAGCATTCAAAAGCATATTAGAAATTTAAAAATCCAATTTCATTGATAACTTTAACCACGTTATTTTTTTATTTATGTTAATATTGCTTTGAAATCACACTCTTTCGATGTAATCCTTTAAAATGTTTAATGTTCTTTTTCTTTTAAACGTTTCATTAAAGCACTTTTTCGATTCTAACAAAATAATCTTTCTTAAAATATCAAATTCAAAGCGTTCAGTACCCCAACTATAAAATTACTTTTAATGCTCTTAAGAATATCAAAAAGTGAAGTGAATGTCTTTACTAAAATGTCAAAAATGACTGACTGTAAAACTCTAAAATAAATACTTAAATGTGAAGAATAAATACTTATATAATTATATAAATATTTTACAGAACTCTCTTGTTTGATTATCTTACTTTTAAACAAAAAACTAATTTCCTAAAAGGACTTCTTAAATCGTATCTTTTGATATCCTATTCAGTTTCAGTATCTTAAAGCTGTCTCCTGATTTTCCTTCGGATACCGATGGCCATAAACAATGTTCCCCGTCCAATGGTTTTGTTTTGCTCCTTTTCCTTTTCCCGAAATTGGTTCCACGTCTGTATATATTTGTAAATTTGTTTATTTTCGCTTGGCAGGGACTTAATCTGTGCTCCAGTTTTTCGCAGTCTCCCCACCCAACAAAAAAATGGCCACCTCACGCACACATTTAACCGTTTAACCGTTGTCCTTTTTTTTCGAAGGAGCCAAAGGATGCGATTCGAATGTGCGTGAGTTATCCTGCGTGTTGTTATCCTGGCTCGGCGAAAAAAAAATGCTGGATGAAGAAAAACATAACATTCAAACCGGTCCTGAGTGAGTGCTCAACTACTCAGTTGCTCCATTCACACGCACACAGAAGCACTCAGACGCACACACTCACTCAAAAGCGAAGCCTCTGCCGCCGTCGCCGTCGACTGCGCTGCCGTGGTGGGTTTGGTGAGCGTTGCGGGCAGAGTGGCGAGTAGCGTCATTCAAAACTGGAGTTCTGTTAGTTAACGTCGACACTTCATATGAAACGAAGAGCGGAGATCATAGCGGAAGGTCCAGGGGTGTAGGAGTAGGTGGGTTCGCCAAAAGGGGGCTTTAAAGGGGGGCTTTTCAAAGTACATGTAGAATAAAGGTTAGGAAATGGAAAAGAAAATAAAGAAAGGGTAGAAAAGTGTTGGGATTACAAAGAAATGGTCTAAATCTGTAGAAAAGAAAAGAAAATTGAAGAAAAACAGTACCCCCGACTTGGGTGTCAAAATGCTTGTCATTCGGACAGCCAGCCGATGGGGAAAACCTATGCTGCTAAGCTGGCCTAAGCTCTGCTGCCCCCGTGTGTGGTGAACAGCATAAATCGCCCACCGCCCCCCCACGCACACAAGTTCACGATGGGGATTCCCCACTTTCGCACTCTGCCGGCGCCTCTGCCAACGTCGCAGCCGGCGTCTTGCACTTTGGCGCTCGGCGGCGTCTTGGCCCGGTTTTTTTTGTTTTTCGGGCTTTTCGGCTTTTTGGATCGTTCTCGGCCAGCAGTCGCCGCCTGTCACACGCTCACGTCAAACGCTTTTGCCGTCGCGTCGCTTTTGCCATTTGCCAGATAAACCAAATGTCTCGCCGTGTTTACGCGTGATTCCCCTTTTTTGGCTCATGCCGAAACGAAAATCAAACCAAAATCAAAACAAATCAAACGAAAAACACTGACCTTAACCGATACGGTTCACCGTTTAACCGCTAACCGTTTAACCGTTTCGTTAACGAGGAAAGCGAAAAATTCTCAATCGAAAAGAAAAACAACAACACCCTGCTAATTCTGTTTTGTTTTGTTTTTTTGTGCATCCCAGCATTTTTCGAAAACCTGACAAAATTCAAAATAGTGATTGAAAAGTGCATAAAGTGTGGAATATTTTAACTATTTTAACAAATATAAAAAACAAACAAAAACAAGGTGGGAGGTCCAAAGAAAATAATACAACTTACTGGTTTTCCGCCTAAGATTTTCAGATACCGTTTCATATCCTGAATATCACTACTTTTTAGCTAATGCTGTCTTGGTATTCAAAATATTATGAATGGATTTTGTATTCTAACTTAGTCTTTGGAAATGCATATATAACATATAGATTTTGAAGCCATTTGGAAAATAGCAGTTGAATACATTAAATACATAGCAGTTGAATAATTGAATACATTTTAGGAGATTGAACGCAATTTAATTTAATAAAATATCTACAAAAACAAATTTAAAACTCTACAAAAAAATCTCACCATAATTTATCCTGAAATTTTATTTATTTCGATTAAAACTAATTTTCTGTCACTAAATCTTTCGTAAGCTTCTCGCTAACCACCTGTAATTTAAATCACTGATAAAGTATTAAAGAACTATTATTATAATTTTTTATAGAGCTTTTCTTTTGTAATGTCTTTTGTTCAAATCCCGAAACCTCACTTACCAATTTAAATAATTACTGTATGACACCAGGGATGTTATTAGCAAGGTCCCCATCCCCATCCACTGAAGCGCATCGAAATCGGAACCATTATCCAATTAGCTAACTCTTTCCGAACCCGTATCATCAGTTTATCGCCTCGCCAATTGTTTTTCTCATACTTTTTTCGCTACTTAACTGATGTGACAATTTGTAGCCATTAGCCGGAGGCAGTCAGTCAAACAGTCGGTAGATTTGCGGGTTGTTCAGGCATGACAACAAAAAAAAAAAACAAAAAAAAAATGATAATAAAGAAGAAAAATACGATATATAGATGGGGGAGTTTGGGGCTCCACAGACGAGATCACGATCGCATCTCGACACGCAGCTAAAAGTGTAAATCAGCTCGCCTTCCATTATGTCAACAATCTCTTTGTCTGTCCGTATTATTTACATTTGTCAAATCAAATTTGACAGCTGCGGAAAACATAATATCTCAAGTCGGCGTCTGCAACGCCGTCCGGTTTTCGTATGGGGCTTCCACTTGGTGGGCGCGGAGATCGGGGAGATCGGTGGGCTTTCAGCCTAGGACCACCGATACAAACTTGTATTCAGAACTGGATTTGTCGCTTGGCTCGGCTTTTGCCAAACGAGCTGAGCCATGAACTCGACAAGTCTTCGCCAGGCATTCGATCAATCTGGTCCCTCGAAAAGTTCCTTCACTTTGGAAACTCAGAAATAAAGAATAACAAGACTTAAAAATATATAACAAATTTATTAGAAATCAATTAGAATTAATGTTTGGAAATAGGGTAAAATATTCAAAACCATCTAACCTTCCAACCATCATAATTTTAAGGCCCATTATCCCTATCTCCTTAAAGTGTTTTGTTAAGCAAACATTTTCCATTTAATTTCCCTTAGAGATGGAATTTATTATCATACTTATTAGCGCTTAGTGACTTTTATGACTGTTTAGAAACATAGTGCTTAACCCTTTTCAAAGGATGTTTAGCAACCCTTAAGTGTTTGTGTCCTTATCGGGAAATGTTTTCTTCTTGTTTCTGGGGCAACCTGCCTTTCGTATCTGATGCCTATTTAGTGGGGATTAAATGATATGTAGGGTTTGTTAATAAAGTAAATATAATTATTTAATATAAATAGATATTTGAAATTTTTTGTAAATTTGATAGAATATTTACTTTAAAATATTTAGGTTAGATAGAACTATAATAATATCTTAAAAAGCATTCAAGAAAATAAGGAAAAATGGGACCCAAAATACTGTTTAAAATACCAGGACATATATTACCCATTTATGTAGAAACATCCTGACTTTTCAATTAATCGGAGAGGTTTTCGGTTTCGGTTTCGGCCGGGGTGGCTCGATGGTCCGTAAGCTGCTAACGGACTTATGACATGGATATGGGCTATGACTCGGGATTCAGGATTCAGTACTCAGTGCTTAGTATTTAGGACTCTGTATATATGTATTTGGCTGCTATAAAATGCCAGCTCCATTGTTGTTGTTATTACCGGCGGAAGAAAACGAAAGAGGGGATTGTAATTTTTGGATTTTGGCCTGGATGCGGCACTTATCCTTGTTTTTTGGGGGTTGAAGGCAACACTGAACACTTAACCGATAAATACGCACCACATCTTCTGCATGTACGATACATACATATATATGGATGGGATGTGTGTGTTTTCGCTCGTACATCCGATGGACAGATCCTTTGTATCCTGGTATCCTGGCCTATCTATTGACTGACTAACACGCCAGCTGACTTGGCAGCAGGGGAAAAACCGAGCCGAGAGATGGAGAAGGTCCTGTCTCGGGCAAAACTGACTGACATCCTGGAAACTTCCTTTGGCCCCAGACTTCAGTAGCAGCACACGCAATTTTCCTCCACATAAACCGAAACACCCCCCTCCATGGTGATTGCTTTTCGGGGGTGGTTCTCATTCGGGCGATTTTCCAACGTGTTGTAATCCCATTTGCAGGATTGCGGATTCAGGAATCAATTACGAATTTAATTTATAAGCAAAGCTTGGGAGAAAATTGAAGAGAATCGAGAACGGAGCTGGAAGCTCTCTTTTTTTGACAGGGGCGCCTGTGCCTGCAGGTGGGTAGAAATTTTAAGGGGTGGCGGAGGGGGATGCTACTTGTTACAGGATCAAATTGATTTCGATGGGAGACTCCTTGAAGCACTTCATCGAGCCTTTTGATGGCGTCCCAAAAGTTTTTTCAGCTCGCAGCTGTCAAGTGCATCGTCGCCACCCCCCTTTGGAGATTTCCCATTTTCCACCCACCGTCTGACAATGCCAGAACTAAAATTCCTTTTCATACTCCTCGCCTTCATTTTTTGCTTCCTTGAAGTTGGAAACATTGCTGGAATGATTTGGCCGCCGACTCAAAAAGTTGAACGTCTTGGCAGCTGAAACAAACCCCCCTTCTACGCCCCTTATTCTTTTTTCTTCTCTTATTTTTATTTTTTTTTTTGAGTGGCTGTGCATAATGTATACAGCAAATTTTTGTCTAACAATTTGGCGCATTTTCACGCGATTTCTCTTCTTTATTTGTTTGTTTGTTGTTCCGGAGGGTTAGCAAAAAAAAAAAAAGAAATATACAAAAAAAAACACTTGACAGTTTCCTTTAATTGCTATGCAAATTGCCGAGGGAGCAGCTTATTCAAAAGGATTCAGCATCCTTGGTTTTATTGTGCGCAAACTAAAGTTACGCCTTGAGTCCGCAGATTCGAATGAAAGAAAGCCTGAAAAGTTTCGAGGTAATTTCTTAAGCGGCTTTTCTTGGTCTCAATTAGAGGAGATAGAAAAGCTGAGGTTAGCTTGGGTTTCCCTGAAATTATAGCTTAAGGAATACTATTTTATATCAAGATATCAATTCAAATCAATACAATGCCATTTCTTTGCTTCCATTTAATTTGACTTTTCTGTATTTTCCGACTCGGCTCTTTCACTTACTTCTTCTCATTTTCCTTTGACGGGGAAAAGCTCAAACCGAGCGCAACTTTTTATGACAGCATCACTTGGCACTTTCAATACAATATCATAATGGCCAAAAGGAGCTTAGAGGGGAAATGGGGAGGTGGAGTGTAACTAAAGTGTATTTCTATTCCAGCGTCGACGCCTCGATTTTTGCCATTGTCTGGCCCTCTCACTCTCACACGGCTCTAGCCGTCTCTGTCTGTCGCTGACTTTTACATTAATGAGCATGTTTTTATTTATAAGTGTTCTTTTCTTCTCCTCACAGCTTTTCTTGCCATTCTCCGGCGTTCTTTGTTCGCCCCACGAGCTTTATTGTAACGCTCCCTGAAAACCCCTCCAATATTTTCCACCCACTGCCCTTTGGTTTGACATTTTACTGGATATTTTTTTGGTTCGGGCCCTCGGACAATGCTCGATTTCATTTGATGTGCCCGCTGGCGCGTCCATTCGGTCAGATTCATTTAGCTGATTGGTCAGAGGATGGTAAAAAATGGGGGAAGCTGCGAATTGAGCGGGGAGAACACAATGCTTCCGAAAGGTAGTACCTTTATAAAGAATATATAGCTTTTTTTAATAAATTAAATATATATCAATAAAAAAAATTTATAAGGAAATCATGCAAATTGCAATTTAATGATATATGGATTTAAACATGAGATATTCAAAGGTTCAAAGGTATATTGTTCGATACTTTAAATTTTGACATCTATTGAGATATTCTGTTGATTTTAACTTAAATATCTCAAATTTCCGATAATATATCGATATTTTCGATACATACAATTTCGAAACCTGCTGCAATATTTAATGTTTAAATTTCCAATATCAAGAGATAGATCCATAAATAATAAAAAAATGTATTTTTTGATATATACCGATAAATCTCCATAAAATCTTGATTTTTAATAGCTGGACACAGATCCATTAAGCAAAAGAATCGACAATTACGGCGACTCAAGCGGCGTTCCATTAGTCAGCACGCAAATCCCTCGCCTTGGCTGCCCAGCTCCAACTTCGATTTCAACTTTAGGGGGCCCCCAGTGCAATGTTGTTGTTTACCCATCGCACCTATAAAAGACCCAGAGAATCGGGAATGGCCGAGGGGGCGGAGGGAATTGAGGGGGGACGTCCGGAGGGTGTGTTGACCCTTCTCTTTGGAAACTTTGGCATTTTCTTGCGCTTGTTCTTGCGGCACATTCACATGCTCTCCCGTCCATTTTAGCCATTGTGTGGCATAATTGCTGAACGCGTCGTCAGCCTGGCGCCTTTTTTATTGCAACGCCCCTTTGGCCAACACCACATAACCCCAACCCCCCAGCCCCCCATACACTTACACATACGCTCACACACTGGCACACTCACTCACCCATACAAATCCAATCCGACTGGCAAACAAACTTCGGCACACACGCACACAGCCGCAGGTCCTGTAATGAGCTTCTGCCTCAGCTTTTCCAGCTTTTCCCTTTTCCGCTGGTCAGCACTGCAGCACTTCAGGTTGCACTCAGTTATGTTGGCTGGGCCTCAGCAGTACTACCCTCTAAATGGACAGTCTAACTATCGATAGAAAGACCGATAAAATAAAAAATATTATAAAATCCTAGAACCACATTATTCACATGATTTGGGAAGTCTTAATTAAGAATTAAGATACTTTTAGGACTTTAGATTTTTGATACTTAATTCAGGGTTTATTTAAAGAAAAAAAGTGATACATCTACCAACGTATATCGATAAGAGGTATCTCGAAAGAGCTGGCTAACTTTCGATAGCATTAGCGATAACTTAATAGTTCATAAAATCCAAAGAATTGTTAAATCCTACACTCATAAAAAAAAATCGAAGAATTTCCTTAAAATCTAGAAAATTCTTTCTTGAATTTTTGCCAAAGGCGACCTCACCGTTGTTTCAAGAAATGGTTTTTTTGAAAGGCACCATTAAAACCAGAAAAAATATTTCTTGTTTTAAGAAATTATATTTCTTAAAACAAGAAAGGGTTTTTTAGAAAGCCACCATAAAAACAAGAAAAAATATTTCTTAAAACAAGAAAGGCGATTCTTGTTTCAAAGGTGGTTTGTTTCTTGTTTCAAGAAATTAAATTTCTTAAAACAAGAAAGGGTTTTTTAGAAAGCCACTTTTTAAACAAGAAAAATTCTTTCTTGTTTAAATTTCCTTTCAAGAAATTTTATTTCTTGATTTAAGAAATAATATTTCTTGAAAGGAAGTTTAATATTAACACTGAAACCCTAAAAATAAAATGTAACTTGGTTTTTTCTTTTGCATATTATATTTATTTACATTTAAAACATTTAACACTTAACATTTAAACATTTTTAAATAACACATTTTTGACTCAAGAAAACATTGTTATTACCCAAGGTCTGTTGAACTTCATATGACCTAAGGTGATCCATTTTCTTCGCCTTTCCTCATCTAGAAAAAAATTGGGATATATCATTAATCATTGATAGATTTGTTTTTAGATAAACAACTTTTTTGAAATAATGTAATGCTAATAATAGCCAAAATACAAACACGTTGGTCAGACCATGGTGGAACTATACAAGGTGGTCTCGTCAGCTCTGCTGAGGACGTTAAATATGTTTACCTCTCTGTCTCTCTTAGGCGATAGAATGAGATAGCTAGATAGAGACTGGCACAAATAACGTCCTCAAAAGAGGGCAGCTCTCGCGACGAGATCACCTTGTATAGTTCCACCATGGGTCAGACGACCGAGAGAGAGGAGCAAGACAGGTAGAAAATGAAGGGTTGAAAATCGAATTTCAGAGAGAGAGAGAGGCACGGATGAGACACGTACATACATACATATATATTTACATACAGTCCTTTGCGCGAAGGGAGACCGAACGTAAGCAGGGCAGATCATGTCATTTTTAAGAAGGAGCAGAGAGAACTCGCGACGCGTAGGTCAAGCGAGCGAGAGAGAGGAGCAGAATATGAAAGGGTTGAAAATCGGGTTTCAGATCGGGTCAGCCGCAAGTATGCCGTAAGTATGTCAAACAAATACAACATATTTTTCTTACCTTAGAATGTTTTAAAACAAAATTACAGCTTCGCCAAACAAATTATTTGGCTGATGCAACTGCAGGTATTTTCACTCTGAAAAATAAATAAAATGCGAGTAATAGGATAAAGTTATTATAGAACTCTACACCCACAAATTTATATAGAAATGTATGTATGTACGTAGCTCTTAGCTAAAAAACAATTCAACTGAATTGGTATACGCTTGGTAAAGAGATTTGAAATTTATCCTTTAATTACATACATACAATTGTACGCCCGCTACACAAAAAATTATATATTTACATACCTTTGAATATTTGGAAAAAGGCTTCACCTCTTATCCGCTTGAAAATCACGTCCATCACTCACGAATTTTTTTCACAACTGACGCTCGGGGGATCAGAGAAGTCGGTAGCCGGGTAGGCCTTCGTCCCACTTCGTTTTTCTTGTCGTTAACATTCGGCAGCCGAAGGAAGTCAATGGCTACTTTCCTATATTCTAGGGTCATTTCATTCATATATTCAAAGGTGATTTTGTCCTAAAATACGTACAAAAATGTTTTGGCTGCGACGGCAAAACAGACATATGAGATTTTCATTTTTCTATTTTTAAGAAAAATTCTTTCTTGAATTTTTTCCATCAAGAAAGGTTTTCTGTATTCAAACGCAAATTTTCTAATAACAAGAAATTTTTTTTCTATTTTCAAAGGTAGGCCGATTCAATGGCGAGATTTCCAAAATTTAGAAATTAATTTTTATGAGTGTAGAACCACATAATTTACATGATTTCAGAAGCCTTAATTAAGAAACTTCACCGATAGAAACCGATAATTCGATTTATCCGATAATATATCGCTGTTAGATTTTTGATACTTAATGCAAAGAAGTCTCTAGGATGTTTTAACTTAACTTTTCTTCCCTGCACGGATGATGCATTTTTGAATAGCTCAATTACCGGGTATCGCTAAGTCGGAAAACTGCACTATCGCAATCTTGTTAGTTCTTTTTTTTTGTAAATTCTCTGTAGCTATGCTCTTTGCATAATAAACGGAAAGTTTGCTTTTTAGCGCATCATAAAAGTTCTGCCAGGTGTCATGTTTTCATTTACACTTTGCTCTCCCGCTTGGCCGCCCACCCCCCCTTCCGTCGGTCGGCCCCCAGTTTTCCCTGTTTTTCCGCTTTTCCAGATGCACTGCATGGGGTGCCCGCTGCTGCCGAGTTTTATGAGCGTCATAGAGAGTTTTGTGCAGCTGTTTGTGTTGCCGTTGTTAATGGAATCGTAGTTGGCTTTTGAAAGACTTGACACGAGTCAGACACTTGAAGGCAAACACACACTTCCATTTCCACTTCCACTTCCACATCCACTTGCATTCGGGGAAATGAATAAATAAATATGTGAATAAAAGTTTTCAAAATGTTTCACAGCAAATGGAAAAGTCCCGTCTTCGCCTTCGCCTTCTCCAGAGCTTCCTGCTTCCTTTTCCTATTCCCATATTCAGACCGAAAATCGATTGACAAAATTTATAATTAATTTCAAATTTCAAATGGGTTTTACTAATTTCGCCTGACCAACGATGAGATTTTCTCATCTGTTTAGCCAACTGTTGGGCCTCCAGAATTGATTTTCCTTAATTGCCCTGCACTCAAATCGAAAGTGGAAAATACTCGTTTAATTAACAGAACTAGCTGGGAATTGCTTTCAAATATTCCTCTTGGTTTATTTATCGATCAAATAAAGTGCAAGCTAATTTAAGTGTGATTTTGATATTGCTTTCGTTTATTACCGAGACGATTTGTAGTTAAGAGTTTATTGGAAATTGTCGTTTAGTTTTTAAATTTTTTTTTTAAATTGCTAATTTATAATTATAGTTATTTGCAACGGCTTTCCTATCTATGAGTTCAGAAAAACTCTCCATTTTAAATTGCTTAAAAAACGGAAGAAGGTGCCTTAAACAAGGATAATAAGGATCTTAAAGATGGAAAAAATGGAAAATGGTTTTGGAAATATTTGATCCGTAATTACAACCGAATGGATTCTTTGTTTTTTAGTTATTCGAAACATTTGACGATTAGAAATCTGTATATTTTAGGAAAAAAAATTAGTGAATGTGAAGCTAATACAAAAGCTTTTAAAAATTATGTTTTATATCTCCTTTCTATTTTTTGGACATCAATAAGAGCCATGCACCTCCAATCGAATGTGAAGTAAAATGAAATTTGGTATTTAAAAAGTAACAACAAATAAGTTTTATATAGGATAATTATTACTAACTAATGGACTGATATTTTAGCTTTTATTATAGGGATTATTCAAAGCAATATGAAACTGAGTTTCTGCCTAGGGAGAGTTTACTGTACCCAAATTAACATTATCTCCGCTTTTATCTGAGAGTGCTTTTCGTGTTTGTTTATGGATGGATATGGCCACTTTTGCCGGGGATCAGATCCGCTTTGGCATCCTTGACACATCCGCAGCTGCCGCACACACGCTAGCACACCCACACACACCCACCCACCCACTCAAGTACCCACACACACCCACACTTGGACAGCAGTGTGTGTGCCTGGTATCTCACATGTCGTAGGTGGCTTTTGGCTTAGAAACGAAGACAACTTTGGCGTTTGCTCATTGGCAAGCCATCGCCCCGTCTCGCTCTGCCCGGCTGTTGCCCTCTCTGTCGCACGCACACTGTCTCGCCCTCGTGGAGACATACAAACATTTCCATTTTCCCAGTCAGTGGGAAATTGTCAAGTGTTGGTGTTGGTGTGAATTTTGTGTACTTTGGCCACTCCTTCGCCATCGAGGAGATGTCCCCCTTTTCGCCTCTTCCTCTTCCATCCTGTCTCGCCCTCTCTCTTTCGCTCCGCCCTACCCGTCTCGCTCGCACACTCCGGACTACGGACCTCTGTGTCTTGGCCAATCGCTTGTGTAAACACTCGAAGCCCAGACATTCCCTACGCCCTCAGAGCTTTTCACACAAAAAGTGTTGGCTGCACACACCGCCACCCCCACTTTTCCAGCCCGCCCGACGCCCCTGACACCAACCACTTTGCACGGTCCCCCGTTCGTTCCCTCGCAGCCCCTCCAGTGTAGCCTCCTTGCAGCCCGCTTTTTACACTGGAAATAAATGTGTGAAATCTCCTGAGGTTTGAAATCACTTTTGAAGGCGCTGAAAAGTATGCAATGAAATATTTCTTAGTGCTAAAGTTGGTTTTTATTTTTTACTACCGGTTTTTCTCGTTAAATTTAAAGTAGGGTTTAAAGTTTAACCGTAAAAAAATGCATGAGAATTAATTTTTTATAGAAGCTTTTTTTATTTATAATTCTTTTTTACAATATATCATTTTGTTAAAATATTCCGAATTTTTCCTAGATTTTTCTGCGGGTGTATTCCCCTTTTAGGCAGGCGATTATTCATATTGCAGTTTTGCAGCTGAGCTCCCGAGTTTGCCATCCATTTATCTTGGCCACATTGTTGGTGCTACCAACTTCAAGCAACCTTGAAACCCCCTCCCCCCGAAACCACCCCGATATTATCCCCCCACCACCACCCCCCGAAGTGGTCCGTTTCGCTTGCGGCGCGGCGTGCAAAACGCTTTTGTGTGTTTAATTGCTTGTGAAGAGCGCTTTTCAATGGAAACTGCCAAACAGCGCAGAAGAAAGGAGAGAAAGCAGGGAACTGGGGAGGGGGAGGAGGAGGAAGTGAAGGAGGAGAAGGAAAAGGAAGAGCCAAAAGGAGAATCGAGAGACAAAACAAAAGCAGTGCAGAAAGGCAGAAAGAAACATCGGACCCGGGAAAACGTCGACAAAGAAGGGAAAATAGGGAAAAGTAGACCTAATAAAAATAAAAAAAATAGGAAAAATCATAGGGTACTACGAAAAAATAAAAACTAAAAATAAAGAAAGCAAAAATGATAGAAATAAATTAAATCAGAAAAAAGGGCGAAAAAAGTTAGTTAACCCAAAAGCAGTAAAAAGTTCAGTGAGCAATTAAATGGGTAAAGAAAAAATATAGTAATTATATACATCGGGATAAAAAAAGATGTAATGTTTATAGTGTAAATTAAAAAATATTTTTATTAGAAACCTTTTAACATCTTCAACTTTGTTAACTTACTAAGCCAGAAGTAATACAATTTAATTTTATTTCAAATCACAGAAACTTTCTACAGACACCTACAAAAGTTGTAATTTAATGAAATTAAAAAAAACCACTTGGATAGCTGTATTGTAAGCCAAAGTTAACTATTACCAACACGTTACCGAGTTGTTTTAAATTTTTCCTTTGCTTATATTCCAAAACACTTTGGCAAGGTCAAAACTTGGCTAATTCAATTTGTTTCTAAAATGACAAACTTTTCAATTTTGTTAGCAATTTGCTTGGAGATTTTTGGGGAATTACTATTATAAGGTAACGAAAGATTTAGGTAACCACTGCTTTGGGTCACCTTTCTGTTAGTTAACATGTAAAACAAGATTATCGAAATAATCGACCAACAATCGATAGCCAATTAATCAGACTTCGGTATTGGATTACCCACAAGAGATATAATAATTGATAAATCTTTTTCGAGTAATCTTGTTAAGCTTACAAGTTAACTCCTGGGTAATCCTCTCTGGAAACCCAATCTTTATTTCACTTCTCGGCGATAAGCGATAACGGGAAAGGGAAAGAAAGCGAGTGAGTGAGAGAGATGGTCTCTCGAGGGAAATGCACTTTGTTTTTCACACATTGCCCTAACTGATTAACTTTTGTGTTGAGCTGAAAAAACAACAACAAGCGGCCAGGATGCAAGGACTATGCACAGAATGCACTAACACATACGCTCAGGGAAAAGCACACACACACACGCACACAGAGATGGAAAAGCCAGACACACACAGACAGCAGACAAAGCCGAGCAAACAACATCGAAAGTCTGTCTCTCCCGTCGGCTGTCTGTCTGTGTGTGTGTGTGTGTGATAGACAGGCGTAAAGTTAATTAAACAATAAATACACACACATACACGCAGGCAGACCGACACACACACACACCCACACACACGCGACGCGTTAAAAATGGCGAAAAACTACGGACTACACTTGGCAGCCTGGCGTGAAATTCAACACAATATAACACACTCAAACACACACAGCTGCGGTGCTCTGCGAGTGTATGTGTGCATTGTCTGTTGCACTGTAATTGAGCAATTGCAGTGGCCACCCAGCCACCCACCGCCCATCCGCCCACACATCCAAAACGCCCA
Organism: Drosophila takahashii; assembly: GCF_030179915.1. Taxonomy (NCBI): domain Eukaryota; kingdom Metazoa; phylum Arthropoda; class Insecta; order Diptera; family Drosophilidae; genus Drosophila; species Drosophila takahashii. Next base: position 18,274,596 of record NC_091683.1, read on the forward strand.
CAATGGCTGGCAATTTACTTGACGCTCCAAAGTAGGCAACACTCATCAGACGAACGTAGGATAGGCAGCGAAACACGGGGATAAAAAGAGCTGAAAAAGGGGGGAAAGAACAAAAAAAACAGCGATATCTTGAAAATATTTAATTTTATATATGGGCATTTCCAGGATGTCGGACGTGACTGTTTTTGACTTTAGCCTTCAAAAATCGCTTGCTGAGCTAAATATATACCTCGTCACTCCTATTTTTAAAATTTAAGTAAAAAAATGTCACATCCGACATCCTGGAAATGCCCATATAAAAACCTATTTTTTCTTTTAATTTGATTCAAAATATAAATCAACACAAATCAAATATTAAAAGAGAATTGCAAGAATCCGAAGTGATATGAAATCTTCTTTTTTTTGTCTAAAATATTGTATTGCATACTTTTTTGGTACCAAGATTTAAGAAACAAACAATTAAAAAAAATGTTTATGAATTAGTCCTCCCTTCTTTTCTTTGTGCAGAGATGATTCTTGAAAGGAAAGTTGCAACTGATGGCTATGAAAAAATAGAGGAGTCCTTAGCATGAATTTAATTTACTTTTTTTTTGAGCAACTTGCAGAAAAGTTTAAAAGGAAAGTGTTTGAAAAAGGGCGAATGAGAAGGGAACTAAAAGTTTAAGGTGATAGCAAAAAGGTAGTCTTCAAAGCATTCAAAAGCAATTTGTTAGCAAAAATAATATATGGTCATTTTCAGGATGTCGGACGTGACAGTTATTTTTACTTGTTTTTTGTCGCGTCCATAATTCACTTATTTTATTTCATTATTTATTCCATGATGTCGGACGTAACAGTTTTTTATTATTTTAATTTTTTTGTTTTATAGCTCAAACATTCTTGGATTTATGGTGAAAAAATTAAGGGCATCGGTTCAGCAGTTTCTTAGGAAAAAATAAAACAAGTGAATTATGGTGAATTATATAAGCTCGGCGCCAGTTTTTTAAACTACCTCTAATTGGATTAGTGCAAAACAAAACAAATCGGAAAATATAAAACAACGCAACAAAGCTTAAGTAAAAAGCGGGGGATAAACATGAATGGTCGGCAAACGGCAATATTTTCCAAAAGGTATCCACACATGTGTGGTTTTAGCCATGATTTCGCCATCTATGTACATCCGTGGGTGGACATAAATATCAGCGGCTTCGATTTTTACGAAAAAGGTGGCAAAACCCAAGAAACCTATATATGTGACACACCCACACACACTAATAGGTTGGGTTATATACATATCTGAAAACAGTTTACATAGGACTAGACATATCCTGTCCCCCATTTAGCGATGCTCTCTCTCACTCCCCCTCCTTCCAGCCGATATCTGATTTTTCCTTCCCTCACTTTTTGGGTGGCTGCCAGTCCAGCCATTGTTCTCCTCTCGCCATATATTACATTTAATTTTATGCTAATTTTATCGATTGCCTCGACCGCCGAGCAAGAAAAACAAGCGCAAATTCGTAATTTTCCGAATCTTTGCTTGAGGCAATTGCAAATTAGTGACCAAAGTGGGGGAAATAAATGGGATATCCACTAAAACATTTGATTACTAAGTTTCAGATCTATTTGAGGGTTTTTTTAGATGATGTAATTCCAGCACTACGCTTTTAGGTATTTATTTTGATTTACGATAATTTCGATAAATATCGAGTTATGTTATCGATAAAAACCCAACGATATTATTTTGGAATACATCTAATTTAATTGCAGCTCCTTTAATCAATATCCTTTTGAGATATCAAATGGTTTTTACTACTAAATTATACCAACCGATATTATTTTGAGTTATAACCGATATCTTCTGTCTAACATCGTGTTTCTGTGCAGGTCCATGCATAAATAAATATATTTTCGGATGCCGATAAATGTTAAGGATATTCACACACTCACATTTACAGGCAACTAACTAACACCCACATACATAGACAGATGGCATAGACAGGCATACCAACACAAACAAAGAGGGCAGCATCGCATCAGCAGCTTTTCAAAGTGTTAACCCATTCGTCGTCACCTTTTTGCCCCAAACATATTTAGATAATTTAACGCGCGCCGCTCGTAAATTTCCACAAACACACACACATATACATACATATACAGAGACGAGGAGAAAGGGGCTCACACAGACAGAGGGAAATGCCTCCTCCACCCACACAGACAAAAAGCAAACAGTTGCAGACACACACAGACACAACTAAACCATGTTAAGCAAACAAACAAAAGAGAGTGCGAGGAAAAGAGAGAGCATGTCGGCGAAAGAGAGGGAGATAGCTGGGAAAGGAAAAGACAGCCAGTGAAATAAATGCCGCCAAATAAAGTTTTTCTCTGATAATTATGAGCCCTTTTGCTCCTTCTTTCTACACATACAGACACACACACACACATTAAGTTTTAATTAGCTACAAAGCGCCAACAAAAAAATCACTTGAAGAGGGAGCAAAAGAGTGAGGGATGCTGTGTAAGTGTAAGTGTAAGCTTTTTCAACACACCTCACGCACACACACACCACACTGAATCAATAACGAGAGAATCGGAGAGAGCAAGAGACAGAGAGAGAGAGAGAGAGATTGAGCGAGGGTCCCTTTGAAAAAGCCGAAAAACTTGAGATTTTCTGCATTTTGGTTGGTTGTTTATTAACACCTTTCCACTTTTGACTTTTCACCGACTTTTCACAGCATCCGTGTGTATTTGTGTGCGCCATTCAAACAAAAGTTTTGCGCCAAATATCAAAGACGGAAATTGTTCAACACTTTGTGCAAAAGTGGAAGATTTATTTAAGATTTTCACGAGTTTTCAAGGATTGTTCATTTTCATATTGAATGTATTTTATATTTAAGTATTAATTTTAAGGAATGAGCAAACAAAAATT